>NC_058091.1:102103214-102414761 GCF_020171115.1 Neogale vison
AATGTGGTGTTCTCTCCCTACTTCATCTACCTCCAAAGCTCTGTCTCACACCTTATCACAGTTGCCTGCTTCCCTTTATTCAGGTCCCAAATGCCCTTCCAGAGAGTCCTTCCTGCATACTCCATCCAAATGGAACTTCCACAACTATTCACATCCCCTAACCTTACTTCATTTTCAACATATTACTTATCATTCCTTGAAAGTGTATTATTTGTTCTGTTGCTTTGCATCCATCTCAAGAGAAGCGTCCTGAGGAAAAAGAATTGGTCTTACGCCTAGCTTTACTTTCTGTATCTAGAACAATACCTGGAATATAGTAGGTGCTCAATAAATATGGGCTGAGTGAATGTGTGACTCAGTTTCCCCCCAGGAGAGAGCCTTCACAAAGAAATGTCTGCCTGCCTTCAACAACTAAATCCTACTAAGTTCAGGTCAAATACATCAGGTCAAATGATGATTATCATTTTCTGCGCTTCCTCATTCATTCATTCATTTCTGCATTTCCTTATTCATTCATGTTATAGTCCATTAGTATTCAGAAATGTTTCTTCCTGATCATATCAATGAAAATATGACCACAACTTCCCAATATGGAGATATAGATAGCAGCCATATATATACAGTACTTTTCTGGGGAGAGAGGTACCATGACTTTTTAGATTCTCAGACATGACCCTCTTCTTTTCATGTACTAAGAGATTAAAAGCCACTCATGTATTCCCATGTCTACCTCTCCAACCCAGGTCTCTTTCTCTAACTTTTATCCAGTATCCAAAGTGTCTGCTGAACATCTTCATTTGTATGAATGGCAAGCACTTCAAATATAATGTGGTCAAGCCTGAGTTGTTTATTATTTATTTATATTTTTATATTTTATTATTATTTATTTATTTTTATTATTTTTCTGTTCCCCCCTTAAAACCCTGCTCCTCCTCTCTGAATTCCCTGCTTTTCTCAAATTCGCTACCATTCAACCAATTGCTTAAGATGGGACTTTGCCTTATTCTTCACTCTAAAGTAAATATGATCCTCTCCTAATTAAAATGCTAACATGGTTTTCCATTGCTCTTAAAATAAGCTCCGAACTCCTTAAAATGTCTCCAAGACTCTTTCTTCTCCATGCTCAGGATTTGCCACTTCCTCCCCACCTCGTCCCCCTCTTATCCTCTAAACCCTAGCCATACCTCAGCTTCTGCTGCCTCAGACCCTCCATGCTCAGACTCTGACCTACAGAAACTCAGACATAATTCATTTTAAGCTGTGTCATATGTGTGTCATAAGTGTGTCCTAAGTGTCATATCTGTATTGCTCACTATTATATTCCCATGTGAACAATAAACAAATATTTATTGAATGAACAAATTTGCTAATGTGACAAGGCCAAGGGAGAACCACCTTAGTGTATATATACTGAATGCACTGATGCTGTTCCAGGCAGCAGGCTAGACTTTGGGGACAGAGCTGTGAACAAAACAAGCCCCTGTCCTCCCTCACAAGTAGCTAAAATCATCCTCAAATAATACACTATTCACAAAGGCAGGCAGTTCTCAAATGCTCTCTCTAGGATAGGATTGTGGGCAGAATCATCCCAAGCCAATCTTATTGTGTCCTTCCTCCCCCTTTAAATCAAGGGTATGTGTGAAGGGAATGAGAAGTTTCAAAAGTACAATAGGAGGCCTGGGAAAGAAAGGGGTGCGTTACCTGATGGTCTTGGGGCTCCAAGTCACAGAAACCAACTCTGGTTGAGTTCAACAGCAAAAGGAATTTAGGCCATAGAAATGATAGGAAGGCTGGAAAACCAGGCTTAGAGAAAGATAGTCTGTGAAGGACCAGATTCTGTGTAGCAATTACTGCTCAACAGTCTTGTAAAGGCAACACAGCTTGAGAAAATAGACTGCATCTGTTTTTCCTGCCCTTGCTGAACTCTGTCCAAGACCCAAAGTCCAGAGAGAGAGTCCATTTAGCTTGGCTTGGTTTACATGCACACTCCCTTAGCTAGAGGACTGACAGACCAAAAACCACTGGTGGGGAAATGTCTAAACCGTGTATACCAGCTGACAATCAGGAATTGGGTATTATCTGATTAATCTGACCATAAATTCAGCTCTGTGCCAGTGGCACTCTTTAAAATAAGGAGTGGACTTATGTAGTTCCCAAAGTCATGAGGACATTGCTTTACAAGGTGGCCAACTTTGAAGCAGTCAGCACCCTGGATATTCCTCACATGGGAACTGCTGACCAGGACACTCACTTCTCTTCCATGGAACAGTCTTGGCTATTTCTGTTTTGCAGGATATAGTGACAATCATGGTGGGATGCATGGAATGATGGTCAGCCCACTGGTAGCCCCTAAATCTGCCCTCTAGGAGGATCTCCTTTGACCACTGAGCATAGGACACTGTTGTCAAGGTTGAGGTCTACCTGGGAAGACAAGTCCTTTTAAGCTCTAGGAGGCTTCTGGTCAATTTCAGAGACTAGAAACTAAAGGTCAGTAACGTGACTAGCCATGTCCTTCAATCTAAACAGCTACTGAGGATTCTGGTTTCCAGGCAGTAACTTCAGTGTTCTGACCATCTCCCTAGCCTCCACCTAAAGCATTTATAAACAGGGATTTGGGATGGAGAGACTTGCCCATTCTGACCTTGGACCCCAAACTATAGCCCAAATGCATTTTTTCAGTAAATGTCATTATCTCCTCTGACAATCAGACACTTCATAACAAGAGGTATATGCAAGGGTCCCAGAGAGCCAGCTTCTTATTTCCTTCTGTGGTTCTTACCTTCCTCCTAGTATTGATCATACTAGCTTTATTACTAGGCAGAGAACCTGGCTTTTCCAACTATCCGAGGCTCCAGAACACCAGAGCACCAGAGTACCAGGCTTTCTGCCATTTCATTTTGCAGGCTACAACCAGTTTGGAAACAGGAACTGTTTCCAATCGACATGGAAAACGAATCCTTTGGAATTATATGAGTAGCTCACAGAAGGGCTGGAAAACTACTTTTGGGAAAAGAAGAACCAGATAAAGTTGCAGAGATAACAGGAACTATTCAGCATTTTTAGAAGGATATCACCAGTGGTAGAAATGAACAACATTTTTTTCACATTCATATATTAATCTACTCAGTGTATAAGGATAGTGAGTTTCACTGGCCGAGCTAGCATGGGTCACCAGCCAATACCTTACATGAGGAGAGAACAAGGCATCTAATTGTACTGGCCTACTGAAACACATTTGACAAAGCCTTTAAGTCTGAATTCAAAAAGCCTGAAGAAGAAGAAACACTCAAATGAAATCAGGATGCTGGTACCATAAAAAGAAGGAATGAGTGCTAGGTGGAACAAAATAAAACAGCTACTACAGAGAAAGGAAAGTGATGTCGTTTCCTTAGGACTTCTTCAGAAACAACTATGGAGGCCACTTCCTCTTCTTTTCAATACCTACATTCTTGGATTGTAGACACACTTCCAGTTTGATGGTTAAATCCAAAGGGCTAATATATACTAGTTGTATTCTATATAAAAAGATATGGCTTATGATAGCCCTACTGTGGAAATAATTGGAAAATACTTCACAGGCCTGAGGTCCATGATTTTTCAGTAGTGATTCTAATAGTCCCTGGTGATGGCTCCCATGATAACATCCCTGGACCAAAGAATCCACAGAAGGAATCGTTCACACGGATTGGTTTAGGATGGGCAAATGACCCAAATTAGGCCAGTCAGACCTCTTTCTGGAACTTTGGAAGGGTGGGAAAGAGGAGTTTTTGTTGTTGTTTTTTCTTGGATTTTGAACCCAAAAGACCATGTAAGCCTAAATCCACCTAGAAGAAGCTGACTGAAAATTAAGCCAACACAGAGAATGGCAGAACTATAGGAAAACGAGAACAAGCAACAGACACCAGCAACAGATGACACCAGAATATCTACATCCAGCCACTACTGAAACAAGGCCTCCTTCTAGATGTTTTTCCTTGAGTCAATAAATCCCTTTTTTGTCTAAGCTAATTTGAATCGGGTTTCTCTTCCTTTCAATGAGAAGGGCCCTAAATTGAACACCCAAAAGCAATTTCAAAGCTGAAAGAAACTTAAGAAAACAGAATGTCAATATAAAATCATTTTGTGTCTTAAATCTTTCTTAAATTTATAGCTTGAAATGCTAAACAGCAAATCATTTCTTAATATCAGAGTTTGACATCAATAATGAATATTTTTATAAGTCCCTTTAAAAGTCCGAAAGTCTAAGACAAAATGACTCATTCTAATTTGCTTGGATGATCTTTAGTTCTTATTTCTGAGGACATGTTCTTAAATCCAAATGTGAGACACCCAAATTAGCAGGTAAAGATGTAAAAAAAAAAAAAACCAATATACCCAAATGTGCAGTCAGAAAAAGTTTAGAAATAATTCTTTTGTTTATAATTCTTCTTTTTCTCACTATCAAAGTCCCAATTTCTTCTGGCCAAGAGAATACTGAATGAATTCACATTCCCCGAGGTTTAGGTCACATTTCTTACATTTTTTTCATAGGGCTGAAAGGCAAATTCAACCTTCCTAGCCTTGAACCATAACAGAGAAATGAGGAACTACCCTATTTCTAACCAGCCATGGCAATGGTTTCTTGTTAGGCTCCTACCTACAGAAACTCTTCAAAACATGCTTCATTATGGTTGTTATAGTGAGGAGGGAAGAGGCAAATGGCCTTTGTGTTGAAGTCATTTATATACAGGCATCATCAAAAGTAAAAAGAAAATAAATTCTTTGTTGGTTAATTCATTTGTGATTGAAATGTTGTATCTAAAGTGAAAACACAGATTCAGTACTGGTTTTCCTTTAATTTACAGTTAAAAATTGGAAATAGAGACCTGTCAACAAGGATTTTCAAGTCCCTGAGTTCTTTTTAGACATGGTTAGTAATGGGCTGGGATAGATTTAAAAAAAAAAAAAAAAAAAGTCCAAGTCCCATTAACTTCCAAGTTAACAAATATATATATAAAAAGCTAATTACTTCAAGTTCCAATGGATCTGTGTGCACACATGCACATGCAGGTAGGGAGGGGGGGAATGAAAAATATTTGAAGATATTGAAGTTATTTAATATAGTTTTCTAAAAACTATAACCATCCCAATTCCTTAACTTTTCTAAAGTTATTCCTCTAAGAGCTTTCTTAACACTTCAAGATTGCTTCAAGTGCAGCCTAGTTCCCTGGATAATGGTTCATGTAGGAAATTATCAGTGATGACCACTTGGAGAAGACATCCCACAGTGTGCTGCCTACATTAAAAAAGGAAAGACAATCCTATATTTTTGGCTTCCCAATTCATGGTAGTAATCCTAGGTTTTTTCTGTCACAGTAAGTCATTCATTATCCAAGTTGCATGTTTTCCCCAGGTAAATGATTCGGCACTCATTCCCTTCTATTTCAATTCTGTTTAATTCCTAATACTTTGGTTTTATAAAAGTTGCTTTGATCAGATTTAAGAGATACTTCACCATATGTCATGTGAAAAATTAGGATGGTTGCTGAAATTATGTCCGAGGTCCCTTTCCAGATGTAATGAACCTCTGTGGGACAGGCAAGCCACAGTTACTGTCATACATTATAACCTGCATTTTGTTTTCTTATTTCCTACATTCTTTAAATCAGAGCTAATTGAATCAAGTGTCCTCTAGATTCATCACCTTCTTTTTCAATTCTGGGTATAAAAATCTTTCCTTTTGAACCTTCTAGATTGATCATAGTTCCTAAAAGGGAGAGTGTGTGTGTACTTAGTGTTTTCTATGGATATTTACCCCCCGGTCTAACTGCACAGAGCCTTGTAAAACTAATCTTTTCTTAAGGATATACATGCTTCTTTTTTTCTTAGAGGCTATCTCTAGAACCTACCATCATAAATTGGGCCACCTGCCTGCATGACATCTTGTTGTAAGGAAGAGGAAGGGAAATATTTCCCTGGCTCTGCCAAGGTTTTTCCCAGCCAAAAGCATACTCGGGAAGCCTCAGTGCTGCAGTAAAGGGTGGGGATGAACGCCTTGGCTTGCTGCGTGCCGACCTCACAGAGATGCCAAGTTATTCAAAAGAGCAGTCCCTTAGCTGTAACAGAGTCATCTGCTAGAATCTGTGTACAGGACAGATGTGGCTTTCCCCTCAGCCCTCTGGGAGCTCACATTGGATAAAGTCCTTAAGCCTGAATTCAAGAACCCAACAACATACCTGATTTTTAAAAAAGGTGTATAGAGAAAATACCAGCCTACCTCTCACCATGGCTGATCTCTGGGAGAAGGGCAGCACAGGGTAATCATTGCACACTTCCAAATGTGAACAGTGACCATTCTGGGAGGTCTGCTTGGCTCAGCTGAAGATCCTCACCCAAGGTTCTCTTCTAGTGACTGATGAATTCTAAAGATGGGAGGATTATAAAATCTCTCTACTAGTTTTTCTGATTTTTTTTTCCTAAAAAAAAAAAAAGGGGGGATTCTAGAGTATTTTTAGACTTTTTTTTTTTTTTTTTTAGTTAGAGAAAGATAGAGAGCACAAGCAGGGGGTGCAAAGAGAGAGAGGGACAAGCAGACTCCGCACTGAGCATGGAGCCCCACACAGGACTCAGTCCCGTGACTCTGAGATCAAGACCTGAGCTGAGATCAAGAGTCAGAGGCTTAACTGACTGGGCCACCCAGGCACCCCTAGAGTATTTTCAGGTGGGACTTTAACCCATTAGATGGTTGCAGAAGAAAAGCATAAAGTTTTCTAGATGCCAGGTTAAATTAAAAGTAATTCAACACTCTCATATCACTTTTCTGCCCCAGTCCCTCTCACCGTGCTCTTCCTTAAGGATCTGGAAAGCTTAGACTGAGGATGACTTACGGGGCTTCAGATCCAGCCCTTTTATTTCTGGTGGAGGCAGGAACGTGGACAGAGATGGGAAGTACTCATAAGCAACCACTGTATTTTCCCTTAAACCCTAATAGAATGAAACTTACTTCTTGCACTTCCAAGTTTAGTGTCAGGAAAAGTTTCTTACTTAAAAAAAAAATGTATTTTCCCTATGAGTAGAAAAAAAAAAAGAAAAGTTTTAGCGTCCAATTAGATCTTTGAAAACTTAACAAACAAATATTCAGAATCAGAACCAAGACATCGCTTTGGTGCAGTGTCAGAAGTAAAGCCTCAAACAGGAAGAGATTCAAAAAGATATCCTCCCTAACATAAATTTGTTTCACACTAGGGAGGAGCAAAATCTAGACTTAAGATTTTTGAAGCCTTAAATATCTATTTTCCAACTCCACCAACCAAATAACATTAAAACAACAGTTTCAAGGCTCTTTTGAAGTGCAAATCTATACCCTTTTTAGTCTCACATGGGACTGAAACCAACAATGTTTCCCCATTCAGGAGGAAAATATATTGATTAGCTGATGGTGAAATGAGTGTGGCAGGTTCAATTAGAATTTGTAAAGTCTAAAATCGGACATTCAAAATACAACTCATGTAGGTAAGCAAGTGAGCCCTATTCTCAGATTTATAAAGAATCAGGTACAAACTCTGATGAATCTTCTATTTCTCATACTAAAGAGAGGTATTTCTCCATGACATACTCCTATTTACAATGACTGAGGAGCAGGCATGTTCTACGAGGTCTCACAACAGGAGGTGTGAAGAACAGAAGCTGTAAGAATCAGGGCAGTTTTAAAAGGACAGATAAAAATTATAGAGCCTGGGTGGCTCAGGGGATTAAGCCACTGCCTTCAGCTCAGGTCATGATCTCCAGGTCCTGGGATCAAGCCCTGCATCTGGCTCTCTGCTCAGCAGGGATCCTGCTTCTCCCCCCACTCTCTGCCTGACTCTCTCCCTACTTATGATCTCTCTCTCTGTCAAATAAATAAATGAAATCTAAAAAAAAAAAAATTATAGAGCGTATGAAACTTACTCCCCCAGCAAATCCTTATTGCTAGCAAGGTTGGATTTGATTAACACTGTTCTATTATTGAATTTTAAATAGTTAAGGCAGGGTAGTATAGAGATTGTATTGCCAAAAAGAAAATCTCTGTAGTTCTTGTATGCTTGTGGGGGAGTGGAACTTAGTTTGAACTTTCTGGAAAGAAATTTGGCATTATGAATCAGAGGCCTTAAAATATTCACGCCCTTTGACACAGCAATTTTAGTTTTAGGAAAATACCAAATAGAATAATCGGAAAAGTAGGCAAAGATTTATGACCAAAGTTACCAGTTAAAACATGATTTAAAATGGACAAAAACAACAACAAAAATGGTCCAAAACTGTGGATCTGTGACATAAGAAGTCACCAAACATTTTCTGCGAAAGTCCCAATAGTAACTATTTTAGGCTTTGTAGACCATGTTTTCTCTGTCACAACTACTGCTCTGCATTGTCAATGTGAAAGCAACAGAGACAATAGTTAAGTAAGTGGGTGCGGCTGGGTTCCAATAAAACTTTATTAATCGACATTGAAATTTGAATTCATATAATTTTCAGATGTCATGAAATATTATTGTTTTGATTCTTTTCAAATATTTGAAAATGTCAAAAACGTTCTTAGCTCATGGGTTTTAAAAAACAGGTGACAGACCAGATTTTCCAACCCCTGGCTTTAATTATAGTATCCTCATTAAAATTTTATGTTCAGTATTTATGATCAGTCAAAATTACACAATTTGGGAAAAAAATTACACAATTTGGGAGGGAGGGGAAGAGGAAGGAATAAGGGGAGGGGAGGCCAGGGAGACTGGAAGATAATATGCTAAAACAGACATAGTAGTTATTTCTAGACTGAGAATTTTTGGGTAAAATGGATGATTTTTCTTTCATTCTTTATTTTGTATTTTTTTGGATTTTCCACAATAAGTATATGTTATTCCATGATTAAAGTGATATCTTAAGAATAACTTTTCTGGCTAAAAGGATTTATATCTTTCTCATTCTTTAAACATTCCTGAGAAATTTTGGACTTTCTTAGATTCTTGACAAAGCTCACCCTGGTTTTCAGCAATTACATTTAAAAAGCACTGTTTTTGCAAACAGAAGCTCTCAAGTCATTTATTTTTAAGGGCATATAATTTTTAAACTTAAGTACTTAGATCTTAGCCTCAAAGTCAGAGTCTGTCCCCCCCACTCTTTCATTCCCCTCCCACCCAGGTGCACCCTTCAGCTCTTCTCCACTCTTTAGCAAGTGCAGGCTGCCCCAGCTTTCCATACTGATGTGCTAATGCCTCCAACCACTTCCCTCTAACCTGCGTCTCAAATACACCTGCTCTAATCTCAGAGGCTCATCACTTAAAGTCCATATGCGTGCGCCCCATTCTCTCATCTCTTGCTCACCTGCTATTGGCTCCTGGTCAGTTAACAAGCAACCCATCGGGTGCCGGGTGCCCGGGTGGCTCAGTGGGTTAAAGCCTCTGCCTTCAGCTCAGGTCATGATCTCAGGGTCTTGGGATTGTGTCCGAATTGGGATCTCTCCTCAGCAGGGAGCCTGCTTCCCCCTCTCTCTCTGCCTGCCTCTCTGCCTACTTGTGATCTCTCTCTGTGTGTGTCAAATAAATAAATAAAATCTTAAAAAAAAAAAAAAAACAAGCAACCCATCACCCGCTGTGTCAGTGTTGCGGTATATGTACTAGATAATGGCTCACACTGTAGGACCTCCAAAAGTATCTTTATATTTATTTTAAAAGGGGGGTTCATATCTTAATATCTTAACTCGACTGAATAATTAGCTGACAGACAAATTTCAGGCATCCCCAGCCAGCATTTCCCAAGCGTATTTCACAAACACTTGTCTTATGAGAGGTTGCAGAGGGAAAAATAAGATGTGTTCAGGTCATTTGGAGAGCTGCTATTTTCCCCTTATGAGACTTCCAATTCCTATTAGCATGTGTGTATTAAAAGCTTTACAAAGTCCAAAAGTAAAGACAACCCATTTGACTTGTTTAATTCATTGTACCCCAAACTTTACCTGCAGCTTCCCTCTGTGTCACCTCCTCCCTGTCTTTGCACCTTGTTTTAATAGAAACGCATAAATATCAAAAACATTGAGCAGAAGCAGTGTTCCCAAGAAACACTCTTGGAAGCCAAAGGGAAGAGCTGACAAGTGGGGGCAGGGAGGGTGATGCGCTCTAGTGTCCCTCAAATCATTTTGCATTGGAAGGTAATGGTCTCAGACTCTGAATCTGGCCCCTTCTGGCCAATGTTCCATCACATTCTCCCCGCTGCTACTGCACGGCCAACACGTGCATTTCTCCTCAGACTGCTGAGTGTCTTCAACTCCCTCCTTTGCCACTTGCTGCCCCTCTCTCTCTCAGTCTCCCTGACTCCACAGCACACGCACTATCATTCTAGTGCATCCCCATCATTGTTGAGTGTTCACTCACCAACTGTGTATTTAAATTTAAATTAGAAGCACCATAGCTTCCCTTGGCTGCTGCCAAAAATTAGCATATGTTTTCAGTATCTAGGAGACACACACAGCTGACATTTTTAGAAAATTACATTCCATTTGCAAAAACATATGTATCCAACTGTGATGAGATTAGATGTTCCCACATTTATTTTTCTAAGAATTGAGCACATCCAATATACAATCTTCTCTGAATGCATCTCACTGTTTCTCTTTTGGCAATATCTTTCAAATATCCTATCACCACGGACAGTTATGCATTAAATTTTCATTCATCTAATAGCCTCTTAGAAAAACATGTACTTTTTCCAAAGCAAATTTCTACAGCCAGTCTACAAAGGATACAGAATAGAATATTGCTGCTGGTTAGGACACCCTTCGTGAAACCTATTATTTCAGATTATAAATACGTGCCCCTTATAACTGGAGCTTAAAGAAACACATGGCCAGTTCAGCATTTATTGGCTTCCAAACCGCATTATGCTATTCTGGATTCGTTCTGGCCATTTTCAGATAAGTCATTTTATCAAGGAAGAAAAGCACGACATTCCTTTTCACATTACAATTTGGATTCTAACCCAGGAGGAGCAACCCACTGCCACTCCACCACATACACACATAGCATGTTTCCAATTCAACAGCAGTGTGAAAAGACAGAGTTAGAACCAAATAAGAAGCCTGGTTTAACAAGAGACTATTATTTAGGAACCTAAGCTTAAGCTGAATTATTTTTTATCCTCCCTCAAGAAATGACTCTAAACCCAATAGAGTGGTCCTTCTGTAACCATGGATTTCACTCAAAAGAAAGTCTCAGGGGGGTGCTGAGGTGGCTCAGTCTGTTTAAGCTTCTACCTCAGCTCCTGGGATCTGGCTCTGCATCAGGCTCTCCACTCAGTAGGCAGTCTGCTTGTTCCTCTCTCTCTTCCTCTCCCCCACTTCCCATGCTCTCTGTCTCTCAAATAAATAAATGAAATCTCAAAAAAAAAAAAAAAAAGGGATACCTGGGTAGCTCAGTCAGTTAAGTGTCTCCCTTTGTCTCAGGTCATGATCTCAGGATTTTTAGTGCACAATTTTGTCTTAAATAATGAAAGCAAGTTTTCATTGTCTAAATGAATTCCTCTATCTTTTGGTTTTCTTGAAATTTCCTTGCCTTATTTTATAGAAAATAAGGGATTAACCATAATTCCACTATAGGGAGCATCTCTCTTCTTGCTGGATAAGATGCTGCCTGATTCATGAATCATTTAATGAAGCCAATTAGATTTTTTAAGGAAAAAAAAATAATTCCACTACAAATCCAAAGATATGCCAATGGTCTTCAAAGCCACAACCTCTCAGACCTCCTCTCTTAACCACTCTCCCTCCCACTCATCCTGCTTTGTTCATAATGTCATCACTTGCATAAACCTAAAAGTGAACACCTCTTTCAACTTTGTACCTCAGGCATCTCTCTTGCCTATCCCTAGGCATGGCCCTAATCCAGGGCCATTGTAGTTAGGAAGATTAACATTGTAGTCAGGAAGATTAACATTGTATTTAGGAAGATTAATCGCTGTATTAGTCAGGTTAAACTAAGTTATGCTGCAGTAACAAACCAATCTCAAGTTCTGGTGGGCTTAGCCCAACAAAGAATTATTTCTTGCTCTCACTACAGGCAGGTCAGCAGGAACCTCTGCTTTGCCCGGGAATTACTCAAGGAACTGAGTGATGGCAGCTTTATCATGCTGTATTCCATCTATCTAGAACATGTGGTCTCTGATCACTGTAGCAGAGGAAGAATGTAGACTTTACCCTGGCTCAGTCCTGGAGTGACTCATGTCACTTCCTTCACATTTCATTATCCAGAACTGCAAGAGGACTGGGAAAGATAAAGAAGAGAGTAGAATATTCGATAAATTTTACTGTTTCCACCAAACACACACACACACACACACACACACACACACACACACACACATATGTAGTTACAACTGAATGCAACAGATATGAATTTTAGTTATCAATGCATCCAATTCTTTAAATCTGTGCTCTTTCTTATTTCTAGGATTTAAAACATTAGGTCCCCTCTGCCTGGCATATTCACCACAAACACACCCTACTGTCAAATCCTACACTTGGCTGCTCAACCGCCAGGTTTTGGCTTAAATTTCTTCCAAGAATCCAAGAGAGATAACCTTCCCTCTCTTAACCTAGACCCCCCTCTGTGCTCTCTTTTACTTTTGTCACATTAATAATGGCTAGCATTTTATTACCTACTCTGTTCCAGGTATTGTCCTGAGCACTTCCCACTTAATCCTCATAATAAACCAATGAGGTAGCGTCATAGTCCAATCTCCCTAGAAAATAGAGCCTGAACCAAAAGCATGTATGCTAGCTCTGTATTTGGTGGGCAATCCCAGGGAAGCTGGAGGGCAAGAAGAAGGCAATCAGGCAGGAAATAAGGGGAACCTAAGTAAGGAACTGAGATATAGAGCTGGCCACAGGTTTGTGACATACTAGGTGCTCACAGGAAATCAAGAGATAGAGAGGCAGAAAAGCACTACTCTCTGAAAAGTTCATCCCATCTCCAAGTAGACCAGAAACAGCTGTTCTATAGACAGTGGGTCTGTTGTAGGAGGTGCAGCCTGGTTTCATGACCAAGAGAAGAAGACAAGAACTGCTCCAGCTAGAAAGAAAGGGAAAGACATTGGTCTGGGGTGATCTACAAATCAAAGCCAAAAACATTTGGTTCAGGAAGTTGTGTTTTATTTCCAGCTTTTAGTTGGAGCTCTTAATGCTCAGAAACATAACAATTAAACAAGATTACACAGCTAGAAATTAATCTAACCAGAATGTAAACCCAGGAAAACTAGCCCCAGAATATGAGGTCTCGACCACTATACTGCCTCAAGAATGCAAACTCCATAAAAACAAGAAATGCTTTATTCCCAGCACCTATCACAAATATAGAATCTAATATACAATAAACACTCAATAAATATTTATTGAATGAATAAGTTTATTTTAAATAAGTGGCATTTCATGAAGAGCTAAAGAAATCAATAGGAAAGACAGATTGTATTTTATTGGGGTGCTGTGGAAGGTTCCATGGTAGAATTGACATCTGAGCTGGACTTTTTAAAGATTTAGAAAAAAATCTGACCCAGTAGCACAAAGGACATATTTAGAGACTATAGTTTTACTGAAATGGAGAGTCAAAATAAGGGAGTGGAGGGAAATAAGACTTAAAAAGTACACTGGTATCAAATTGTGAAAATTTGTCATATTCAATCACAAGAAGCTTCAATCAGAGAGAAATTGAAAACTGTACATTCTGAAAGACATTTCCACTTGTTGCAAGGCCCACGACCAAGGAAGACAAGACCATGCCCCAGAATATCTCCAACTCATGGTTTACTTAAGCCAGTTTTAGTCTGTTCTCTAGGAACCAACCATTGTTCATTCTTTATAGACAGAAGTTCCATTTTGTTGTTACCCACATCTCAATGTCTAAAGATGAAGCAGTGTTCTTGTTTTTTATCATGATAAATGGAAAACAGCTGTGTAACATTCTCTTTATAATAAGCTTCATACAATTCAAGCAGTTATTTAAACATTTTCCTGATACTCGAGCATTAACCTAGCATACAGCATAAGAGATACCATAAGAAACCGTAGAAGAAAGAACAGGTAATAACATTGCCTTTAGACACAAACTCTTAAAAATCTGTAAGGAATGAAATTATATTCCTTTATGGGAAAACCTTTAGTTTATAATGTTTACCTTGCGATACATAAAGCATTGCCTTTATGATAAATGAAGTCTCTCTGGAACTGATTATAACACACATGGGAAGCAAATTACTGAGATAAATTTTTATTTAGCAACATGAACATTCCAAATCCATCTATGAGAGTTTCATAATGCTTTCATTTGCATTCGCATTTCCATTTGGTTAATGTCTTCATGCATCTGTAGGAGCAACATAAATAGAATAACCTACAAGACACCCCTTCTGCCGCTCACTCTTATCTCATCACTTCCCTTGGACTTAAGCATTTTATGCACTTCGGAAACCGCCTCTTTGTTCTCCTTTTACTTCTATGGCTGCTGCCTCTCAGCAGTTCTTGGAATGTGTATTCCTATCCACCCTACCATTATACATCAACATTCCTCCAAGATCAATCCTAAACACCTCCTTCTTTTCATCCTCCACTATCTCCCTAGAAGATTTTATTCAGAAGACTCACAAATTTAGAGGTGCCTGGGTGGCTCATTGGTTAAGTGTCTGCCTTTGGCTCAGGTCATGATCCTGGGGTCCTGGGATCAAGCCCTACATCGGGCCCCCTGCTCAGCAGGGAGCCTGCTTCTCCCTCCCCCTCTTTCTGCCACTTTGCCTACTTGTGCTTTCTATCTCTCTGTCAAGTAAATAAATAAAAATAAAAAATCTTTAAAAAAAAAAAAAGATTCACAAATTTACATCTGTTTCAAGACCTAGCTGTTGAAGTACAGCTGACCCTTGAATAATGTTGGGGTTCAGGATGTCAACCCCCACACACACAGTGGAAAATCTGTTTATAACTTTTGACTCCCCAAAAACATAACTATTAATGGTCTCCTGTTGACCAGAAGATTTACTATTGTATATAGTCACTAAAACACCGTGTATGATAAATGTATATGTGTGTGTGTATATATATATATATAAAATATACTATATTCTTATAAAGTAAGCTAGATGAAAGAAAATGTTTTAAAAAACTTAAGAAAGAGAAAATGCATTTATAGTACTCTACTGTTTTTATTGGAAAAAAAACCCACATATAAGTGGACCCACATAGTTCAAACCCATATCGTTCAAGGGTCCACTGTACATGTAACTAATTTCCCATGGGACATTGACATCTGAATAGCATCTATAACTCAACTTACCAAAAACTGAATTTGTGATACATGAACTCCCAAACTGATTCTACTCTGTTTTCCTTGCATCTATTTTTTCCTTTAATCCCTGTATCCAATCAAATATAATCAAATTGCCAAGTCCTGTAAATAGTATCTCCTCAATATTTCTAATCTCTCTACATTTATCCTTCACCATCACCATTTGCCTAGCACAAGATCTTGAAGCAGGATGTTGTTTGGGACTTTTTTGCTGACCAGGAGCCATCAGTGGTTCTTGATGAAACCTTTTCCCTCTCTACCCACAGGAAAGAAAAGGTGCCTCTTACAATCCGATGATGGAGAAACTATAAAAGAGTCGTTCAGAGGATTGAGGTACCTACAGAAAGGGGAGACTGGCGTCTCAGTCTACAGTGGCTATCTGCTCACTTAGAGGTCTTAAGGATTTGCCCACTGTGCTTATTTGAGCAAGCGGAGAGGGCAGTTGGAGTGACATGGCAGGGCTGAGACAGGGCTGGCAGTGAAGCAGTCCATTCGCTACTTGGAAAAATCAGGAATGTGTGCCTTTGCCATGCATCAAGAGAATGTCCCACAACTCTTGATGGGGATCCCAGGCAGAAGAGCCTCTGGAGGAGACTGTCAGGGCAAATGCTAAGTTGAAAGAGGTGATGCAAATTCTTCTTGAAGAGCCAGAATTTGGATGCCTTTTGCATATGCGTCTCCAAAGGTTAGTCAGTGTTAGTCCGGAAAAAAAAGCAGGAACTAGCAACTCAAAGACTGTAACAGAGCCAACCAAGAAAGAGACACTGTCCTTTTCACTTCTTCCCTCCCTACCCCACCTACCAGAAGGGCCTGATCCAAGGACAAACAATTACACTCCCCACCCTCAGTGCAAAGGGAGTCTAAATCCTACTTCAAAAACACTTGTTTCATAGACAAATGCAGGAGGTATCATCACTCCAAATCCTTGTACTTAAAGAAGACTCTACATCTCATGGTTCCCATATGTGACACATCACATCTTAATTCAGTGAACAGGAGGCCTGCTTCCCTCCCTATCACTTAATTAGGTCTCTTTATGTGCTTCTGCTTGGTACTCAGGATTGTTGTTTATATTTGCACTCTACTTGCTGATGACATTTTAGGAAACAATCCTCTCCTAGTTTAAAAATACTAAGTACAATTATTTATGCTAGTTGGAGTCTCATAGTGCAAAGCTTTTGAGGTACCAAAATTAAATTCCATCTACTGAGAAGAAAAATTAAGGAAATACCCACAAAAGAACTTTCATTAAAGACAAAGGCCTTATGAATTCTTTTTTTGCAGTCGCCAAAGCCTGTCTCCAAGTGCTTTTAATGAAGCAGTTTCATTAAAAGGGGGGGGGGGTTGTTGTTGTTTTCCCTGGGTCTCCAATAGCTTTCATAGGCCCATTGTCTAACAAAATATGCCAATGCAATTATGATTTATAGCTTCATTCATGCTGACAACAAAAGACATAGTGAATTTAGTTAATGATATCTTGGGTCACAGTTACTCTTCCCACCAAAAATTAAACCTAAAGTAAAATTTCAAACTCTGTAGAGCGAAATCAGCTTCATAAATATCACAAACACCTAACATAAAATTAGAGAATGTACCCTTTTTAGAAGGTACTGAACATTCTAGACTGGGAGTCAGAAAAATACAGCCCTTGGACCAAATCCAGGCTGCTGCCTGTGTTTGTAAATAAAGTTTTATGGAAGACAACACCATTCTGTCAACAGGGGCCTTCACACCAAAAAAACACAATTGAGTAGTTGTGACAGAGACTGTATAGCATACAAAGGCTAAAATATTTACTACCTGGCATTTTACAGATAACATGTGCTAAGACCTGCTTCAGTGGCAATGCATTATCTCCAGTTATGCTAGAAAGGCTGCTTTTCTTTGAAAGAAAAGTCCTGAGTACCTGAACCTTTTCTGGTAGGATTCACTTAGATGATGATGATGATGATGATAATAATAAATAATAATAGATGATAGGGAACTTTCTACTTACATGTAATATTTTCGATCATAGCATCTAAAGGAAATGAAAAAAAAAAAAGGACACTGAAAGTGCTTTCCTAATCTTATTTTAGGAATTATCTTCCTCTTTAGAGAACATGTTTGACAAAGATTATCTACTTCAAACTAAGCTCAAGAAAAGGAAATAATTTTACCATTCTTTTCCTTTGTTCAGCTAATTATTAATAGCACATATTGACCTGTCACATCTATATATTTTCTTCAGCATTTAGTTCAGGCTGAATGTACATAGTTTCTTTAAAATTCAGTTAATTTAAGCTTGACTTAAGTCTGAGGAACAGATTCTAAACATCTTCTTTGGCTTCACTTCCAAATAGGGGTCTATGGGTCTAGATTACTAATCTTGAGTCCCAATACAATACACATTAACAACAACAAAAAAAAAAATACCTTTCATATCACCTAAAATACAAAGGGGTTATGAGAGCTGTATATTGACATTCAATATGATAATATTAATAGCCAATGCTTATTGAGGGCTAACTATGTGCTCGTGTAGCCAAGACTGTCTGGCTCTTCTCTCAACCCTGCTTCCTTCTCTAGGGACATGGGCTGAGGTTCAACTAATGCATTGTTCCTGGTGCACCGTCCTCCATTCTCTTTCCCTTTTCATTGATTTGAAGGAGATGAGCCCAGCAACCTGAAAAACCCAGTACTGTTAAGGAGGGGAAGATGGACGATGGGAGAAATGTGGGTCCCCAATTGCAGTAAGCAGGAGACCCTTCAGTCAATCAGTATTCCCTATTTTGGACTTCGTATGAGTGAGAAATTAACCTCCATAATTCTTGCTCCATTAGACATTGGAGACTTGCTTGATAGCACAGCTAGCATGACTCTAATGGGTATTGTTATTTAATCAAAAGGTATTTGTATTGGTACTACTATGTATATGTAATGCCTACCATACACACTGTAATTTTAAGATCAGCACATTAGGGCACCTGGGTGGCTCAGTGGGTTAAGCCTCTGCCTTCAGCTCAGGTCATGATCTCAGGGTCCTGGGATCAAGTCCCATGTCGGGCTCTCTGCTTGGCAGGGAGCCTGCTTCCTCCTCTCTCTCTGCCTGACTCTCTGCCTACTTGTGATCTCTCTCTGTCAGATAAATAAATAAAATCTTTCAAAAAAAATCGGCACATTTATTTATAAAAATGTGCTAACCCAGCTAGATATTTTATAAATGTGTAGGAGATTCTTAAGAATGTCCTGAAACTCCTTGATCTTAGAAATCCCCATAAAATTTTATATCACATTTTAGGTAAGTCATTTCAGATAGTAAACATTCTTGTTAAAACCAGAGGATACTGGGGGCACCTGGGTGGTACAGTCAGTTAAGCACCAAACTCTTGGTTTGGGCTCAGGTCATGATTTCAGGGTCACGAGATTAAGCCCTGCGCTGGGCTCAGCAGTCAGCATGGAACCGCTTGGGGTTCTCTCTCTCTTTGCCCCTCCCACGTGTGTGCTCATTCTTTCTCTCTCTCTTTCTCTCTCTCACTCAAATAAATAAATCTAAAAATATATATAAAATAAAAACCAAAGAATACTGAATAAGTTACAGATAAGCATGTGAACTATAACAATGCTAGTAATGGTTTGTGAATTCAGATGAGATATGAAGTGTTAATAAGCCACAGACTTCTACTTCTACTCCTGACAGAAAAGTGATCAAAAAGTGGGATGTACACTAATTATAAAAACACAATGACATCCTACTCAAATTATTATTTGTTAATTTCCATAAGCTTTTAAAAATTCTGGTCAAAATTAAAGACTTCTGGGCATCTTTTATTTGTTGGAACATGAAATAATTATGTTGTTGAAAGTGGCAAATTACGTCCTTCAAATCTGGACTTTATTTCGAAACAATTTTGGATATTGTGTGCCACTTACGTTGCAATTTTCTTTTGTATATTTTCTACTTGGCAAGCACAGAATTAAACAAGCCCTAGAAACTTTCATCTTCTCTTCCCCATAAGAATTCCCACCACCACTATCCTCTCCCTTGAGCATTAGATAGGCCTTATTTAGTTTATGGAACTAGGCTAGAACAACGGCGGGATGTTTGAGAAACTGTGAAATGACTGCCTGGGGGTTACACTTAATGATCTCAACAAGTATTCCAGCTGACACATCCCTACATAAAAGCCAAAAGAGAGCAGGAGGTTTGATAGCAGGGGGTTGGAGATGGGGAGGAAAAGCAGCTCCTTTTTATAAGAATGTCGTTCTTTGTCTTCTCGTTCTCTCCATATGTGGCTGTTGAGGAGTCTATAAACACTGCAACGCCCACCATTTCCCACAGGGAGCCAAACTCCTGATAATAGGCTGAAAGGCTCCCCTCTCCCCTTTCCCTTTTCCTCTTCCTTCGGATATGCACAATATAAACCACACATTTGTGCATGCATACAACATTGTACAGTTTACAAAGCCTGCCCAAATCACTTTTCCCCGATCTCTAGTACAAGACGCTCTCCCTGCTGGCTGACTAGGAGCATGGTCACAACCCGAATGAAGAAACTGAGGCTCAGTTAGGAGTGACAGCAATCACACTCCACACCAAATCTGGCGACTAACTCAGCCTGCCTCTAATCTCCACCAGTCTCCTTAAACCCCTCCCTCAGCACCTTCTCTCTCTCATTTCTTCTCTTTCTTTTTCTGGAAATAGTCATCAAATACTTTAACCTCCTAGTCCTGAAATAAATGATGCTCATGGCTGAGAAGGAAGTTGCCCAGCCCTGAGCTAGGAATTAGTGGCTGTAGAATGAGGCTGACATGGACTCAGTAACTTGTTTGTAGCCTTGGGTGGCTCCTTTGTCTTTGCCTCTGCCCCCTGCTGGTCCTGGATCACAGCAGCAGAGGCCAGGAGTGTCTTTTTCCTTGGCAACAAAGCTGAGACCACTCCTTTCTGAAGCAGCTCTCTGAAGAACCATCCTGTTCCTATTCCCAGATTTGATAAACCCAGGGTTGTGCAGGAAAATTACTGGAAGCACTCAAGTGTGACTCACACACCTCAGGTGCAAGATAAAGCTATGTTCATGTAACTGCTTAAAAAAAAATCAAAAAAGGTTCTTTTCTGAGTCTTAGATTATGCTAGTGAACAATACAGTCTGCAAATGAGAAGTGAACCAGCAGAAGGTACGAGCCAGGACACCAAGATGCCCTTGGCTCCAGCAAAGTCAAATAGCCTTGTATTTTACCTATATGAGTCAGATGAGAATCTCCCCTCTATCTCTAAGACTGCCAAATTCCTCCACTAATTAATGTTTAATAGCAATGAAAGGAAACTAAGCCTGATAAACCACTCAATCCCTCAGATGTTCATTTGAACACATTTTATTTTCCCTGCTCTTCTCTCCCCTTCTTCTTCTCAACCTTTCCCTCTGTGCCCCCTTCTCTCCCTGTCATTTGTGGACATATGCACACACCCAAACACACATGCATAATGTAGATGGCATCCAAATGGTTACCACCTTCCATTACCTTCATTACCTTTCAAATACTCTTACTTAACTACCATCTATGAGTTACCATCCATGCACGTCTTCTTTCACTTGATCACTTTTTTCATTGATTCAGTGAATTCTTATTCAGTGTCCAGTACGTACCAAGTTCTTGGCTAGATCAGCTCATCTCAATACACATACCTTCCCTGTGGATTTTACAAATGCTGTTACAAATGCTTTCATTAGTATCATTCCTTGAACAGGTATTGACTAAGCCCCAACCTCAAAAGATAAGTTTAGGGGTGCCTGGGTGGCTCAGTGGGTTAAGCCGCTGCCTTCGGCTCAGGTCATGATCTCAGGGTCCTGGGATCAAGCCCTGCATCGGGCTCTCTGCTCAGCAGGGAGCCTGCTTCCTCCTCTCTCTCTGCCTGCCTCTCTGCCTACTTGTGATGTCTCTCTGTCAAATAAATAAATAAAATCTTTAACAAAAGAGAGAGAGAGAGAGATAAGTTTAGTAGGTGGCAGAGGATGAGGTTTTTATTAGTTCATTCTACTTCCTTCCAAGTTTCTCAGCTCTTCTCCAAACTCCTGGTGTTATACTGGATTCCTTCACAGGGCTGAATGCAGCTCGGCGTGACCGCCCTCATGGAGCCTCCAGTCTCCAAGGCACTTAAGACCCACGATCTTGCCTCTGCACAAGATTTTACGATCACCATTCTATGGGTAAGGAAACGGAGGCTCGGAAGGGTAAAGAACTTACCCGAGTGTGTCTGACCATAAGGCCCATGTTCATTCCTCCGCCCTGGACTTTCCCATGGTCCCTGTGCCTTAACATCCCTGTTTCTCTAGTCCCTGAGGTTTCAGATTCCAGGCACTCCTGGATGGGGAGACTTCAGACACAGGACCACACGCTGTCACATTAGTTCTGACAGGAAGGAAGAAAATGGGAGCTTTCATACATCTTGGAAGATAGTTACCTTTGTAAAGATAATCACAAGATCAAATCACAGTGACAAAGTTACAGTTTACACAGTTATTTATCATTTAAAGCACACATGGTGAATACTATGGGAGTATACTTAGAAATTCTGATTTTGGGGGTGGCTACCTGGATGGCTCAGTCAGTTAAGCATCTGCCTTCAGCTCAGGTCATGAAACCAGGGTCCTAGGATCAAGTTGAGCTCCTTGCTCAGCAGGGAGTCTGCTTCTCTCTCTACCTCACTCATTCTCTCTCTCTCTCTCTCTCTCCCTCCCCCCCCAGAAAATAAATAAATAAATAAATAAATAAAATCTTTGAAAGAAACTCTTTATGAGAGAAAAAGAAAGAAACTTCACCCCCAAACACCACCAATGTTATCATCATTAACATGGTGATGTTAGTCTAAAGACTTTAGACTTCAAGAATACATTCAGAATTTTATAAAAATAAAATGTCCGTGTCTGCTAATATTCTTCTTCCTCGTGGGCCAAGAGAAGTCTTTACCACTGCTCTATTAACTGACCTGTTTCCTTCTCTATCCCTGTTACCTTCATGCAGCAATCTGAAGGAGCCCCTCCAGGGCCTGTGAGTTGATGGATGGCCACCAGAAATCAGATGGAAAAGTGAAGAAACAAAATCTGTACCCAGTCCTTGTATTTATTGATCACGAACATCTGGGAGGCTGAGCACAAGTGTGAGTCGAAGGCACCTAGACTTGACAGATAAAGCCTCTAATTAAATAACTCCAATACTCCAAGAAAGAGTCAATTGTCATGAAGAAGGAGGGGGTAAAAATAAGAATAACAATCTGGGAGTTCAATAAGGAGAGATACTGAATTCTAGAGACTCTTAGAAAATCTTTAAAACTGAGTAACTTCACTGTTGTTTTGGAAGATGACGTGAGTGGGTTTTTTAGAATTGCTGTTTTCTAAGTGGTAAGTTTCCATTCTAAGTATTTTTGGAGGAATTCTAAAAGCCCTGGTGCCTTCAAATTACAGTTCCAGGCATGCCAAATAAGCAACTGTTGATTGGGGTCACACACAAAAAGTCTGTGTTCCCAGATTGGAGAAGCACCTCAGAAAGCCTTCATATCGGTTACCCTAGAGATTGTATTACAATTATAGGTATCAGTGAAGATTTTGATGGGACCCTGAAGGAAAAAAGAAGAAAAAAATGGAAAAGTTTTGGCTGGAAAGGGTAAACAAGATATTAGCTCCTCCTGGGGGGTTGGTGGTAAATTTCATTTTAAAATAGGATTTTACCATCTCTTACACACATGGTTTTTCCATAATAAAAGAAAATAATTTTAGAACAAGTATTCCCAGAGGAAAAAAAGAAAATTACAAAGGTACAAAGACTAGAGCCATTATTCTACTCTTCTATTATTATGAAACATGTGCAGAGAGAAGGGCCCTGGATGCCAGATACATGATCTAAATGGTTCAAAGTGTGTCCAGCACAAACTTAGGATGGGAAAGATCCTCTGTGGTCAGACCAGCATGCAGAACATTGCACAGCATGAAGACTTCTTCCAGATGCATTGATTGTGTGTTGAATTAAATAAATCAAATCCAGAAACTTGTTAACCTCACACAATGCTCCACAGAGAAGGGCTTCCCAGGAAATGTATAGATTGGTTTTAATTATCTTGCAAAGAAAGTTATTGTCTGTGCACAAGCTACCTGGGTGATAATGTTCCTCCGACAAAAATGATCATTCCTTACACAGTGAATAATAAGACTCCTTGCCACCTAAAACCATATTGCAGACCTACTCCAGGGCCACTGAGCTCATGAATTCTGGTTCTTAAAAATTATTTATGTCAATGATCTCCTTCATTACTATAAAAAACAAGAATATGCTGTATCCACTTAGCAGTCTACATAATAGCCTATTCATGTAAACTTTCTTTCCATGGCTTTCTCTGTAAAGATGTACTTTTTTGAATAAACCCTTCTTATTTAAAAAACTTTCCATGTAGGTCAAGAGAAACTCCTATTTCAATCGATTGTAAAGTTAAACAATTTATTTTAAGCTCAGTGAATATACTCAAAAATTTTATAGCAATCTGCATAAAGTAATAAATAATATATGTATTACAATAAAATAATTTAGCAATCTGCATAAAAGATCTTCAAAGATAAAAGATTTGAGCCTGGTAAAATCCTCCTACCTATCTGTCCCAGGGTAGTCAGAATGTACATAAAGATTTATGGGCAAGGTTCTCAGCGTTGCATCATTTATGAAAGTGAAGAAAACAAAGTCCATAGGACCATAGTCAAAAAGTCATTATGAATCCATTTGTTGGAACAATACACAGTCATTAGAATGATTTTTAACAAATAATTTAATCATGTGGAGAAATTCTTATAATCTAAGATTATGAGAAAAAAAAACTCAAGAGGAAGAATAAAAACACTGGTAAGCCATCTCCTAATTTCACAAGTAAGTATAGGCATGAACCAAATGCATCCTTGAAATATACCAAGATACTAATAGTGTAAGAGCTCTATTATGAATAATTCTTAATTTCTCCTTCAACTTTCCTATATTTTATAAGTATTTGCCATGAACATGTATGATTTTTTAAAGGAAGACATGGACCAAAATTGTTTCTGTCATTCTTGCTCAGTGATAGGAAAAGAGGCATGATTGTTGGTGGTGTGTTGAGGGGACCACAAATTAGGAAAGAAGTCCAGTCTCCAAAAGACAAATGAAAACCATGCAAAAATATGAGTAGCCATTTGTAGCAGGAACCAATGTTTTAAATAAAGAAGGCTTGTTGAAGAGTGTGCCGAAACTCAAAAATTCCAATAAGAGATCTAGTCTCAGGAAGGCAGAACAGGGACACACACACATACAGGACCTCTCCAGCTAGGAAGAGAGAGGGAGGGAGATCAAACAGTAAAAAGAACAAGAGTGGCCCTAATTCCTTAGCTTTCAATGGTTACAGAATAAAACCCATCTCATGACTCTGGCAACCCAGGTCTTTCAGGAACTGAACGCTACCAACCTATTTATATTCTATCCAAAATTTCCATCTTCTGGCTAAGATCAGTTTACCCTACATTTTACCATTCCAAAACACTTACCCTTTTCCATAGTATGCCCTACTTTTCCAAGGTCTGTGGTCCAAGGGCAGGGTGTTCTCTCCTCCCCCTTTTCTTTGCCTTCGAAGCAAGTCAGACTCACTTACAGTGGCATCTGGTCATTAGAATTGTTTCAAGTTCCCAGGCGATTTGAATGTGCTGCACATGTTGAAACCATTTATCTCGCCTCTGTTCATTTCTATTTTTGTGGCTCTCCCCCTAGAGCCACCCCTCACCATCTCCAACAAACTGAATTGATAAATAGCAGGGACTTGTCTATTCATTCATTCCTTCATCCAGTGGATGTTTACTATGTGTCTTCCTGTGCCAGGCATTCTTAATTTTTATATCTGACCTCCTCCTTCCCCTTCCTGCCCCCCCAGCACCTGGCATATACCCTGGCACAGGATAAAAACTCAGTAAAAATGTGTTCTAGTTCACTGAAATCACCACAAGTGTTTTCCAGCTCTTATTCATGATCTTAAATAGCTTCTTCTTTAAGAGCATCAATTAGCTAAGGCGTCTAGCTCTTCTTTTTAACATGACACTAAGTTTGCATTTTTAGATCTGGAAAGGATCTTAAGATTCAGTTGTCTTTAGGACACAACTCTGAGGATAAAGTTTCTTTTGAGCAGTCTACCTCACATAACACAAGGAATCCATAGTTTTAAAATGTAAGTATAACATCTCCTTCAAAGAAGGAAAAAATTATATATATATATATATTTATATATATATATATATATATGGAGAAAATCTTCTTATTTCTGTTAGAATAAGAAGGAAACACATGCTAAAAAAGTAATATCTATTAAATTAGTGTAAAGTCTTCTCAAGTACTCATGTGTTGTGGTATTTAACTGAAAACTCCTGAAGTTTCCTATTCTCTATTGCACAAACCCAAGCACTCTTCCTACCCTTCAAACCTTCCCTCCACAGCCATGCTTCCCCGCAACCCCACTCTCCTCCTCAAAACCAAAACCAAAAGCACTATTTGCAATAAAGTTTGTTAATCTCCCAAACACAGTTTGCTTACTCTTTCTTCCTGTCAAACACATTGTTCCCCTCCTGACTCTCACATGAGAAGGGAACAGCAATGCTGATTTTGGGGAGGGGGGACTTTCCCTAAGGCTTTTATACTGACAGCTTAAATGTGGATTTCCACTAGCTCAGTCTATTTCAGAAAACAGAAAAGTCAAAAAGAGCAAAGGACTTAAATCTCCCTTGATAAGTCCTAATTAATTGGCCAATCAGAAAATTATCCTAGTGTTTATGCTAATAACCATGTCAAGGTATGATTTCATGCAAAGTTTAAACTGGACATATTCAAAACAAGTTAGAGATGAGGATATCCATAAAAGATGAATTGAGGAGAGGTCAATTTGATTCAAAGATGCATTCATTTGAGCACTGGGCTACCACTGAAGGTCCGACACATGCACACACACGCACACACACTAGCATGTGCACACACAAACACATGTGCACACATGCATATATACGCCCATACACATGGAGGCACATAGACATGTACTTGCACACACTTGCAAAGACACACACACATATATACTACTCATATATAACTGTACATGCCCATACACACACACATGCACACACATGCACACATTTGCACACTCACATCTTATCACCTAAACAAAATTTGAAGTTCCATGAGGCTGTCCTCTACACGTGTTCTTCCCCAGTACTTGCCACTGGGCTAAGCCCATATTACGTACTAACTAAACAGATAACCATTTAATTCAAAATGTTTACATAATTTTCTACATTGGTATGTCTAAATTTACTAATCATTTGGCCTACTTTATACAAGTTAATATTTTGTTTTTCCTAAATGAAAACTGTGAGTAACTCCTACTTTTCTCATAGTTACAGGGGTGCTCAAGGCTGATGATCCTTGAGCTCATGCACTTTTGTAAAGGGAAATGCAAATCTGGTAAGTGTTCACAATCTCTGCATAAAATAAGACGAGAGATGAAAATGATGTTCAGGGAGAGAGACGGAACAATCTCAGAAGCAGGAAGTTTAGATTTTCTTTTCTGAAAAGATTAGGCTTCCTTTGTTTCTTTTTTGGCTTTTATGTGTTTAAAGATGATGCTGACTAGACTTTACTGTTCTGTGTTATAGTATCATGTTAATTGTTCTTAGGGAAAGAATAAATAGTAAGTGGCAGAATTATTGCAGATATTTCAAGTCTGTGAATGGATTTCCATGTTAATAGGAACCAAAAAATGATCCTCAGACGGAAGCCTAAAGACATGGGAGACAGAACATTAAACCTGATCTGCCACCACATGTAAGCTCTTTGAGGTTACTTGATATATTTGAAGCATATATATATATATATATTTTAGCATAAAGCTGCATTTTTCAAACTTTTTTCCATTATGGCCCCATCGTGGGAAGAATAATGCTCCCCCCCCCCAATGTCTGCACTCTAACATTCATACCTTGGATACATAAAGCTAAATTCAGGACTTATAGTAAGTGACAAACAAAACATACATCTTCACCCAAAAAGCACATTATAGGACTATCTTAAGGTTCTCCTAATAGTCTCCCTGAGAATATGTGGTTCTCAAATATTTCTGTAGTCTCCACGCCCAGGGAAGCCCACAGTAGATGCTCAATAAATATATTTGAATGAATAAATGAATGAGCAAACAGATAAAGAGAGATGAACTGGGTTGACCTTGTCACACACTTTAGATCAGGATTTTTTTTTTTTTACTTCAGCCCTACTGATATCTTGGGTGAATAATCCTTTCTCGTAGGGGACTGTGTGTGCAACATTCCTGGACTCTCCCCACCAGATCTCAGTAGCACCCACCAATTGTGAAAATCAAAAATGTCTCCTAGATGGGGGGTGGGGGGTGCAAAATTGCCTCTGGCTAAGAACCACCACTCTGGAACAAAGGTCCTCAATTCTGGTTGCACTTTAGAATAACTTAGGAAGACTTTAAAAAACCCAGTGGTCAAGCAGAGGAAGTTAATTATCATATGGTTTCACTTATTTGTGGAACATAAGGAACAGCATGGAGGACATGGAGAAGGAAGGGAAAAGGCGGGGGGATTGGAGGGGGGGATGAACCATGAGAGACTATGGACTCCAAGAAACAAACCGAGGGTGTTAGAGGGGAGGGGTCAGGGGGATGGGTTAGCCCAGTGATGGGTATTAAGGAAGGCATGGATTACATGGAGCACTGGGTGTTATATGCAAACAACAAATCATGGAACGCTACATCAAAAACTAATGATGTACTGTATGGTGACTAACATAACACAATAAATAATAATAATACATAAATAATAAATACCCAATGGTTAGGCCGCTTCATTGATGATCTAAGTCAGACTCACTCAGGTGGCATTTAGTCATTGGTAGTTTCCCAAAGCTCTCAGGTGATTTGAATATGCAGCCAAACATTGAGAATCACTTCTCTAGCTGCTTGCTATTAAAACTGTGGTCCATGGACAAGCAACTGGGCATTATCTTGAAGTTTGTCAGAAATGCAAAATCTTGGGCTCTATCCCAGACCTACTGCACTGGTCAAAGTCCAGGCAGGAGACAGAAACCACACCAATTACTGCAACAGTGAGAATTTCATGTAAGGAATTGTTAACTAGTGACAAGGTGAGGATGGCCGAGTTGGAAGGTCCTGAACTCACCCCCTCCCACAGACAAGCCAGAACTACAACTACATACAAAACAGCTATCTCTGAAAACTGAAGACCAATGGAAAAGATTTCACACAACTCAGGATATAAAGAAAATTCCCACTGAGATAGGCAGGAGAGGCAGAGACACAGCCTAATCAGGACCCACACCGCTGGCGCAGCAACATACAAATGAGGGGCCATCACAATGGTAGAGGCCATCCCTGACAAACAAGAGGTCTGAGCCCTACACGGGGTTCTCCAGCTCAGGGAAGCTGCACCAGGAAGATGAGACCCCACGATGTCTGGCTTTGAAGACTAGCAGGGTTTATATCCAGGAGTGCCAGAGAGTAGTGGGAAACCAAGACTCTGCTCTGCAAGGGCACATGCACAATTTCACTCAGTCCAAGTCCCAGTGCAGAGGCAGTGGTTTGAAAAGTACCTGGGATACACATGAAGGAGAATCACTGACAAATTTTAGAGCACATGCCAAAGAGGCAGGGATCTGTTCTAACATTTTCTGGGGATAGAAGGTCTGGTACGTACCTTTTTTTTGTTGTTTTTTTAAACTCCCCTTCCATCTAACTGACCTGGCACCGGTGTGCTGGTGGAAGCCATGTCTGACACTATCCATGTGCCCTTCTAGCATCTCTGGCTCGGCCCCCGAGTTCCCCAGCCCACTCACCCTGCCCAACCCACCTGCTCCAGTCAGAGCCCTTCTCCAGCAGCTCTCTGCCTCATCACGCCTGGAGGAAATAAATGAAATAAAGACTAAATGAATAAACAAAAATATCAAGGAAACTAAGAGTTGGTTCTTAGAAAAGATATGCAGAACAGATAAGCCTTTAGCCAGAGTCATTAAGAAAAAAAGAGAAAGGCCCAAAATAAACAAAATCAGAAATGAAAGAGAAATTACAATGTATACCACAGAAATACAAATGATTATCAGAGACTACTACAAATAATTATAAACCAACAATTAAGACAACCCAAAAGAAATGGAAAGATTCCCAGAACCATACAGTTTACTAAGACTGAATAAGGAATAGAAAAGTGAATAAATTGATCACTATTAATAAAGTTGAAACCATAATCAAAAACTCCCAACAAACAGGAGATTAGCACCAGACAGCTTGACAAGTGAATTATACCAAATATTTAAAGAGTTAATAACTATCCTTCTCAAAGTACTCCAAAAAATTGAAAAGGAAGGAATGCTTTCAAAGTCATTCTTTGAGGCCAGCATTATCTTGATATCAAACACAGACAAAAACTCCACAAAAAGAGAAAATTGTAGGCCAATATTTCTGATGAACACAGATGCAAAATCCTCAACAAAATACTAGCAAACCACACTCAACAATACATTAAAAGGATCATACACCACAGTCAAGAGGGGTTTATTCCAAGGATGCAAGGATGGTTTGATATCTGCAAATGAACCAACATGATTAACAAAAAGAAGGGTGAAAATCATAAATCATAGGACCATCTCAATAGCTGTAGAAAAGGTATTTGATAAAATGCAATATTTATGATACAAACTCATAAATGCCATATATGACAAACCCACAGCTAACATCAGACTCAACAATGAAAAGCTAAAAGTTTTTCCTCTAAAATCAGAAACAAAACAAGGATGCCCACTCTCACTACTTTTATTCAACATGGTGTGGGAAATCCAAGCCCAGCAAGCAGATAAGAAAAAGAAATAAGGCAACCAAATTGGAAAAGAAGAAGTAAAACTGTCACTATTTGCAGATGACATGATACTATATAAAGAAATATCCCCACCAAAAAACTACTTGGACTAATAAATGAATTCAGTAAAATCACAGGATGCAAAATTAGTATATAGAAATCTGTTGCATTTCTGTGTACTGATAATGAACTACCAGGAAGAGAAATTAAGAAAATAATCCCATTTATAACTTATTAAAGAATAAAATATCTAAGAATAAATTTAACCAAGGAAGTGAAAGACTTAAACTCTGAAAACTTGGTAAGATATTAATGAAAAAATTAAAGACACAAATAAATGGAAAGATACACTCTGCTCATGGCTTGGACGAATTAATATTGTTAAAATATTGCAATCTACAGAATCAGCGCAATCCCTATCAAAGTACCAGTGGCATTTTGGGTGTCACCTGGATGGCACAGTTGGTTGAGCATCCAATTCTTGGTTTCAGCTCAGGTTGTGATCTCAGGGTTGTGAGATTGAACTCCATGTCTGGCTCTGGGCTCAGCATGGAGTCTGCTTAAGACTCTCTCTCCTGCTTCCTTTGCCCCTCCCCCTGTACTTGTGCACTCACTCTGCCCCTCTCTCTCTCTCCAAAATAAATAAATCTTTAAAAAAAAATGCCAGCGGCATTTTTCACAGAACTATAACAAATAATCTAAAACTTCATACAGAACCACAAAAAACTGTCAATAGCCAAAACAGTCTTGAGAAGGAAAAACAGAAGTTAGAAGCATCACACACCTGATTTCAAACTATATTACAAAGCTGTAGCAATCAAAACAGTATGGTACGGGCTCAGACACAGACACATAGATCAATAGAATGGAAAAGAGGAAGAAAAAAAAAAAAAAAAAAAGAATGGAAAAGAGAACCCAGAAAGAAACGCATGCTTATATGGTCAACTAATTTTCAACAAAGGAGGCAAGAATATACAATGGGGAAAAGACAATCTCTTTAATAAATGATGCTGGGAAACCCGAACAAATACATACAAAGCAATGGAACTGAACCACTTTCTTATACCAAAATGAATTTTGAATTTATTTTTGTAAATGGTATAAGATATTTGCACCCCTGTGTTCATTACTTACAATAGTCAAGATAAAGAAGTAACCTAAGAACCCACCAGTGGATGGGTGGACCAAAAAACTAAGACACATACACACATACCACAGAACATTACTCAGCCGTAAAAAGAAGAATAAAATCTTGCCATTCGCAACAACATGGATGTATCTGAAGGGTATTCTGCTAAGTGAAATAAATCAGACAGAAAAAAAATACCATATGACTTCACTTAAATGCAGAATCTAAAAAAACAAAACAAGTAAAACAAAATAGAAACAAACTCGTAGATAGAGAATAATCTGGAGATTATCAGAGGGTAGGGGATTATGGGGGAAGAATGGGCAAAATAGACAAAAAGGAGATTAAAAGGTACAAACTTCCAGTCAGAAAATAATTAAACCGCAGAACCTACTGTACATGAGTAGGGATACAGTTACTATTGTAGCAACTTTGTATGATGACGGGTAATAGCTAGACTTAGTGGTGATCCCTTCATGATGTATATAAATGTTGAAGGACTGGGTTATAAACCTGAAACTGACATAATAGTGTATGTCAACTACACTTCAATTAAAAATGTTTTCAAATTGCTGGGGATAAAAATACATCATATGTTTATTAAAATTTTTTTTAATTTAATTTAAAAAATGTTTTAAAATTAGTAACCAAGTAAAGTTATTAAAGTAATCAACTAGGTCATTGAAAGAGTAAAAATAAAGCTCTACTATATTAGGGTGATGATAATGGCAGAGAGCAGCTCCCACCATTGGGGTCAGGAAAGAAAGGAAAGAGGTTGGAATCCCTGACAGGGGCGTTGCTTGGCCCGGGGTGCCTAAGGGGCATAATGAAGTTCATCTTGACAGTGTTGGAAAAGCTGAAAACTGGAAGTTGCCTCAAGTGGGAAGGACTGCTGTTACGGGATGGAAGGAGCATTGCAGGGGGGATGCCCACCTGGGCCGCAAGAGGGCGGATCGTCCTCCGTCCTCCGGCTTCGCCGTCGCCCCCTAGCGCCCCATCGGGGAAAGCCTAGCGCGGAGCCCGCCGGCAAAGCACAAGGGCGGTTGCCCAGTCCAGCCCCTGCAGCGCCCTGCAGAGCCTGAAAGGGTGGGTTTGGAGCTGAGAGCCGGTGACAGTTTAACCACAGACACGGCACGTCTACTGATGGAGCATCTGCACTTTAGCAGGACCTCCAGGGGATTCCCGTGCACGTTGCGTGTAGGAAGCCCTGCTTTCGAGCCTGTCGCGTCTTTGATCCATCCTGGCTCCTAAACAAGCTACCTCGAGTTGGCCCGCAGCTTGGCAGCACCCTCCACTGGAGACACCCCCAGTCCGCTCCCGAATGCAGTGACACAAACCACTGCTTTATGGTGGTTTGTCGCCTTAGTTGTCAAGGGAGAAAGAAATGAATTCGGTCTCTGGGCTCTCTACAAAGTTAAGTATTTCCTTGTGTGTTGCCCGCTCCCCCCGCCCCCACTTCTGTTTCAAAGGATTACAAACAAAAGCAAATTGGCATTCTTTGGTTTCTTAATACTTCCTTAAATGGTTAAGTAGAATCCAAAACTTCAACTGTGCAATTAATAGCCACAAAACAGGACCCCTCGAGGAGACTCTGGACGCTTTCACTCTCCAGGGACCAGTAATTCTGAGAACTGAGTATTTCCTTCCCACACAACCGCCTCAGCAGCCTCCCTCAGAGAAAGCCCTAGTAGCCGGAGAGGCTGGCGTAGGAGGGTCTCACTCCAGCAGGCATCTGGCAAATGTGCCTTGCTCACCACCTGAGAGAGCAGGTGGGAGAGCACGGCGGCGCGGTGCCCACCCGTGGACACAGCTGAAGAAAATAACCGGTCAGCAAATGTCCTCCTTCGGAGCATCAGCACGTTCTGCTCGCCAGCATCACCTTGGCATTGCGGGCACAGGCCCAGGGCGGGGGGCCGGTTCGGGGAAGAGGGCAGTTTGCGAACGTTCCTGGTCCGCTCCTGCCACCCAGTGGACGTTCCTAACTCCTACGCTTAGAATCCAAAAGTCCAGCGTTTGAAATTTATTCAAAGCTTAAGTACAATTGTTTCTAAAAACTGCCAATCCTTTTAATAAACGTATTAGAAACTCACTTAAAATGGAATATGTGGGTAAGTGTAAACTACATGTGAATACATATTCAATTTTACATAAATGGAAATGTGTCGTATGCTTTGATAATAAGATCTCAGCTCATAGGAAAGTGTGAATGAAAACAAAATGACCTGTTTTCACAGGTGGGAAGATTCTTCATAGTTTAAAAATATACTAAGAGAAAAAAAAGAAAAATATATATATACTAAGAGGATCACAGTTCCATATATATATACCTGCTCAGTTTTTAGTTCCAAACATTATAAATTCTTTTTTGAGAATTTCACATGAAATTAAAAAAAAAAATTAGCACACAGAAAGTGTCAATTATTTTGATTCAAAGGTTCACATGTGTGTTACAGGACTGCCAAAACAACTTTATTTTATAAGATTGCTTTGGTTTATGTATAGGGTGGTTTGTCTTACATGCTTTATCAACCATGGATTCTAAGTTTTTTAAGTTCTTTAAAACAACCCATGACATGTGACATTTAGGGATTACTCTATTTGAGTGTGGATGAGTAAAGTGATGAGTAAATAGGTTGATAAAAGTATTATAGGACATTCTTCAAAGAACAACAAAAAAGTGTAACTCCTAAGAATCACATATTTACTATGTAGAAACTAAAAGACCAGATGTCCTTTATTAAAAGGGAAACAAAAATCCCAGTGTTGAATGATTGAATTTTATGAATTTGTTATTGATTTTGATGATTAATGAAATAAAACATGATATCATAAGGACTCTCTGAAAATTTCATTTTCTTAGGCAGCTCTGACTCAATTGCTAGCAAACATATGATAGAAATGCTGCTCTTGATTAAAAAACCTATCACAGAAATCTAAGAATCATTGAGAGAAGTTTCAGAAGATAGAGAAGACATGTGAAAACTGGCTATTTGGATTCTCTAAATTTCATTAAGATAAAGGAGAAGCTACATGACAATTTCCAAGTGGCTGGCTAATTATAGCAAAATGCATACAGGCATTAGAAACTATTATGAAAAGATGGAAAGCTTATTATTGTGTGTGTTTCAACTGAACTTGAACTGTAACAGCTGAGATGCACCAGCTCCTTTTGGTATCTGGTGCATACAGCAAAAACTGCATGGGGTGAGTCAAACTCAATTAAAGTAGGACTGGAAAATTGATTTGAAATGGCAATTTAGTTGAACCAGAACCGGACCCGAATTGTTTTGTTACTCTCCCAATCAAGATCATTCCAAACTCCTATCTTCACTTTACTAAACTAAATAAGGCTATCATTACAATTACATTTTGATGTTGAATCATATAAAAAGGCAAGATTGAATTAAGTAGCGATCCTCTGCTACTTTTTTGAGTTCACTACAATGTTTGAGGGCTTTTTTGGCTATTTCAGTCAAAAGGAAAAATCAATCAATAATACATAGAACAAGATTTTGTAAAGGGTCTGATGCATATCTGATATATGGTTTGTGAATATTTTTTCCCATCCCATAGGTTCCATTTGTTTTGTTCTGTGCTGTTTTTGCTGTGGAGTTGTAGGAGTTCCTTATATATTTTGGACAACAACGGGGCACTGTTCCACGTATAAAGTTTCAGTTAGGTTAAATGAATAAGTTCCAGGGACACCTGGGTGGCTCAGTCGGTTAAGCCACTGCCTTCGGCTCAGGCCATGATCCCAGAGTCCTGGGATCGAGTCCCACATTGGGCTCCTTGCCCCGCAGGGACCCTGCTTCTCTCTCTGCCTCTGCCTGCCTACTTATGTGTGCTCTCTCTCTCTCTCTGAAAAATAAATAAAAAATCTTTTAAAAAAATTTTTAAATAAATAAATGAGTAAGTTCCAGAAACCTGCTGTACGTCATAGTGCCCAATGTAGTTAACAATATATTGTGCACTTCAAAACCTAGTAAGAAGGTAGATTTCATGTCAGTGTTCTTACTGTACGCACAAAAAATTTAGAATACAAGGAAGATCTGGGAAGCATTGGAGAGGTCTATTACTTTGACCATGGTGATGGTATCATGGGTGTTTGATATGTCCAAACTCATCCGATTATACCCGTTAAGCATTACATGTCAATTGTACCTCAATAAAGTTGTTTTTTAAAAAAGAAACATATAATATTCAAAAATTACATTATGCATCTTCAAATAAAAAGTAATTTCACACTCTTTCTTTTTAGATTAATAGGAAATTGTTTCCCCTGTTATTAATATCTTCCATTAGCATGATACATTTGTTACAATTGATGCATTATTCATACATCATTACTAACTGAAGTCCAAAGTTTATATTAGCATTCACTCCTTGTGTTGTACATTCTTTGGGTTTGGAAAAGTGTTTAAAGAACATGTATCCACCGATATAGTATCACACAGATGAGTTTCACTGCCCTAAAAATCCTCTGTACTCTGCCTATTCATCCCTCCCTCCCTCTCCTTGAGCCCCTAAAATACCATGATCCTTGTTCTGTCTGTGTAGCTTTTCCTTTTCCAGAATGTCTTATGGCTGTAATCATGCAGTACGTAAACTTTTTAAATTGGTTTCTTTTTCTTACGATATGCATTTTTATATCTTTTGTAGCCGGATAGCTCATTTCTTCCTATCACTACACAATATTTTATTACCTGGATATACCAGTTTATTTATACATTCACCTACTAAAGGACCTTAGCACTTCTAAGTTTTCACAACTATGAAAAAAGCTGCCATAAGTATTCATGTTCAGGCTTCTACGTAGACATAAATTTTCAACTCCTTTGTGTAAATACTGAAAAGCACAATTGCTGAATCATATGATTAACACTGTGTTTAGTTTTCTAAGGAACTGCTGAACTATCTTCCAAGGAGGTTGTATTATTTTGCATCCCCATCACCTGTTCTCCACATCCTCATCAGCATTTGATGTTAATGTGTTTTGAATTTTAACCATTCTGATAGGTAGATGGTGGTAGCTCATTGTTTTAATTTATAATTCCCTAAATGACAAATGATGTTGGTAATCTCCCTGTTTATCTTCTTTAGTGAAGTGTTTGCTCAGATCTTCTGCTCATTTTAAAAATTAAACTGTTGGTTTTCTTATTATTGAATTTTAAAGTTCTTTGTATATTTTGGATACCAGCCCTTTATCAAATATATGTTTTGTGAAGAATTTTTCCCAGTTGGTGATTTATATTTGAATTCTCTTTAAAAATCTTTTACAGAGCAGAAGTTTTTAATGTTCATGAAGTCCAACTTGTTTGTTTTTTTTTTTCTTTTATGGACCATGCCTTGGTGCAATATTTAAAAAGTCATCACCAAAGCTATGATCACCTAGATTTCTCCTATGTTATCTTCTGAAGGTTTTATAGATTTTCCTTTTACATCTAGTTCTGTGATCTATTTTGAGTTAATTTTTGTGAAGCTCTGTGTCTAAAATCCTTTTTTTTTCTGACATGTGGATATCCAATTGTTCCAGCACCATTTGTTGAAAATCTTAAAGTTTAGTTGTGTTAATCCTCCAACTTTGTATTTCTCTTTCAATATTTTACTGGCATTCTGGGCCTTTAGCCTTTTTACACAAACTTTAGCATCAGTTTGTCAACATCTACAAAATAACAGATTTCAACTGGTCTTGCATTGGATCTATAGATCAACTCAGGAAAAAGATACAATAATACTGAGTTTTCCAATCCATCTACACGAAATATTTATTTATTTATTTAAATCTTTGATTTTGGGACACCTGGGTGGCTCAGTCATTTAGCATCTGCCTTTAGCTCAAGTCATGATCCAGAATCCTGGGATTGAGTCTCATATCGAGCTCCTTGCTCAGTGGGGATCCTGCTTCTCTGCCTGCCATTCACCCTGCTTGTGCTCTCTCTAGCTTTCTTACAAGCAAATAAATAAAAATCTTTTAAAAAAAAAATCTTTGGTTTTGTTCATCACAATTTTCTAGTTATCTTCTTATAGATCTTAGATACATTTTGTCACACCAATTTTCCTTTTCTTCTTCTGTGCTAATGTAAATGGTATTGTGTTTTCAGTTTCAAATTCCAATTGTTCATTGTTGGTATATGTGAAAGTAAATGCCTTTTGTTTATTAACCTTGCATCTTGTAACCTTGCTATAATTGCTAATTAATTCTGGGAAATTTTGTTATTCTTTAGGATTTTCTACATAGACAACCCTGTCATCTATGGACAACAAGTTTTATTTCTTCCCTCTTAAATGGTATACCTTTGATGTCCCTTTTTAATTTTTTTTTATTTTTTTATTGTTCTTAACAAGGACTCACAGCACAATGTTGAATAGGAGTAGTGAGAAGGACATCCTTGCCTTGCCCCTGAGCTTAGTGGGAAAACATCTACTTTCTCACCACCAAGTACAATGTTAGCTGTAGGCTTTTTGTAGATTTTTTTTTATCAAGTTGAACATGTTCTTTTCTATTCCCAGTATGCTAAGATCTCGATTTATTTTAATGTAAATTTTAATATGTTTCAGGATTAAACTAAGTAAAAAAAAAAAAAGTCGGCCTTAAAGCAACAGTGGGTAATATGTTATCTCTTCTTTTCTAACCTAAAACTTCTAAAATAAGATTATATCCAACATAATCATATTCTCAAATGAAGATAAAAACAATCAATCCAAGTAACTTCCAGTGAGTGTAGGTAAACTAGCAATGGCATTTTCCAGTCTTGAATCAAAACTATATTTAAACAAAATAACCCTCTAATCCTCTTGGTCAAAATCACTTCTTTAAACCATTATGGAAAAAAAAGAGAGAGAGAGAGAAAGAAAATAAACCATGTATACTAATGATTTTACAATTTTGTCTGTGACACACCAGCTATGTCTCCAATTACCTCAACACATATAATGGTATTTTAAAACTATTATTATGTTCCCTCTAATTTTCTTCATACAATCATAGGTGCCATGCGCAATAAACATCCAAAGGCAGTTTTGTAATTTGTGTCACTGGCTCTGGATTGTTTATAGATACACTGTATATTATGCCAAACTTCTCCTTGAGACAATATCTGGACTGTTTCTATTATGGTAAACCAACATTTGGGAAAGAATATACCAACACATGGATGGCCAGAATGAAAATTTCTTGTGAAATTCCCACAATACTAACCACCAGGAGGAACTCTCTAGAACAATAAGCCACTTCTACATTTTATTCTCACAGAAGTATTCATAAGTATCTGTAGAACACTTGAGAGATGCTTTACCGCAGGCACTAAATATATGAAACATTTTATGGGAATTAAAATATGGCACATTTTATCAAATCGCGGGTAGGTTTCCAAAATTACTATCCTTAGGTTCTTGGTCACTGATATGTCTAGAAACTTGAATAAGGCTCGGTGTAGGCTGTTATCATCCATGAGATATCTGAGACCCCCCTTTGACCATGTACTCACTTCTTGAATTTTCACAGTCAACCGAACTCTCCGGGCAGCTTTGCAACACAGCCTACTGCTATATTAAATTGCTATTCTGCCATAGAGACCCAATATGGAGCCCAGGTATTTTCTAATTTTTAAAGAGAGTGGAGCATTAAAAATAAGTCAAAATGATAATATATGTTGATAGAAAAATGACTGAATACAGATCAAGTTACAAGAAACCTGCATTACGCAAAATGAAAACCAACCTTGGACAAGTGAAAACTAGTTCCTGTCATTCTCTACCCTTCAAAGTCATCTCAGTAAACCCCTCCTCCAAACCTTCATATTTCAGAGTTTCCTTCTACTTACTCATTGTTCTGTTTATTCTCTTCAGCTTAAATCAGGTGAAACTTGAGATTACTTTCCACTGACCTTAAAATGTGATCAGTAGCCATCTGGGCTTACAAAGACGGGCAGGGCCCTGTATGTGAGCCAATATACATATTTTTACTTTGCTTAACATTCTGTCATATTGTGAAATGATTCTAATCTTGGGAAAGAGTAACCAAGAATAGTTAAGATATTTACTATGCTCTTTCATTGACTATAATTTCTTTTTATTTGACTTCATGGGCAACTGGTTGTTATAACTCCAAAAAATAGGTCCTTTTTGTTGTTCTTTTTTTTTTATGGCAACCTGAAAATTCAAGTCCTCAAAAAATGCACATGATTTATAATGATAATAAAATGAGATGCTGGAAAGTAGGAACAAGTTACACACAATAAAGCTATGGTTCTCAAAAGGTTACAAGGCAGTAGACTGATGGTCTCCAAATGCCATTATTATGACTCAGAATGTGTTCTTTGAACAGCAGAACATTATGTTACAGTTAGGGCTTACAAGTTGAGAGCCTTCTATTATTTTACCCTTGAGAAAGCCTCAGTTCTGCACTGCGTGTTCTGCAGAAATGCACACATCTCCAGACCTGCAAAAAGGGCACCCAGAAGTTAGTAAGACCCTACCTGCTAAGGAGTCAGAGTATCTGGTTCTAACACTCAAGAGTTGTGCTTGTGTGAGCCAACTGTTTGGTTTTCCTGAGGTTCGGTTTCTGTCCTGGAGGCAATATGAATGCTGACAGAAAAAAATACCTCACACACGGTTGTCATTAAGCACGAACAGATCAGAAGGGGCCGAGTCTAACGAGGGAGGCTGTGGCCACAATTCAGGAAGATGATGGTGAGTAGAACTACTGTTAAGTCAACAGGTTTGGAGAACAGCAAATAGACTGGAGATGTATTTAACAGATAACATCAACAGAAACTGACTTTTAACTGGAGGAAGTATGGAGGGGTCCAATATTGTTCCCAGGTGTCTGTTGTGGGCAGTTGTAAACTTAAGGTGTCTTTTTGTGGGACAGTGAGCATAGCACATGGAGGAGATTTGGCAGTGGGGTGGTGGAGGGATGGGAGTCTGAAGCCGTTGGCTTTGTATGCCTGTAGAAACCTACATGTGCAATCAGAAGCTGGAGATATGACCTGAGGAAGAAGGGGAAATACTCTCAAAATGGTAGTGAGGAGAGAGAAGGACACCATTCCACCCTCAGCCCTGAGGCTGGGGGATTGGTGAGTAGGTGATAATAATCCAAGGTAGAACCAAGTTTGAACTAAGGAAAGGAGGTAAAGGAACTTTTCAGAGAAGAAGTTGAGGATGCAGGGTGGTGACTGTTATTAGAACATGTGCTTCAGCACATCTATGAACAGAACGTCACCCTCACTAACATCAGAAGTGGGCGCCTAACCCTTTCTTCTTTGCATTTATATTTGTTTTTTGAAATACTTGGCATCATATTATAACATTAGTTTATGCAAAAATATAGTACTCAATTTAAAAAATGTGAACCAGAGCCTCTTAGAAATCCATCATCTTAGAGCCTGACGAAACCTTAAAAATCACATACCTCCTTGAAAGGACTTGTATTCATGGTCATAGTAGTAAAGTACAGGTTTCTATACCATCGTTAAGTAAAAGAATCAAAAACTTTTCTTCATTTTTCACTGGAGATAAAAACTCTCATCTTTTGTCATCTCTGGGAGGGGGACACCAACCTAGAAGCTAAGAACGTTGCTTTCTTATCTCTGAACTGGCATTTCTTTTTTTTCGTGGAATCCTCCACAGATTGACATGTCATCCTTGTGCAGAAGCCATGCTAATCTTCTCTGCACGGCTCCCATTTCAGTATTTGTGCTGCTGAAGGGAGTCTTGAACTGGCACCTTTTAGTTATGTGACCCTTAACAGTTCATCTGATCCACAGACCTCCAGCCCCAAATATGGGGCTGAATTAGATCATTTCAATAGATTCTAGTCTGCTAAAGATCTTTATGAGTCTATGAAGCTTTCTGCTTTGGAACAACAGTATAACAGAGAATTTTAACTTGATAAATTTTAGAATACTAAATTTGGATTTGAAAAATTAGAAATCTGTTTTATGTATTCCTCCAAATATTTAACTTGTATATTGTGAGGAAAGTACCTTGACTCAGATACACTGAATGAATAAATTAGCTCTGGTTCTCAGGGAAGACCAAAAGGAAAAAAAATTAAAAAGGCAGAAAGAAATAAAGATAGAGGCAACTGTTAATGAGATGTGATTTTTAAATAATAAAATTATCACCCTCCTCTAGCCCAGTCAACCCTGACAATGTGTCCTTTTGTTAATATATGTCATATACTGAGGAAGCCCACTTATAATCACTATATACAGACATATATGGAAAGATAGCACTTTTTTCCCAAAAGAAACATTTCAAATGTTGATATTTTATAAACCATATTTTATGTGACTTAATACTTTCTGATCAGACTTTCATCTTCAACAATATCTTATTTCTCAGTTCTGGTGTGGGCTTCACCTAATTATTCCCATGAAAGACTTTCCCTCAGATTGTCTCCTAATCCTGGACTTTCTCTAAGTTCCTCTCAAACTAGGGCATATATGTCTTACCTTAACATTATTTAATATGATCTTAAAATAAGAGGAGTAGAGCTTGGAAGTTCTTAACTCGTACTTCCCCTGTGGTTAAGAGCTCCCCTTTCTTTAAAAAAAAAAAAAATGCAAATTTACTGTTTTAATTTTGCTTGCAATTTCATATATTTCCACATTGTATGCTATTTCCTAAAATATGAATTGAAGTAATAGGAAAATTAAACAAGTCTGGTCAGCTTAGCATTTTCCATATTTAGTTGTTATATTTTATCCTTCAGAACAAAATTCCACATAAGGTAAAGAAAAGACAGTAAATGTCAGAAAGATTATGGAGCCGACAAAGCATGCAGGAAGCCAACATGAATACGAGGAAATTCATTAATAGACCTGCCCAAATGTGTTTATGCATGATTAAATTATGGATAATATGATATGATTCTAGAAGTTGCTTGGAAATAATGAGGGTTAGGGGTAGAGGTGGGGATGGGGGGTGGGGAATAGAGTACTGATTAAAACAATACTCCAGATCAAGGGATGATTGTTGTTTAAGCTGGGTGATGGGTACGTGGGGTCTGTTACATGATCCTTTCTATTTTTGTGTATGTGTAAATTTTGTAGAATAAAATACAATTCTGTTACACTAAATGCTTAATTTCTAAATAATTAAATTGGACCTCTTTTATCCTGGAATGTCTTTTTTTAAAAAAACCAAACAAGAAAATTTTTCACCCATTAGATACAAATGCTTAATAACCATTGATTTTTCATACACTAACTTCCCATACCAAATAATGTATTAATCTTAAAATATTCTGGTGATGTTTTGGAGTGCATTCAATAGACATAAGCCATTAATTGCCATTCCACTTTTTTTTGTTTGTTTGTTTTATTTCCTACAGAATCATGCACACAGGCTTTGGCCTCCCGTTGCTTTCTTATTAGCCCAAAACACATTGAGCTAAAATGAACAGACCAGGATACAATTATTCAGTCTATAGTTGGTTGGTGGTTGATAACTACTGCTCCAAAATCTATTCTATGGGTTGATGGATTGGTAAATGTTCAATCCGTACAGATGCTCAAAATTAATTTGCTAGCTTAGGACCCCCCCCCCCGCCGATGCTTTATTCACTCAGTCAACACCTATCAAATACTCTCTCTTCTTTTTTTAACCTTAATCAACTCATTCCAACAAATGTATTTTGAGCACATATAGTGTGAAAGCCACAGTTTTAATGTAGGGATTAAAATTACTAAGACTTGGGATGCCTCGCTCAGTAGCTTAAGGCTCAGTAGGTTAAGTAGCTGCCTTTGGCTCAGTAGGTTAAGTAGCTGCCTTTGGCTCTGGTCATGATCCCAGAGTCCTGGGATCGAACCCCATGTTGGGCTCCTTGCTCAGCAGGGAGTCTGCTTCTTCCTCTCCCACTCCCCCTGCTTGTGCTCACTCTACCTCACATCTGACTAAAAAAGAAAAAAAATACAAATAAAATAAAATCTGGTTCTTAAGAAAAAAAATTACTAAAACTCATTTGCTTCTCATAGAAAAGCACATGGGAAACTATAAGATAAGCCAGAACAAGAACCATAGTACAGGGGGTTGAATAGTGGCTCCCCCAAAATGCATCTTAATCCCCAGAACCTCTTAATATATTACCTTACATGACAAAAGGTACTTTGAAAGTGAGATTAGATTTAGGATTTTGAGGGGTTATAAAAAATGCAATTACGGGGGGCGCCTGGGTGGCTCAGTGGGTTAAAGCCTCTGCCTTCAGCTCAGGTCATGATCTCAGGGACCTGGGATCGAGCCCCACATCGGGCTCTCTGCTCAGCGGGGAGCCTGCTTCCTCCTCTCTCTCTCTGTCTACTTGAGATCTCTGCCTATCAGATAAATAAATAAAATCTTTTTAAAAAATGCAATTACGGGACACCTGGGTGGCTCAGTGAGTGAAGGTCTGCCTTCACCTCAGGTCATGATCCAGGGTCCTGGGATGGAGCCTCCCATCAGACTCCTGTTCAGAGGGAAGTCTGCTTCTTCCTCTGCCCCTTCCCCTGCTCAGGCACTCTTTCTTTCTTTCTTTCTTTCTTTCTTTCTTTCTTTCTTTCTTTCTTTCTTTCTCTCTCCCCTTCACAAAATAAATGAATAAATAAAAATCTTTAGAAAAATTAAAAATTTTAAAAATAACAAATTAAGGATTTTGAGATGAAGAGAGTATTTGGATCATCCAGGTTAACCCGCTGCAATAAAATTTAAAAAAAAAAATCCTTGTAAGTGAAAGAGTGATACAGGAAATCAGAGGCAGAGATTTGAAGATGCTGTGCTGGTGCCTTTGAGATGGAAGGAGCTACAAGGCAAAGCATGTAGGTGACTTCTGGAAGCTGCAACAGCAAGGAGACAGATTCATTCCAAGAGCCTCCAGAAGGAGTACAGCCTTGCTAATGCTTTGGTTTTAGCCTTTTGAGACCCGTTTTGAACTCCTGACCTCCAGAACTTAATTTGTGTTCATTTAAGCCACTTTGTGTTTTTAAGTCACTAAGTTTGGGGTGATCTGTTACAACAGCAATAGGAAACATACAGACAGGAACAAGATTACTTCTGCCCAGAGACATCAGCAACAGTTTTCTGAAGGAGATTAAATGGAACTATGACAAGAGGTCTCAATTTTGCACCCTTTCGAGCTATACTACCTAGTATAGTAACCATGAAACAGATGAGACTCAATTGAAACTAGAACTAAAAACAAAATTTTATATTCAGTTTCTCAGTTGCACCAGCCACATGTCAAGAGCTTAATAGCCACACCTGGCTACTGGGTGTTAGGTTACGGAGTCAACCACCCCTCAATTAGACAGAGAATACTCCCGATAATGCAAGTCACACAGTGAGGTTTATTTCCAGCTAGCTGGGGTCCAAGTATCCGCCCGGCGCAGCGGGTTTCAACAAGGACCCTGAGCACTCAAAGCCAAGGGTTTATAGAGCATTTTCAAGGCATTTCTTCATGGCTACATACATCTCTTGTGCCCCACTTTGACAGGTTAACTTTGTTTAACCTTTTGCCACCCCAGTGTCACCCTGGCGGTTAAGTGAGATTTAGGTTTAGAAGAACTTTCATCTTAACTACATTTCCTTCTGCCTCAGCCTCCCACAGTTTTGTGGTGGGGAGGGCGACCTTTGGCCTCGAGGAACTGAGCCATTTGTCTCTGGAAATTGGGCCATTGAAGATATGGCCTTTTTGTTGTAAATCACCAGGACATTTGCAAACCAAGGGAGAGTCCTGTCTTGCAGGATTGTGATCTCTGCAAGTTAACTATTTGTTTTTCTTTAACATTTGGTCCCTGTAGCTCCATCACTTAACCACCCTAGTGGTATATGATTAAGTTGTTTTCTTAGGGTTTAGCTACTTTCTCTGGTCTTACGTCAGGTATGCCCTGTGGGCTGGTTAGGGATGCTCAGTAAAATGGCTTCCTGGCCTTCAAGATGGCTATTCTTATGCTAACCCACTCTTACAGTGCAAGGTGCCAGCTTTTGCTTTGCCAAGATGGCTGTAGGCTGTATTTATGTCAGGGCTAGACTCAAGGTGGGTACAGCCTTGTTTTTCTTGGTCCTCACACCTGGAGCTGGTTTCTGGGACTTGTTTTTAAGTCCCCTGGGGGAGGGGAGCAGGAACAGTAAAATAGGTCCTTACACTGGGTACACTATCTGACAGGGTAGATTTCAAACATCACCCTCATTCTGGGAATTCTGTTGGGCAGCCTGACTTTACATCCCTAAGAATCCCACTAACTGGGGCAGCTGGGTGGCTCAGTCCTTAAGCACTAGGGTTTGGGATCGAGCCCTGCATCAGGCTCCCTGCTCAACGGGAGTCTGCTTCTCCCTCTCCCACTTCCCCTGCTTGTGTTCCCTCTCTTGCTGTGTCTCTCTCTGTCAAATAAATAAAATCTTTAAAAAAAAAAAAAAAAAGAATGGCATCAACTTCTGTCATTCCCCTGGAATATGATATGCCAGGGTGGAGGGCACAGAAATGGGGCAAATCCAGAGGTTTCCATCTCAACTTCAATTGCTGATTAATCATGCTCAATCTTTCCTTATCAAACCTGGCTGCACAACAGAATACACTGGGGAGTTCTAGGGCACCTGGGTGGCTCAGCTGGTTAAGTGTCTATCTTTGACTCAGGTCATGATGCCAGAGTCCTGGGATCGAGCCCTGCATCAGGCTCCCTGCTCAATAGGGACCCTGCTTCTTTCTCTCCTGCTCCCCCTGCTTGTATGCTCTTTCTGTCAAACAAATAAATAAATATTTAAAAAAATAAAAATAAAACATGGATTCTCTTACCTGGCATAGATGTTACAAATTAAGAAAGATTTAACTCACAAAATCCAGAAATCATAAACAACTATCACTTACTGGGGTTCTTATATATATTTATATATATTATTATATACATATATAATATATATAACATATATATGTTATAGGTATAATATATATAATTATATAATAAATTAACATATAATAAAAATTATATGTTAGGTTAATCACACTTATGTTCCAGACAAGAAGAGATGAAAGGAGTCAAATCTGAATTTAGTTGTTGTGTACCTTTATTGGACTCGGTACTTGGGAGCGGTGGCTTAGCCAAATGAGAACTGATGTCCCACTCCAGTGTAAAAGTCAAAGTCTCCCATTGCTGGATCATGTTGCTAGAGAACAAGGTGATAGGGCTGATGGGCAACAGGATATTTCTGGAGGGGCTGGCTGCATGGCTTTCACCACTGTCCAGCTATCAGTTTTTGAAAGATACAATGTGGGTTTAGCAGTGACATGCCAATGCATTTCCTTTAATTTATTGAGGTATAATTAGTTCCAGGTATACAACATAATGATTCAACATTTGTTGAACCTTGTGAAATGGTCACCACAGTAAGTCTAATTACTATCTGTTACCTTACAAAGTTACTACAGCAGCCCCTGAGAGGCTCAGTTGGTTAAGCATCCAACTCTTGATTTCAGCTCAGTTCATGATCTCAGGCTGGAAGATCGAGCCCCACCTCTGGCTCCGAGCTGGGTGTGGAGCCTGCTTAAGGTTCTCTGTCTCCCTCTGCCCCTACCCTCCTCTAAAATAAATAAAAGTTAATACGATATTATTGATTATATTTCCCACATATATTTTAAAATTAAAAGCACCATTTCCATGAGGGGAAAATTTCCAAAACTCTTAGTGCCAGCCCATCAAAACTAGCTCTACAGAATACAAAGACTTTTCCTGGCCAAGACAAAAAGTACAACGATCGTGAGTAAAAAGAATAAACCAGAGATTACAATTCTTGGAGGCGTGAGCTGAAACTGTTCCAGGATATGAGTTGTCCCATTAGAACATTTGTTTGGAAACGTGTTCCTGGCATAATTATGGGAGCGGTCCAGATCAGAGCCCCTTGGCAGGGACTCACTTGGGCCCCTGAGTGCCACCCTGCTTATTTCAACACCTTCTCTAGCCCCTTATCAGATAAACAATGAAAAGGAGAAAGAACATCGAGAATGCTGCTAGAACCCTTCCCAGTCAGGGTTAAGAAAAATTAGTCTTTATTTTCATGGGACGGTTAGATCTCAACAAGATGATTTTCCTTCAAATGGACCCACTGTACAGCTCTAAAAATTTATGAGGACATTTTACTCTACTTTTGAAGATAAAAGCTAATCGACATGGTTATAGCTGTGTGAATACATACATTATAATATATACATACATATACATGTGCGTATGTATACAATTAATCATCTTATATAATCGACAATTATAATTAAAATAACATATGCGTATCTGTTTATAAGTGTCTATAAAATAAAATGTGTCTATAAAAATAATTAGTGAACCACAAGATATTGACACTGAAGGCTCTGACTGGAAAAAAAACAACTTGTCCTTAAAAAAATTTCAGTGTAACAAACACTTGGGAAGACTCATTAAACGCTGACTCCTGACTTCACTGAGAAGCAAATAAGGAAGATAGATGTAAGTGCAGTAGTAGATCCAATGGCAAAGGGAAGTTCAGGACTCCACATGAGCACAGAGAAGAATCGTCTAGTCTAGTGGGATATCAGGATGGCTTCTTAGTGGGAATGACAGCTCAACTGTGTCTTGAAAAAAACAAGTCATGATAGACATTATTCTTTCTGAGTGAGGATGAGGGCTAAGAGGTGGGAAGAGTAATGGGTTTTGCACAGAGGAAAGACTATAATGAACCAATAGCAAAATCATGTAAACAGGGAACTAGACCAAATTTAGCAAACCTGGAATATGATGTGTGTTGTGATGGTGATGGCAGATGAGGTTGGAAGGAAAGGCAGCATCTAGATTATGAGGACCATAGGCACCTTGTTTTAGAGACAACTTTCTCTTTTTCAATGGGTCATATTTGCCTTTTAGATTTTTCAGTCTATCTGCTGTATGGAAGATGTAAGTGGGTAAACAACGGAAGCAAGAAAATGAGTTACAAGGTTAATGCAAGCAAGCAATAAGCCCTTGAACTAGAATAATGGTAGTAGGGAAAAGTGAAGGGATGGAGTCTGTGATCATTGTGGTGATAAAACACAGAATTTGATGATTGATTAGGTTACTGAAGAGTGGGTAGAAGAAAGAATTGAGACTGACTCCCAGCTTTCTTGCTTGGATGACTGAGACGATGTTGGTATTTGTTAGGGAATGATGAGTTTGAGCAAGTGTATTCATTGAATGAAAACTTCTAAGTTCAAATGTGTAATTTGTTTTGAAGTATCTGTCAGAGATTCAGATAGAAATATCCAGCTTGATATATGGAATTGAAGTTCAGGAGAGATTTCAGGACTGAAAAGAAAGAAAGAGAAAGCTACTTGGACAAAGCTACTTCAAAGAATATGAGTGATACTAAATAAAATAAAATAATACATAAGACATGAGATTACCCCCCAAGAAACAGCAATACCTTTTGGGGCACATCAATGTCACTAAGGTACACAAAGGGACAAAAGAGCTGCCCTTGAGGGACAAGGAAGGAAGAGTTATGTACGATAAAAGATACCCAGTATAAATGGGTTCCAAAGAAACAAAAGGAAGAGAGGTTTACAAGGAAAGCATGGTCCACAAGTGGCAAAAGCATCAGAGAAGTCAGTTAAGGACATTGAATTCACAGCCTCCCATACTGGGAAGATTTGGGGTTTCAGAATCACGCAAAACTTGATTTGTTATTTCACCACTTACAAGGATGGGGAGTTACCCTCTGAGCCTTAGTTTCCAAAATTTGCAAAATTAAAATGAAATACTAATATCAAGGTGCCAGCATGCGTGGGTTCTAGTGAGAATTCTTTCAGAATTGTAGATAGCATCTTTGGGCTGTGTCCTCACATAATGGGGAGACAGATATCTCTTTTTCTTTCTCTCTCTCTCTCTCTCTTTCTTTTTCTATTCATATAGGAAGAGAATCCTATCAGATTACAGACCCTCCCTGTGACCTCACTTAACCTTAATTACCTCCTTATCGGTCCTGTCTCCAAATATAGACACCTTGGGGGTTAGGGCTTCAATGTGTGAATTTGATGAGGGGCACAATTCAGTGCATAGCATAGCCATTCAGATTTCTGATAAAATGGGAATGGCTACCCCAGCTTGGTCACCCACATAACCTATTCTTTGGATAGGAATGAGCATCTAAGGTCAGAAACATGGATAGAGGCATTCCTGTATATCCTCCCCCACCAACCTCTGCCTTATCCAGCCTATTTTCTCTTCTCTCTTGCTTTACCCAGAAATACTGTTATGCAATTAGTAAAAAGAATTAAGTTTTAAAATTGCATTCTTTTCCCAAAATAGAAAGAACATATGCCCTCCCCTTCCTTCAAGTAAATCATGCATTAATTTTCATTTTTAAGATATCACACCTTTTTTTCACAACAGCTCAGACCTTGGGCCCTCTCCCCATTGGATAAATGTAAATAATACGTGGGTTTTATTAAAGAAAGATAGCCTGCCTGGGAGGCAGGAAGCATGGATTCTAGGCTCAGTCCTACTTTAAACTATCTGCAGCACTTTGGCTAATATATTTAAATCTTGAAGCTTGTTTTCTCAAATGTGAAATGACTGGGTTGGATCTAACAGTTTTAAACTTCGTTCCATTCTTAACATTATATAATTCTAACAATATAAAAAACTTTCTAAGGTTTAAAACACTCCACTTTCATAGTCTCCAACTCGAGATCTTCTATTAGACTTTGATGAGGCTAGTTTGTGATTTCCCATGGTAAAAAAAAAAATAGATTCATGATATTATGGCTTGTACTCGGCTCTAAATGGAATAGAAGGAAAATTTTCCCCTATAACTTCAAATTAGTGCAAAGTTGCTTTCTACATATGCCAGTACAATAACTGTAAACCCAAGGGCACACCACTAGAGGGCAGTACAGTAACATAGATTCTAACCATTTTATCCCATCGTGATCTCATATAAACGTGATGTAATTGAACCTCTGAGCACTGCCAGTATTATGGGATGTTACTGCAAACACAGAATACAAACTAAAAACAAACAAAAACAAATAAATAAAAGTAAACACACAACAACAACAACAAAAACAGTGCAATTGGGAATTATTTAATGCCAGCATGATGATTAATGTAGACATTTTGACTGATTATAAACAAGACAGATGCATGAAGATAAATTCAAATAATTTACTCTTTCCTTTTTATCCAGATATCAGACTACACAATACAAGACAGCTACTGTCTTGTAATACAATTCAGTTGTATTACAACTGAATTCAACTGAATTGTAATACAATTCAGTTCCTTTTAAAGGATATGGCCTCATGAAGGGGCCCTGACCTATTCCTTGAGTGGGGTGCCTGTGTCTTCCACCTGTGTCAACCCCCCCCAACCTTGGCAGGCCTACCTTCCTCCCCTTGATTGCATATCACAAAAGGAGGCAATCCATAGCCCGACCAGCCAACTATGAGGTAGAGTAATATAAAAGTTCTGCACAAACGCGGCCAGGGCTGACTGGTTGCATCAACAAGATTCTCTCATTCTGAAATTTAAATTTACACCCTTGGAGAGAATCAGTCTGCTGATTACGGGAATATACGTAGGAAACTAAAGAGTGATGATCTTGGATGCCTGCTGTTGGGGGCTCAGGGGGGAGGGGGCGGTAGAAATCCCTATCTTTAAATCTGGGTTCAATCTTGAATCTTTCCCATTTCCAAACTACAGTTCCTGTTTTTTAGAAGCTATTCCTAGCTTCCTTTGAGATTTCTCTCCCTTTCTTTCTCCCTCTCTCCCTCCTCTCTCTCCTCCTCTTTCCCTTCTCTTCTCTCTGCCTTCGTCTTTCTCTATTTTGCACATAGAACTTTTCAATTACCTGAGTTAGGCTCATTGGATCGTTTTTCCTTCCCCGGAAAAATGAGCTTAAAAGCATACCCACAATAACTGCTATGTCATTGCTAACCAATTTTCTTTTTGCACATGATACTCGAAATGTTACTATCTTACAATTTCATGAGCAGATCCTTGAACTGCAAAGAGGGTCATAAGTTTGTTATATGCTTGCTAAGAAAAACTCCAATTAAAAATACACATTTTCAAACAGATTATTCTTATTTTTAATAAAAAGAATTATAACATTATACAAATACAAACATTAAAAATTTACATTAAAAATTTTGAGCAGCACATTATGCTGCAGGGTATCCATATTAGAAGTCTATCCTAGTTACTGAGGCACAGGACTTACCCGGAAGAGCCATGTAGGATTTGAAGACTGCAGCCCCCCAGAGTTTCTCACTGTCATGCTAGTCCACACTCAACCTCCAGTAATTCTTCAAAATGAGCATCTAAGCGTTCCTACCAATTTATGGCTTTAGAGGCTTCTGCTCTAGTTCAGCAGATCTCAGCTGTGACTGTCAGAAAGCAACTGTATCAATTCCCCTGTGAATGTCTGAATTCACCTCTCTCTATATTTCAGGCTGTCCATTTGCCCCCAAAACTCAATTCTCTGATGAATCATGAAAAGTCATTGATTTTCAGTTTGTTTAGCTTTTTCTTGTTGTAAAGATGGGAGTGATGACTTTCAAGCTGTTGTAAAGATGGGAGTGATGACTTCCAAGCTTTTTCCATGTCAGAACTAAGACTACAAGTTCAAAGATGACTTACTGAGATTTACCATGAGCCTGACACCACGCAAACTATTTTTATAATGTCCATGTCTTTAATTCTCCCAATAACACTATGGCTTTCTGCTGCAGTCCCCAACATGCCTCTTTGTTGCCACCAGATTGCAAAACCCTGGGTGAGTCCTCCTCACTGTATGAGGATTTTAGCTCCTTGTACATCAGTTTCTCCCATCATAACTTCTAGAAATCTCAAAATCCATGTAGATGACTCTTGCAATACTCCAACCAATAAGCTCAACCTCTCGACCTCTGTTCTCTCCATAACTGACCACATCCTCCATGTGATCTCAGTTCCCTCCCCCATGGTCATATCAATGGCTTATTTGTCATCACAAATGGGAATCTCTCCATGATCTCAATTTCAAAATTGCATTTTTGGACCACCACCTCTTATCTCTCCAGCTCGATCCCTCTAGCTCTTCTACACCCCCAAAAACACTTCAATGACAACAGATACACAATCCCTTAATTCTAGTTTCCACTGTTCCTTGCTGCCTTCATCATCCACCTTCTTCGATATTCATGTTCCATCATTTGTTTCAACATGGATGGGACTAGAGGAGATTATGCTGAGTGAAATAAGTCAAGCAGAAAGAGTCAATCGTCATATCGTGTCACTTACTTGTGGAGCATAAGGAATAACACAGAGAACACTGGGAGATGGAGAGGAGAAGTGAGTTGGGGGAAATCAGAGGGGGAGAAGAACCATGAGAGACTGTGGACTCTGAGAAACAAGCTGGGGGTTTTGGGGGGGGAGCGGGGAGTTGGGTGAGCCTGGTGGTGGGTGTTAAGGGAGGGCACATATTGCATGGAGAACTGGGTGTGGTGCATAAACAATGAATTTTGGAACACACACACACACACAAAATTAAATTAAATTAAATTATTTAAAAAAACAAGTGCAAAAAAAAATTATACCTTGCATGGAGCCTCAAGTCTCATACCTTCTTCTTTATACTCTCTTTGTACAACTCTCACTCTGGTTAAATCTAGCTCTGCCTAATCCTAACCCCATACCTGTGAATCCAAACATGACTAAATATTCAGTGACCCTAATGGCTCTTAAATTTTAAGTATGTGTCCACTAGTACTTAGTGTTACCTGGCAATCCAAGTATGCTCGCTAGCACATTTTCTCTCCCATTCCCCCAAACTCTTCCTCATCAACGTTTGGTCCTCAGACCTCCAACATCTTCACCTGCCTCCTTACTCTCAGTTGAGGACAATACTTCCAATTTCCCTTTCAGGGGAAAAGAGAAACTAAATCAGGAGAAAACTTCCATGCTCTCTCACAACCACCGCCCCCCATGTATCCTGCACCTGGGCCCACACTCTCCGCCTTCATTCCTGTTACCGTCGGTCTTGTATCTAACGAGCAACCTTCCCCTGTGTACACCAGATCCTTTCTCTCTTACCTTCTTAGCCCTTCCTTTTCTGACATCATTGATTTTTCCTTCTCTAATGGATTAGAAAAGATAAACATACAAACATGCTATAAATTTTGCTCCCATCTTTAAAAGGTATATATTTAGTACTGACCCCACTAGCTATTATCCTATTTCTTGCCCTATTTTCAATAAAACTTCTGAAGTTGTCTGCACTTGTATCTGAAATTACACACACACACACACGTACATACACATGCATACATGTGCACACAGGTACACACAACATACACACGTGTACACACATACACATACGTATATACACACATACACACACACACACCCCTCCCTAACATTACTCCCATCCCTTCCTCCCTCTCCCTCCACTCCAGCCACCCCGCCTCTTTGCTGTTTCTGCACCTCGCCAATCAGGACCCACCTCAGGGTCTCCTTTACCTGGAAATCTCTTTCCTTTAATATCCACATGGCTTGTACCTTCACCTCTTCTAGTCTTCGGTTCAATTTTCACCTTATCAGAAAAGCCTAACAAACTTTTCTAAAAGAGCAATGCATTCTCTCCCACCGCTCCACCCAGGGTTCTCTTTCCCCCTTCTCTGCTTTGTTTTATTTTTTTTCCCAGAGCACTGGCACCTTCCGGATTTTTAAAATCATGGCTACACACTAGCAAAATGTACACTCCACAGGAGAGGGACTTTTGTCTGATTTACTGCTTTATGCCAAGTGCTTAGAATGTGCCTGGACACAGGGAGCATTCAGTACATATGAGCTGAATGAATACTAAATGTTGCACCAAGGAAACCAAATTTTACAGACAGTATGTTAATTGGCTCATCGCCTCGGCGTACAGAAATAATAGAAATTGCAAAACTTCTAATTAAACAGGAACTTCGGGGCACCTGGCTGGCTTAGTCAGTGGAACATGAGACTCTTGGTCTCAGGGGTGTAGGTTTGAGCCCCATGTTAGGTATCAAGATTACTTTAAAAACAAATAAATCTTTAAAACACACACACACACAAACCACCATCTTCATCACAGCATAGTTAAGAATCAATTCTCCACAGGTCTCTCGTGTTTCTACACATCTTATGAGCAGAGGCACTGACTGCCTTTGCTCCAGACTATATTTTCATGGGTGTTTATATATTCAGTCCTAGAAATTAGAGATGGTACCTCCCTCCAAAACAAAGGGTAGGTGTGCTTGCTGCCCATTTTCTGAAAATTGGATTTCATAAGTTCAGGGTTTCTCTCCTGTAATGAAACTTATCACATGTCCAGGCACCAATCTGGACCCTACACACTGCCCCAGGGGAACTTTAGGCAAAGCGAGCTAATACAAACATACTGTTTGCTGTGCTCTGAGTAATAAAGTCCTTTGTCTCTGACCTAGAAGTGTCTTCTGCCATCACCGAAATTGTGGCAGGCTAACTTGTGAGCTTGAAGGAGATAAGAGCTCAGACCCCTCTGTGTTCTTCACGGACACTATACTACTGTTCCCAGGTGCACTAAGTGAATTCTAGAAGTTTCTGTCTCTGATTCTTAGAATCCCTAAATTTACCAGAGATATTCCATTTAGTTATCCCTTAATTCTCTGTATAACTTAGGTAGTTGGCAACAGATAAAAGACTTAATCCTTTGCTCACGTTTATATTTAACCCAAGCTGCCAGGTAAACCCCAAGCAATGTGATGAGACATAGAGGAGTGTCATCCTACTGGACAGACCAAGGTGACACTCAGGCTGCTCCCTGGACTATAGTGGAAAGGGTAACTGGGCACTGATTTGGTGCTTATGCCTGTAGTGATAAAGACCTCTTGTCCTTACTCTTCTCCAGTGGCTTCCCCCCTCTACTAGCCTGTGATCTCTTTTATCTAGTCTAGGGACAGGAAAAGCTTGCTTTGCCACTTGGAAGCTGAATCCCTTTAGCATATGATGCTTGGAACTCTGTTGGCTGCCTTACACTTTCCTCAAAGCAGTAGAGACTGAACACTATGTCGAAGAGAAACGCTCAAGGATCAAATAATTATGAACTTAGCCCAAACAGTCATCTCCAGTTCCTAGAGCTAAGACATCACTTAGCACTCCCCTAGGAGGACAATCTCTCCATTCACTGGCCCTGACCATGGCATGGCCTTAGACACTTGGACAGGTAAATGACAGTAGTATGGAAAACAGACCCAACCTTATACCTGATCAAGGGAAAGTGAGGCAGAACCGGATGTCCCACCACATCTGGACAACCATGGAATGGTACCCCACCCACCTCTATCATATTAATATAATATATCATATAATATAGTAACTGAGATATTCTATATGACTTTGTCATTCTCCTAACAAATATTCAGTTACCATTAGTTATGAAAACTGATTGAGAATTTTAACATAAGTCAAGGGCAATCTGGGGAAACACATGATTGTATTTTAATGTCATATTTTATTAGATATGTTATCTTTCATTATCAAAGTTCCTCACACATTTTAATTAAGTACATATATATCAAAATGAAAAGATAATTAAGTTCTGAAACTCTTTTGATCTTTCTGAAAGTAATCAATGACAGTATTTTTAATAACTTTAGTTAGCTTAAATTTATTATATTAAAAATATGTTACAATTCATATATATTAATTCAAACCTGGGAAACTATAGAAATGTATTGAGTTAGAAGCAACAGGATAATCACAATTCCCCAACTCAGGAAGTAGCTGCAACATGGGCTCTAGCATAATCAATCTTTTTCCCTTACATAAAACTACCTTCTTCCTCATTTTACTAGGCTCTTGAATCTTGCCTGAGGAAAGATTATAAAAACTAATTTAATTGAAATTTAGTGATATTGCATCACAAATCAAAATGACAGCCCTGTCTTTCTCTCTGGTTAACAATCTAACATGGTGATCAGTTGAAACAATTCTAAGAATTCTTCAAAATCTTATTGTATTAACATGTATTGCTAGCAAAGGAACTATTTTGATTAAGTTGGACAGGAAATTCTGAAAAACATTTCATAAAATGACTATTAATGCAACTCATCTAAGGCACCTGGGTGGCTCAGTTGGCTAAGCATCTGCCTTATGCTTGGGTTATGATCTCAGGGTCCTGGGACGGAGCCCCATGTCTGTGGGGCTTCTCCCTTCACTCTCCGCCTCTGCTTGTGTTCTCTCTCTCTCTCTTTCAAATAAATAAATACAATCTTTTTTTAAAAATGCAACCCATCTGTTCAGTTAAAAACATATTTCTATCTTGACTTGATCAGGAACAATGATAATCAATACACGAGTGATTTAATTTTAATTGAGACTAGACAGGCACATCTAGAACTACTCCCAAAAGTTACTCCTACTAGACACTTGGGCTTGAGAGAGGAAAATCTTAACAGAAAATGGGAAATTCTTCCATTCTATTTACATATTTAGAAAATGATTTGTGGATACACAGGTATCTTTAGAATGAAATTTTGTCCTTTTTATGTAAACCAATAGGATCAAGTTAAACATCCTAATTTGCAGTAGGTGATATAAAACTTCATTACTTTGATTTTATTTTTGTGAACCTCTTCATATTACATATTTTCTTCAAATGTTCTAAAGTTGTGTAAATATTTAAAACTCTGACAGCTTTAGATGACCTCTGGGTTTCAGAATTTGGGCATATGTATGAGCAGAAATAAAAAATTATTATCCCATTTCATTAAAAGTAAGTGAAAATGTGAATCTCATGTGACATGATCGGCAGTGAATTTCAATAATAGAATAAAAGAGTTTGTATATGTGCTGCCAAAACAAGTACTAGAATAAAACAGTTTGGTCTCAGGGATGGAAGAAGCCAAAGTAAGGAATTCAAAAACAAGGAAACGGGCGTTTTTCCAGAAGCCGACCCATGGTGAAGAAAAAGCATCAGGTAACAGGTCAGCAGCAAAAGCCCCTAGGTCAGGAGTCCCAGGCAAGACAGGGGTGGTCTGAAGTCAATGAGGCCCTTGGAAAATTTCAGAGAATTATGGCCATCTTGGAATGGTGGTTCAGGGTGAACTCAACAAATCCAACAGGCCCCCGCTCAAATCCTGCCCTCACCAGCTTGTAACTAGATACTCTTGGGCCAGTTACTGTCCTAAGAGCTTCAGTTTCTTCAAAATGATCACATTACTTACCTCCTAGGACCTTTGTGAGGAAACAACTATCCACATCATAATACACTTAGCACAAGGCCGGGCCTCAATCCAGCACAGGCAGCTGGGAAGGGTCACGTGAAGAAGAGGGAAACTGGTCATCGGAAACCAACTTACTGCCTTACAGAATATAAAGAAGACAGAGTACAATCTCATAAATGTGGGGTCAGGCTGCCCACTGGGCACTTAGGAGTTGGGTCATTTGCTACTTGCTTAAAAATAAAAAAGCACATTTTCCCATTTAACAGGCAAAAGTGACTTGGAAATACAACCCAGTAGTTGTTACAATATATAAATTTGTCCAACCTACTTTCTGGTTATAGTCACACCATTACTCCAATAATTCATTTTTTATGACTCATAGTCACATGGTTTCTAGAAAGTGACTGAAAATTTAATATGAGTCATCTTTTCTAACAGCCCTAACTATATAATTTCTTTAAATCCTGCTTTGTCTAAAGTTAAGCAGACATGCTTCCCAAAGGTCACAACCTCCTCCTCTGCCAAAGGCCTGAACATCTTCTCATTAGATCCCTAATTCTCTGTGAATTGCCCAGCATGACAACAAGGTTTAATAACTTCTCATCTAGAAAGACAGCCGCACACCTTTCTCAACACAGATTCCGCATAGCTCGGCATCCCACTTTGCAAAATGCTCCTCTTTATCTTCTACCAGTGAAAACTCCACTTTCGTCTCTTATCCTCCAACTTTCAACATCAAATATGAAAAATAATTAACTGAATTAATTAGTGGCAGACACTTGACATTCTGATAAAAAGTGTGCCTCGTGTTTTCCCTTTAGGAACATTTTAAATGTTTGTATTTTAAAAGGCTTCCAATTTACTCCCTCCCCCCCCATTCCTTAATTATTTCTCAGATCTTTGATTACATGAGTCAAAACAAATTGATAGCTACAAACATCAAGTATATAAATTTGTCTTCACAGTGACAGCTTCAAATACTTCTAAGGTCAACTATTTTTAAAATATGAGTCCTTCTCAGTTAAAGACTCAAATATTTCAAATCTATCCCATAGGATATCAAATTTGATATCCTACTATGCATACTGAATTCTAGGTACAACACAGAATAGCTTTTGTGCTACCAAAGCCAGTGTTAACTATCTCTTTATTTGCTGTTAATTTTAAGACATATTCCCAATCTCAAGAGAGGTAATTACACTGGAAGAAAAATCAATTAGAGACTCTGCTTGTCGTGTTTCTCACCAAATCTCCAAAGCCCAAGAAATATTGTAGAATTAAGAAGTCACCAGTGAAGCATTAACGTGAGTCACAGAAAGACCAACCCTGTTTCAATTTGATGAAAGCTATACATTTGCAATCATGTCAAAGGCAGAAACACTTTAGAGCCTATCTAAGAAAATCACCTTGCAGAACTGATAACTAAAAAGGCTCACAATTATTTTCTTTAAAAAAAAAAATAATAAATAAACCCTCAAATTCTTCCAAGAAGTTCTCTGTAATTCTTCAAGATTGAACTCTACCATTCCTGTATGTTTTCCCACCTACTATTTTGCAATATATAAATGAGAAGCATACTATTGAATGGTAAGGAGGGAGAACAATACTAACCAGCAAACTCTGTTCACTGAGCTCACAGTCTGCTACTCCATAATCACTTGGGCGGATGAATCCAAATCCTCCACCAGCAACAAGACTCCTGCTTCGTGGACCCAGTTCGGAAAAGACAAGGCCGTCTAGTTCTGGGCCTGGGCTTAAGACCAGTACGAACCTGGGTTCTAAGCCCAGCTTGACCACCTACTAGGTGTATGACCTAGAGCAAGTGATCTAACCTCTCTAATCTCATCTTTAAATTTGTAAATAATTTGTAAACATAAATTTGTAAATAATTTGTAAACATAAAAAATAAATTTGTAAACAGCAATAGCTGTTTACCAACGGCTTATCACATTGTGAGGCAAACAGTCCGGCTCAAAAACAACAGCTATTATCCCGACCATCATTACAGGACTCGTATCTACTGCCACTTCAAGTTCAAGGAGTCTTTCACTGTGAGGACTCAATCTTTCAATCTGTAAGGACTAACTTCTTAATATTTTATGTGCCTAAAATCATACACACACGCACACGTCAGATAATGATGAACCCAGATCCCTGGCTCTGTGAGCCCCACCTGAGTTGCAAAGCTGTAGCGGTGGAGACAGGGAAACCAGGAAGTCTGCGTGGAGGAAGTGAGGAAATGTTCACATTAGTAGCTAGTCAAAGTCAAATCTGGACAGCCACACTGGGCCATTTCCTATCTTGATTTTTATTATTACTGCCTGAATAATATAGGGCAGCTGATTTTTTTTTTTTTCTCTATCTTGACAACAGTTTAGTTCAGAGGTGAGAGGAAATGAAAAGGGTGATTTGTCAGGAAGCAAGTTCTCTTTACGCAGCTGAGAACGTGCACCCAACAAAAGCTATTTATGGAGCGATCTGCTTAACTAGTTCCAGGAACTTAAGTCTCAGGTGTAGGTAACGCTGTCACAAACTCAGAATGCGTAAAACTCTTGGCTGAATCTCAGAGAGTCTCCTACTAGTTATCATAGTGGGGTATGGGGGTGGGGGGGACGGCTCAGACTCCTGAGCTAAGTTTAATAAAAGTTGTGCATATTGGCCAGTGTTTCTTAGGATAGTCTAGACCACTGTCATTTCAGCGTGGTATGAATAAACACCACAAAGGGAATTTTTTTTGTCGATAGAACCTTAAAACCACTGGAAGTTGAGAAGGATATTTGGTTTGCTATACTGTAAAAAGTCAATTATTTGAATATATGCATATATTTATTTCAAAATATAACATTCATTTTTAAGAAAATATAATTTATTGATTTAAATTGAAAATTTAAATGTTAAAAATTAAAATTATTTGGAAAAATTTGGAAATTATTAAGCTGGATTTTTAGAAGAAACCAAATTAACTGCTGCATTATGAAAATAAAACTATTTGCAAATGGACACAGAAAATATAGGGTTAACATTTCTAAAAAAAAAAAAAGCATCAGTTAACAGTAATAGTAAATACATTCTTTATCTAACGATGTAAAATCATCAAGAAACATAACATTTGATAGCAACTGCTCCTTAAGTTTGAGAATACAAGTTCTTAGCTGGGAAGAACGATCTCAGACAATCAACAATATAGTAGGATATTCAGAAGAATCCTCAAAAAATCATTTATTTATCAAACTTAGCTGTGAGTTGGTAAAACACTTTTTCCTATGCAGGAATTATTTTCTTAGGATATTAGGATATTTCTTATTTTCTTAGGATATATTGTGGAATATTGTGGTATGGAATTTTTAGCCCAAAAGATTACAGCTTGTTAATACCTGCCACCAAACTGGCCTCCAAAGGTGTCTCTTTTTCTATCACCATTCTCAACACCAGGTTATATCAGTTTTTGAAAGTTTCTGTTAATTCATTAGGTAGAGAGTGACATCATCACCCTGTTCAGTTTTAATTTGCATTAATGGGATTAGGAAAACATTTCTAGATGTTTCTTAACCATTTGTATTTCTCCTTTGTAAGTTAAGCCTCTGCCTTGGGCTCAGGTCATGATCTTAGAGTCCTGGGGTTGAGCCCCATATTGGGCTCTCTGCTCAGCAGGGAGCCTGCTTCCCCCTCTCTCTGCCTGCTTCTCTGCCTACTTGTGATCTCTCTTTCTCTGTCAAATAAATAAATAAATAAAATCTTAAAAAAAAAAAAGACTCAAAATGAGGGTGTTTGGAGCACTTTCAGGATGATGAAGACACAGAGGTACTGGGGAGCAGTGTGTGTATAAAGGACATGAGAGATCTCTGCCCCTTCCCCTTACTTCAGCCTATGCCTCTCTTCCATCTGGCTGTTCCTGAGTTACACCCTTTTTAATAAACCAGTGATCTAGTAAGTAAAATGTTTCTGAGTTCTGTGAGATACTTTAGTAGATGAATAGAGTCATGGGAACCTCAGATTTATAGCAGTCAGAAGTATGGGTAACGGCCTGGGCTTATGACTGACATCTGAAGCTTGCGGGTGGGGAGGGAGGAAGTCTTGTAGGACTGACCTCTTACCCTGTGGGATATGACATCATCATGGAGTAGATCGAGTCAGAATTGAGTGAAATGGTTAGGCACCAGCCGGTATCCCTAGAATTATCTGTTGGTGTGGGGGAAACCCATCCCCACACACTAGTTGGAAATAAGCAATTGAATCATTTCCTGCCTTACAGCATCACTATGAGATTAAGGGAAATGACATATGGAAAGCGCTTTTGTACACTTTACTCTGACACACAAAACACAATAATTTTGAGTTACAATTATTATTATTTCTAGACCCTGGTGCGGTGGCTTAAAGGTGCTGTGAGTAAGAGAGGCACAAGTTAGTCGTAAATTACGATGAAGTTGAGTTGTTGCCCATGAAAGAATGCCTGCATGGCCAACAGGAAGCTTGTTAAGTGGTATTAGCTGATAATTTAGTAAATTATAGAATCTATTCCTTGGTTTTGCCAAGCCTTGATTTGCTAATATGCTAAGAGACCAACACTAACCAGGCTTCCAAGTAACTGATGTAGAAGTGAGCCAGTGTGTGAGCTGTAATAAAGATCCTAAGTACCACATGGGTTAGATCACTAGTCAATGCAGTCAGAACCTCCTCTCCCTGCAGATTGTCCCTCCACTGTGAGAGACAGAACGTAAAAATAGACAATAGTCAGACCATAAGTAAAAACTGAACTTTGACCCACAACATGTCCTCATCTACACAGGAAACCAATCTCCTTATCTGCAATAAACAACCCCGGAAACCAGCCCAGCTATATGTCAAAAGTGCAGGGAGCCAGATTGCTATCTCTGGTGACAATCCAGGGAGCTGAACAATAACTCTGTGATAATCAGCCCCAAACTATCAGGATTTGATTAATAACTGACAGCTTCAAGCTTAGGACCAACCAGAAAAAGCCAAATACCCACCCTAACCAATCACCCAAAATGCCCCACTTCTACTGAGGCAGCCTCCAGCTTTCCCCTGCCAACAGCCAATCCCAGCAGACCTGAAGACTTTCTTTTTTCCTTTTTGCCTCTGAGTCTGCCAAAACACAAGTGGTGAATAAACAGACTTTGCTTTTCTCATGATTGGTCTTGGTTTATTTCCACAGCTGCAGGGATAAGCCAGGCGGAGCTGCCCACAGGGAGGCCTGCCATAGATACTGGTTTAGTTTCTTCCTTAGTAATGGCTCAGGAATGCTGAAAAATGCCTCCATTGTGTGTAAATTTTATTATTTTAACTGGGAGAGTTTTGGGACTGCCTTGTTATTGATTCATGGCACTCTCATATATTTGAGGACAGTGGTAATGATGACAATGATGGAGATGAGGACGAGGAGGACAATAGGAATAATAACACCTAACATTTATTGAATACATGCCAGGTGCTTTGATAAACACTTTGATCATGAAATCAACTCATGGAATACGCTAGAATTCTCAGAGTGCATCAGCCGCACCTGAGGACTTAGTAGAACTGAAAATTCTCTGTCCTGTCACCCACCTACTGATTGGCCCTCCAGGGGATTCTGATGCTGCCAAAGTTTGAGAGCCACTGGAATCCCTATGAATTCATTTTAATTCACATCATTTTGAGATAAGAACGTTGAAGGGCACCTGGGTGGCTCAGTCCATTAAGGTTCTGCCTTGGCATGAGGTCATGATCTCAGAGTCCTGGGATCGAGTCCCCCATCGGGCTCCCTGCTCAACGGGAAGACTGCTTCTCCCTCTCCTGCTCCCCCTCCTGGTGTTCCTTCTCTTGCTGTCTCTATCTCTTTTTGTTGAATAAATAAATAAAATCATTAAAAAAAAGATAAGAACATTGAGGCACAGGGCAGCTAAGTAACTTGTCCAAATTCACACATCTAGAAAGGAAGTAAAGGTTGGGTTGCAACCTAAGCAGTTTGAACCTCTATACTGCCTCTCTAGTTATGAGAGAAGATGTGACAAGTTTCCAGAGGGGTACCTGTGTGGTATAGTTGGTTAAGCACCCAACTTCAAGACCAGTGGTGATCTCAGGGTCCTAGGGTCAAATCCCCAATTGGACTTTGCACTCAATAAGGAGTCTGCCTGAGATTTTTTCCTCTGCCCTTCCCCACCTCTTTCTCTTTCTCTCAAATAAGTAAATAATATCTTGCTTTTTAAAGTTTCCACTTTAAGCTCAGGTGGTGATGTCAGGGTCCTAGGATCGAGCCCCAAATTGGGCTCTGTACTCAGTGAGGAGTCTGCCTGAGATTCTCTTTTTCCTCTGCCCCTCCCCACCTCTCTCTCTCTCTTTCTTTCAAATAATTAAATAAAATCTTTTTTTAAAAGTTTCCAATTTTCATTATCTAATTAGTCTATATGGATACATTCACGTTATGAGATGTTAAATAATTAAAATGGAGTAAGGAAAAACAAATGAGAAGAAAATATTCTGATATTAAAGACTTTACCCCCCAGAGCCCGGGGGGTGGGGAGCTGCCAGCCTAAGGGATTGAATACATTTCCAAGACCAGCTATTTTTCCCACTAACCACTTTTTCCTTAAGGCTATGTAGCAGTAAATTACCAAAAAACACAAACTGAGATCAGTCTCAAACAAATGAGATCACTTATGTGAAAATACTTTTTAAGGAATTGCACAAATTCCAGTTACTGCCATTATTGTTAGCTAGAATCAATAACAGTATCTGTAAGGCGATCCCCCTGGCACCTCTCCCTGCCCTCTGATTTAAGTTGTGTCCACTCCATGCCAAAATTTTGGTCAGTGTAGTGGGAGAAAGAGATGTATCACACCAGCTATTTGGTACCGTCTAGTCCAAAACAATGGGTAGATCATTTTCCATCCAGTTATTTTGGCAAAACCAGTATGGCCTCAGCTGCTTTGTTTGGACTAAGTAAATACTTTCTATGTCTTTTTCCACATTTAAGTCCCCATGAATTCTGCTTTGCCACCCTTGTTTCATGGAACTGTTCCTAGCTAGACCCTAGTTTATTCTTCCAAATTATCATCTCATTTGTTTCTCTCTTTCAAACATGCTCTACAAACTCACTTTTCCTGGATCTTTTTCTCCACCTACCCATGTAACTATGATGAGTGGACATGACAATATTGTATAACCTGAGTTTTAAAAGTTTCCTGCACAGTCATCCTCTTCGTTATTTACAGTGGGTTTATCAAGGGTTCCACTACATAATAACAAAAATAACAATAGCAATCACAACTACTACTTTTAATGAAGGCTTGAGATTTTCCAAGATCCTTGAGCCTTCATATCCACCCTGCAAGGCTGGAGGATGAAAGGATTTTTCCTCTGAAAGCAAATAATCTCTGTAAGGAGTCCTGCCCATAAACTATGCTTGGCTTATGTGAAAGTGTTATACCACACTGAGAGCCTTTACCTTTGTGATTCTTAATTCTTGTCCTCAACCACCAACCACCTCACCAGAGCTGGTCAGGGCCTCAGCTCTGGAATCACACATTCCACTCCCTGCCATGTGATCTTGGGTCTGTTGGGCCTCAGGTTTAATGTCTGTGGAATGCAGTGAAGATAAATGCACATGTAACCAGCGAACTGATGTGTCTAAGCTCAGCGAAATAGAAACATGAAAGGGTTTTCCTTTTCTCTGTGTCCTGCCTTCATAATATGCTACAGCAAATCCCTTTAACTTCATTTTAGAGATATCCCATTAATTTAGGGTTATTTGCACTTATTAAAATTGCAAAGTCCCATCTAAAAAGATACTTGCAACTGACATGTCCAATAAAGTGTCAGTATCCAAAATTCAAAAAGAACTTTGACAACTCAAAACAAAAACAAAAATAATAATGCAATTAAAAATGAGCAGAAAACATGAACAGATATCTCTCCAAAGAAGACATACAGATGGCCAACAGACATATGGAAAGATCAACATCACTCATCATCGGGGAAATGCAAATCAAAGCACAGTAAGATGTCACCTCACATCTGTCAGAATGGCTAAAATCAAAAACATAAGAAACAACAAGTGTTGACCAGGATGTGGAGAAAAAGGAATCCTCATACACTTTAAAGGGGAATGCAAACTGTGCAGTTACCATGAAAAACAGTATGGAGTTTCCTCAAAAAAATTAAATAGACAATCATCATGTGATCCAGTAATTCCACTACTGAGTATTACTCAAAAAATATGAAAACACTAATTTGAAAAGATATTTGCACCTCAACACTTATTGCAGCATTATTTACAATAGCCAAATTATGGAAGCAGCCTAAGTTTCCACCAATAGATGAGTGGGTAAAGAAGTTGCCATATATATACATTAGAATATTATTCAGCTATAAAAATGAATGAAATCTTACCATTTGCAACAACATAGATGGATCCAGAGGGTATAATGCTAAATTAAATAAGTCAGAGAAAGACAAATATATGTGGAATTTAAAAAACCAAAAAAAGAAAGAGAAAAGTGACAAACAAAAAAACAGACTCTTAAGTATAGAGAACACACTGATGGTCACCGGGAGGGGGGGGGAGGTAGGTGAAAAAGATGAAGGGGATTACAAGCACACATGTGATGAGCAATGAATAGCGTATAGAATTCTTGAATCACTATACTGTACACCTGAAACAAATATAGTGTAAGTTAATTATACTGGAATTTTTTTTTAAGTTCTATCTAGTCCAGACTAATACAAAATTAGTCTCCAGGGTGCCTGGGTGGCTCAGTTGGTTAAGCATTCACCTCTTGATTTCGGCTCAGGTCATGATCTCAGGGTCATGAGACTAAGCCCCGTGTTGGAGTCCACACTCATCACGGAGTCTGCTTGGAATTCTCTCTCTCACTCTGTCCCTCCCACTTCATACTCTAAATTAACTGATTAATTAAAATTAGTTCACATTCACTTTAATGATCATTTCTTCCCTTGAAGTGTCATTAACAGTCACTCAGTTTTAAAATGGTCATTTTCCCTTCCCGTTCCAAATACTCTATGACTGAGTTTCAAACAGTAAACGACTACATATTCAATGCTAAACCAAGTTCTGCTGGACTTTGGCTTAGAAGTTCTGCATTTACATTCTAATCTGTGGTTCTAGGGTTTGAAAATGAGAAAAGGAGTAACAGGGTTTTTGCTGTACCATGGGGAAGGAGAGGATAAGTCAGGAGCAGGCAAACTTGGGGAAAAATAAATGTTTGATTCCAGACAGGCATACATAGTTTGTCTTAGAAAACCATGCCATACTTCTGGGTATTTACCCCAAAGACACAGATGTCGTGAAAAGAAGGACCATCTGTACCCCAATGTTTATAGCAGCAATGGCCACGGTTGCCAAACTATGGAAAGAACCAAGACGCCCTTCAACGGATGAATGGATAAGGAAGATGTGGTCCATATACACTTTGGAGTATTATGCCTCCATCAGAAAGGATGAATACACAACTTTTGTAACAACATGGACGGGACTGGAAGAGATTATGCTGAGTGAAATAAGTCAAGCAGAGAGAGTCAATTATCATATGGTTTCACTTATTTGTGGAGCATAACAAATAGCATGGAGGACAAGGGGCGTTAGAGAGGAGAAGGGAATATGGGTAAATTGGAAGGGGAGGTGAACCATGAGAGACTATGGACTCTGAAAAACAATCTGAGGGGTTTGAAGTGGCGGGGGGGTGGGAGATTGGGGTACCAGGTGGTGGGTATTATAGAGGGCATGGATTGCATGGAGCACTGGGTGTGGTGAAAAAATAATGAATACTGTTTTTCTGAAAACAAATAAATTGAAAAAAAAAAAGAAAACCATGCCATAAACATCCTAGATTATCATTACAGCTTAATTGACTTTCATCTAGACCACCTAAGCATTCATCATTTCTCTTCAGCTCCTTCTAACGTCCACATTATTTCTTCTTGCACTAATCCCATTGACCCAGGAGGAAGTTCAGTCATGTGCACTGCAGTTAACTCCAACTTCCCAGGAGTGAGCAAAGGAATCCCCTGGGAAGAGGGCAACGGACTTGTGCTGACCACCTAGATACACTGACAAGACAAAACCAATGCGTGCACCTTACTTTGCACCGTAGGACATGCTTCCACCTATATTAGAATTTTACCATCCAGCTTATAAGTCATTTCTACTTCTATTTTACAGATGGGAAAACACTCAAACGTGTTTTACCCAAAGTGGCTTGACTAGTACATACTGGAACTGGAAAACAGACGTTTAAAATCAATATTATCTCCTTTTAATGGAAAGAGAAATGGAGACACAGAAACCTAAAAAGCTCAAGTCACTGTGCAAATTAACAATTTAGTGGAAGCAAAGACAGAACCTCCTTTCTTGCACATGCATACTTTTGCCAACATACCACACCAAAAGTTTTATGCTGCTGGGGTCTTCCATTTTCAGTTCTCAGCCCTTTGGAGAGATGGGAATCCTGCAGAACGTGTCTAACCAGAACTTTCCTGGGACCCCAGCGGGAAGAGACTCTCCTTTAGCTCAGCACTGTAGGACCCAATGCTAATGACTCATAGCTGATCAAGTCAAATGAAATTTTAAGGTGGAAGTTGCTAAAGGAAGAACTCCATTGCCAGTTTATAAACAGAACTTTGAGATGTTTCTCAAAATAGCTCCAGGAAAGTGATATTCCCAAATTCCTATGGACTCACCTATGAAACAACCCCAGGGCTGACAGGAAGGATTTACTTTAAAAGTAATCCACCACAGGGGCCACTCAGAAAGACAAGGCTGATAAGCAACTAAACGTCAATACCTGATGTTTGAAAAGACCCACAATATATTTTGCTTTCTGCCTTACAGAGCAGCTGTTCACCAGCCCACGTTAAGGCTTGCCACTCTCGTCCCATTGCCTGAAGAGCTACCCCCTACCTTCCCAGCCTGTCATTTTAATAACCTCCAGAAACCCTAATAATAATTCATGCCAAACTTTTAAAAATTGCATTTTTTTCTTGCATATGGAAGCAAAAACTGTCAGCATCCATCACAACTTAAATGTTGAAACTTAACTCTTTGACATTTTTTCTGTTTAGGGGAGCCTTGTTTATCTGCTTTTGCCCATGGCTCTTTACACATTGACTGGAATGGGGCTGGAGATTACTTCAGCCTGTCTCAGATGCCTCCTTCTATTTTAGGAGCAAATCGCCTTCACAATAACAACTGATAGTAAACCAGTGGGAAGTTCAGAGTATGGCAGATAATGATATTTGACTGTTGATTTCAGCCAGTTTTATTGTGAAGAGCAATTCCAATTTCAGAGTTCAATTTGCCTTCAGAGTTTTCCTACATTCTATTTTTGTGGCTAGTTATTCAAATAAAATATATTTCTCAATATCACAGAGATCCAATCAAAAATTATTTTTCCTGTGGTCATTGACACAGAAAAACTGAATTCACTATTCACTAATCACTAATCACTATAATATAGCTCAGGAAGCTTCCTCCATAAGCAGCTATTTTCTGATGTCATCCTTTGCTTTTTTAAATTTCTAGTCCCCTTATTCCAGTCCAAAAAGTCTCTCCAAAGCTGGCTTTCTAAGGTCCTTCTTGTGGGCTGCTTTGTTTTCCAACTCAAGAGCACACACAGATCAAATGCCAACAACACCTCCATAGCTGCACAACCCAGCAGTCCTGTGAGTGGAGTCAAATGTAGTATAACCCACCATCCCGCGGGAAGCAAGGGGAATGAGTTTTACCTAATCTCTAGTGCCAGAATAAGGTACTTACTTCCAAAATGGCGCCAACATTCCTCAATTCATGATATTCATGCCCTTGCATGGTCTGCTTTCACACTGAATCAGGGTAGGTTTTGTGACCAATAAAATAAGGCAGAAGTCACATTGCTTAACTTCCAAGGCTGGGCCACAAAGGCATTGCAAGTTCTGCTTGGTTTCTTAAATTATGCATTCTGGGGGCACCTGGGTGGCTCAGTGAGTTAAGCCTCTGCCTTCAGCTCAGGTCATGATCTCGGGGTTCTGAGATCGAGTCCCGCATCGGGCTCTCTGCTCGGCAGGGAGCCTGCTTCCTCCTCTCTCTGTTTCTCTCTCTCTGCTTGCCTCTCTGCCTACTTGTGATCTCTGTCAAATAAATAAAATCTTTAAAAAAAAATTATGCATTCTGGACAGTCAGTGGCTATGCTGTGAGGACATTACGAGAGGCCCACATGGAGAGGAACTGAGGTCTCCTGCCAACATGCAGGACAAACTTGACAGCCATGACCGCCTTGAAGTAGAACCTTCAGCCCCAGTCAACCTTTCAAATGACTGTTGCCCCATTTGACACCTACCTGCAATTTCATGGGGAACCTCAAGTTGGAACCACTCAGCCATACTGCTCCTAAATCCTTGACTCTCATTGCCTGTGAGACATAATAAATGATTTATCATTGTGTTAAGTCACTGAGTTTCAGGGAAATTTGTACACAGCAATAGATAATTATTACACAGGTTTATTATCAGCCAAACTCTTTTTTTTTTAAAAAAAAAATGGTCTTTTTTTTTTTTCTTTTTAAGATTTTATTTATTTATTTGTCAGAGAGAGGGAGAGCGAGAAAGCAAGCACAGGCAGGCAGAGGCAGAGGGAGAAGCAGGCTCCCTGCTGAGCAAGGAGCCCAATGTGGGACTCGATCCCAGGACACTGGGATAGTGACCAGAGCCGAAGGCAGCTGCTTAACCAACTGAGCCACCCAGGCGTCCCTATCAGCCAAACTCTTAAAAGTGCCTGGACACTACCATCTTGTACCATTAAGTACTTGTTGTAATATCCTCTTCCTAACCTCAGGAAATGCACTCTGGGAGTTCATAAAGCAGTTGATAAACTGATAGAGGTTACTATGTAAAATACTACACATACATCAATAGTATGTATTTTCTCTGCTAAAACATTTGTATTTTTTTTAATTTATTTACTTGACAGACAGAGATCACAAGTAGGCAGAGAGGCAGGCAGAGAGAGAGAGGAGGAAGCAGGCTCCTCCCTGAGCAGAGAGCCTGATGCGGGGCTCGATCCCAGAACCCTGGGATCATGACCCAAGCTGAAGGCAGAGGCTTTAACCCACTGAGCCACCCAGGTGCCCCCAAACACTTGTATTTTAAAAGAATTCTTCAGGTTAACAAACATTAGGTGTTTTCCTATGAAAATCACTGTGCTGGCCCCTCTGTGAAGTGTATGGGTGAACAGAGGAGAGACTCTTCCTTTAAGTACCTTATAAGGTAACAAAGGAGACAAAAAGGCAGAATATGAATTAAGGCAGATAGCATTTGAGTTGAGATTAGAAAGAGGAAGAGAATTGGAAAAGAACACAAGTGTATGAACTAAGGTCCATTATTGATGAGGATAATGTCTGGGTAGGTGACTTTTGGCAATTCTTTCATAACAATAATAATGAGTACTCATTTGTTGGGAGCCTATCTTATGCCAATCACTGGTATATGATCAAATTTAAGCTTCACTGCACAATCTGTGAAGGAGCTATTATCTCCTTTTCACAGGTGAAGAAATAAAGGTTCTGAAAGATTAAGCCACTTTCCCAAGATCACCCAGATGGGAAATGGTGAGGCTGGGTGCTGACCTCACATCTTTTTGATGTCAAAATCAACACAAAATCTCCCCACTACACCACAATGAAAACAAGGAAACTTCCTAAGGACTCTGAACACATGCATGATCCCTGCATCTTCAGGCCATTTACACCACCAATCTTCCCTCCAAAAAAATGCCATTAGGATGTGTTGACAGCTTACTTTTGATTTTAAAGAAGCCATTCAGTCTCTAGACAAATCAGTTCCAGAAGGAGAGTTTTGGAAGAATGCTGTGGTAACATAATGCATCTAAAAATTTCCAAAGGAGAAAAAGAAACTGTCAGAGGAGGGCCAGGGGCTTTTTGGTAAAAACACATTTTCTTCATTGCTCATGTCTAAACCTTCTGTCCTCTCTCTAGTATTCCAGGAGCCTGACTGACTCAATCTCTGGCAAATTTAAGCACCACATATGTTTTTATATGGCACCATTCACTTTTCAACACTTGGCTTTGCATTCTGACAATTTAGCTCAAGTATTTGGATGAAAAATGAGTAGGACTGTTTTCTTCATTTACTCCTCTATCTTTTTTTAGTACTTTTAAATTTATAGTTTACATACAATAAAATATACAACTCTTATGTGGACAACTCAATGGCATTTTACTTATGTATACATCTCTAAGTCTACCACCCAGATCAAATTGGAGAACATACCCATCACCCCAAAATTTCCCTCATGCCTTTCTGGTCAATAACCACTATTATGACTATTCTGACTTCCATCACCATCAACTGTGTTTCCCATTCCTCAAATTCATATTAATGGATTAATATGTACTCTTTGGGGTCTGCCTCCTTTTGTTCATCATTTTTGCATTTCTTTCATATTATTGCATGTATCGGCAGTTTCTTTGTTATTGCTGAGTACTATTCCATTGTACTTTATGTGAAATACTACTGAAAAATTATTAGAGCTACTTGGTCAATACCTGAGCTCATACTTTATATTTTTGGTGTCATCTCAAAAATGTAGATACAACCACCCAGACATACAAGACACATAATAACACATCATATTATCTATAACCATTTTCATCTTTCCCTGTTGTTCCTACTTTCTCTGATAGCAGAAGAACAACATATGTTTGATAATTAAATATAACCTGATATCTTCTGGCTGAAAACAATGTATGTTGGTCCAAATTGACTTGGAGTGAATATTAATTCAACTCAAGTTTCCAACCCCCAATGAGGGCTATTTCTATCTTCCCAGATTCACATCTGGATGGAGGGGAAGATGTTCCTACCTTCAAGGCAGCAGAAGGTGGGGGTTTCAGACAAAAACCACCCTCAAGGTCTTTGCTCTCTGTTGCCCACTGAAACTCAAGTCCCTTGTGTATTAGGATGCCACTCATTGTAGCACTCACGGGTCCCCACCAGCACCTTCTGCCAGAGGTTCTAATACTCAGCAGTCTCCCCATCTCAACCAGATCTGACACTACATCTGCATCCTTCTTGGGTTCCCATAATTCTCAACTGCCTTTGCCACACCCAACTGGAGGATGATGGGCTCCAGGGGACTTCTGGCCACCAACTGAGATCCCTCAGATATTCCTAAAATACCACCTGAGCAGCCCATACTCAGCACCATGATTAACACAAGACCTACCTACAGGGCTTGGGATTCTCCTGTGAAACATTTGAGAAGTTAGGACTAAGTCCCACACCAGGTATTTCCCAATCTTTCTAGATTTTCCTTGCCAACCCTTGCCCACCCACATGCCAGAGCTCAGCGCTCACGAGGGAGTCAAATCATTCCTGTCTGACCTCTTTGTCCTGTTCTCCCACTTCTCCCTCTCCTTTGTGATGGGGTCTTCCCATAGTCATTTCATCTGCCTTCAAAAACTATGGTTTACAGAAGTGTTCTCAACTAGCACTGCACATTAAAATCATTAAGAAATGTTTTTTAAAAACAGCAATACCAAACTTTATCTTAAACCAAATAATTGAATTGAGTCTCTAAAAATAGAATATAGGCATTAGTATTTTTTTAAGGTGCCCCAAGTGATTCTGATAAGTGACCAGGGTCAGAACCCACTGGTGACAATAAACCTCTGATTTGAGTCAGCGAGGCTTAACTCTTGATAGGTAAAGAGAAACTTTTGGGATTTAGAAAATCTCTTTTTGATGGTAAGACATTGTGTTGCTAAAGATTCAAGAATGTCAGCTCTGAACCATGAGAGACTATGGACTCTGAAAAACAATCTGAGGGGTTCGAAGTAGTGGGGGCAGTGGGAGGTTGGGGGAACCAGGTGGTGGGTATTAGAGAGGGCATGGATTGCATGGAGCACTGGGTGTGATACAAAAACAATGAATACTGTTATGCTGAAAAGAAATTTTAAAAAATGATTAATAAAAAAAAAAAAATGTCAGCTCTGAGAACCAAAGCCAACAAATGACTTCTTTGCTCGGGACTGGGAGTACCTATTATTTCCCGGAAATAACAAAACCCAACCATTTATTGTGTGGAGAGATGAGGGATATTATCGATTAAGGGAATTTTTTAAAAAATCAGTTTAATATTTTCAAAATATCATCCCCACGTTCTTTTCATTTTTTTCTTTTATCCATGCATTCACTTACTATGGTCCACATGACTCCACAAAGGAGTGGTCGGGACCAGCGCCATAACACTATATAGAGGATGAATCAACAGTCACTTGCACATCATGACTGGAGTAACAAGAGAGGATTCTCTTCATTTATTGAACAAATATTTACTAACTGTTTCCTTGGGGTCATGTGCTTTTAGCATATAAGAAGGGCAGGTGGAGAAACCTGATCTCTTCTCATAATCTGAGTCTAGAAGAGAAGGCAGTGATATTGAACTAGGGACCTAAGGCACATTAGTGTGAGGGGCAATGTGTGGAAGGACACTCTGTGAGAGTTCTAAGAAGAGATGTGAGGTCCAGCTCAGGGCACACCCCACCTTCCATCTACCTTATTAATATTTCACTTTCCCCAACACCCCCAATCCTGCTTCCACAGACACTTTTCACATGACCATGCACAGGAGCCATTGCCTCAGTCATGGGAAATTCTTCCAGCCAAAGTAAGGTCTGAGGAAGAATGAAGATAAGGAGGGAGAGGTTGGCTCATAGTCTGGGCAGGTGAGCTGGGTAGGACCCTAGGGTAGTAAGAGAGGCCAGTAGGGAAGGACAACTTGATAGGAGACCAGAAAGAGTTGAGCACTGAAAATAACCAAGAAACTCGATCAGAAAGTTGAAAGAGGGGGTGCCTGGGTGGTTTAGTCAGTTAAGTGTCTGCCTCTGACTCAGAACTTGGAGTCCTGGGTTAGAACGCCTCATCATCCAGGCTTCCTGCTCAGCTCCCCCTGTTCATGCTCTCTCTCTCAAACAAATAAATAAAATCTTTAAAAAAGAGAGAGAAAGAAGAGAAAAAAAAAAGAAATGTGAGGGAGGCAGAGAAAAACAATTTGTTCTTTATAATTCAGACTGGGCCAGACTCCCTCTAGACACTTTGAGACTGGAAAACAGGGAAACTGCTGTCCTTTGGAAAGGCAGGAAAGTGGCTTTTTACAACCCTATAGTTTCTCCGGTTGTGGACTTTTCTTTTGTTGTTTGTTGTTGTTGCTATTGATGTGGACTTTCTTGCCAGGATTTAAAAATTCTCACATCATCTATGAAACACCGAGAGACAAAAGGATTGGGAGTTTTCACTCAATTTGCAGCAGGTAGAGCAAGACAGGAGATAAAAAAAAATCAATGTGAAAGTTTAGACTGGTTATGTCAGAAGATAAAGATGCTACACCTGTCCCTGTCACTCACAGAGGAAAATAGACTTTCACTTTGTGGAATGTTCCCTCAGGGGGGATATGTTCCTAAAGCAGAGAAAAAATTGGAGAATTGATTCTGATGAAGAGAAATTTAAAAGGGATTCTTTAAATCCTTATCTAGGGCACTAAGAAAATGATCCTTGAAAATAATCCACTACACTAGTAATTACCAGTTAAATGAGACAGATGCTTTCTTATTGGACACCTTCATACCAAACACCCCAGAGACAGCAAAATGAATTGAGGTAAGAAACAAACTAGAGTTCCTTAAGTTTCACGCTTTTTGCAGACAGATTTGGGGAATCCATGAAGACCTCTACCCCATCCAAAAAAGTTAACCACATAGACTGAGGGGTTGAGTCACCATAAATCAAAATAAACTTTAAAAAACACACTCAGCACACAAAGCCATAATTATCTCAAGCTGCATCCTTGCCAGCAAGTGGTTTTTGAACAAAGAAATTAGAGATGCTAAGGCTATCACCAAAGTGATAAACTTCTAAAAATCATCAATCAGAAATAAAATAATTAAAATTTCAGGACATCAATTTTAACTTTTATTCTTAGACATGTGGAGATGAGGAGTATAGCAATAATTTAGTGGAGACATGAAATAATATACCTATCTTTTGAATTAACCAGCCAGAATTATTTGCTATTTCTTCTTTTCCATTATTGTGTATATCTAGCTTGTATCTCATTTCATTTTTTAAATTTTAATCCAGAAGCATTTTGTTAAAAGAAAACAATCCAGAAATCCTCTTGTGTTTTATCCTAAGGAATCAGGGCATCTTCTGGACTCCAAGGGCAGCGATATAGCTGGCCTTGGGGGTCCTGGGACACCACTAGGAGCCAAGCAGGATTCTGTCTCCATGTTTCTCACGTGCTGACACGGATTCTTTGGTCGGATCCTCTCTACACTCACCCTTTCTTTCCACAGTCTACTTCAATATACTTCCTTAGTTACATGGTCCCAAAGGTCTGCTTAAGATGGTGGTTTCCCATCTGAGTCCACACTGGCATGAAAGCCTAGCCAATTCAAAAATGGCTCCCAATTCAAAATTATCAGGAGAAGGAATCTAACTGGCCAGTGAGGATCAAGTATGCACTTTGGGTCTACTCCAAACCTGGGGTGTGGAGTGTGTGCTGAGGGTCACATGACCTGCCACCAGCTCAGCAAGGTTGGGACTCCCTGAGATGAGAGCTTGGCCAGGTAGAAAGAGCAATGAGAAGGACAGGCAGGGATGACTGGGGGAGGACTGGCAAACTCCTGGAGCACTTGTGTTATAATCAGTGCTTAGATGTTTTGTCCTCCAGGAGAATGTCAACTGGTAGGGAGAGGAGAGAGCAGAGCAAGGCCTTTTCAGCTTTTCTATTTATTTCCGTATTTATTTTTTGAGACTGAGTGCAAGGGGGTCAGGGCAGAGGGATAGGAAGAATCTTAAGTAGGCTCCACGTCCAACCCAAGCCCAACATGGGCCTCATGACCCTGAGATCACAACCTGAGCCAAATTTAAGAGTCCAATGATGCTTAGCTCACTGAGCCACCCAGGTGTCCCACCTTTTTAGCTTTTTAAATAAGAGCTTCTCTTCATCCATCCACATGTATTATATGTCGTCTCTCACAAAATAAGTATTAAACAATGGGTCACTAAATGAATAAACAAAGGGCAAACTAAAATATATTTCAGGGAAATATCATCCAAGAATATCTGTGGTTTTTCATTTTAGTTGGTTTTCTGAGCCTGTGTCAAAGAACTTGAAGTTCTCATAGCTCTCTTCCAGATCACTTAATTTAATTAGTAATCTAGCAATAGAGGATATAAATATTGCTGGGGATATACTAGAACTGTATTCTCAGATGCATGACCAGTTGTGTCCGCTTACCACAAGTTGTTGCCCTGGGGCTATGGATTAGAAAGGGACAAAGCAGGGCCAGTATGGGAGTTACTGCTGAATCCCGACACCCAAGGACGTACTCCAGCCTCAGGGCAATCTGTTCCTGCAGTAACCCAGCCACAGAGGCCCCAGGCTTCTGTCTTGGACAGCAGAGACACTTACCTAATGTGATATTGGCTCATTCATTATTTTAAAACCTTGGAAATACAATTTTCTGTAGTCAAACTTTGAATAGTTATGTGAAGCCTGTCACTGGACCACTTAGTCAGTATTTATTGAATACCCACTTTGTACCCAGCCCTGTCTGTGCAGGGTCATAGGGAAGTTCTATTTTTAGAACACCGTCTTGCCAGGCACAAAGCTGACAACCTAGCAGGGACTATGGATTTTACACATTAGAATCTCTAATTATGCTCCAAAATAAGTGAAACCATATGATAATTGACTCTCTCTGCTTGACTTATTTCACTCAGCATAATCTCTTCCAGTCCCATCCATGTTGCTACAAAAGTTGGGTATTCATCCTTTCTGATGGAGGCATAATACTCCATAGTGTATATGGACCACATCTTCCTTATCTATTCGTCCGTTGAAGGGTATCTTGGTTCTTTCCACAGTTTGGCAACCGTGGCCATTGCTGCTATAAACATTGGGGTACAGATGGCCCTTCTTTTCACTATCTGTATCTTTGGGGTAAAATCTGTATCTTTGGGGTAAATATCTGTATCTTTGGGGTAAATACCCAGTAGTGCAGTGGCAGGGTCATAGGGAAGTTCTATTTTTAATTTCTTGAGGAATCTCCACACTGTTCTCCAAAGAGAGGGGAGGAGGGTTGGGGGGGGGTGGGGTTATGGATACTGGGGAGGGTATGTGCTATGGTGAGTGCTGTGAAGTGTGTAAACCTGGCGATTCACATACCTGTACCCCAGGGGATAAAAATATATTATATGTTTATAAAAAATAATTTAAAAATAAATTTAAAAAAAAGAATCTCTAATTAGATGCCCAATTTGATGTAAAGAGCTTATGCTCTCTGTGACTTTGGTAGCTCTGCTAAATTCCCTTTGGGTTCTTTATTGTAATCCCTGGAGACCCCTGCAGAAGAAAGTAATAAATGTAAGTATTTTTGCCATACGGTGATCAGTGCTAGGAGAGATACGAGAAGAGGGCTCCTTATTATGAAAAGAGAATGGGGGAAATACACATTATTTTTCCCTTTCTCTTGCTTCTTGCAGGTTCTTCTGAGGGCAGGAACATTCACTTGCAAGTGCACAGGAGGCTGAAACTCAGAGGAAACCTCATCATTCTAGAGAAAGGAATCAACAACCAGGACCTAGAATTGGGGAGGATGGCTACAATCTCAGAAAGCGGTCCCCTAATTCTATGTATGAGATGACACGAGTCCTGAGATCTCCCTCACCAGCACATGCATTTGTTTTACCCGCAGGAACAGAGCAAAGGCCTAGAGAACTGAGCTACAACACAGGCCATGACCCAGTCCCAAACAAACACTGTGTAGCCAGATGCAGACCCCACAGCATAGCAAAGCCTTTGAAGTCTGCAACACTGAAAGAAGGTGAGACGGATCTGGCAGTCTGAACCCCACAGGCTGGTCACCTGCTAAAACAAAATAAAGGGGGAAAAAATCAATATTCTCCAAATGATTTTAACAGGACATAGAGTCTTGCCACCAAGTATTCTGCATGGGAGTGATGGGATTCAGATGAAGTAAATGAAACACTTGCTTTGGGTGCAAAATCTAAAGGAGAGAGGGGGACCAAAAGACTCAGTAACAAGATAAATGATATTTTAACACAAGGTCTAAAAGAGTCAGAATGGATGCAAAAAAATTCCATGATGAACAAAATATCAGAATTTTAAATAAAGACAGGAAGAATATTGCTGATTTTTTCCTCTTGCATCAAGCTCTAATGTGGCTCACCATAGCACCATTACTGATGCTAGAAGGCAGTGGAAAGGAGCTCCCTAATGTACTCTAGATGGTCAGTGTCCCAAAGTCCCCAAGAGAGCAGAGAGGAATGGAAAGTAAATCCAGAGAGGCAAAGAGAAGCTATCCAGGAACCCGAAAAAAACTCAAGTATGGCAGACACCATGTATCACAAAGGTAGACAGGTATACATCTGAAAACGAGGATGGGTTGAAAGGGTTTACAAGGGGCAGTAAGACTTCCTGGCTCTCCCCAGCAGGAGAAATTAAGAAATTAAGAAAATGGGGGTAAGAAAAAAAATACAATTGGTGAAGGGAGGGTGAGATGAAAATCTGCATGCTGAACCAGGAGCACCCCCACCAGCAAATTGAAATCTCCTTCCTGCAACCTGTTCTAAGAATACTGACAGAGGGGCTTACCAAGCATTGTCCCACCTCCCTTCCTCACCAGTCGCCTAGATAATTCATCTTAGGAAGAACCCAAGAATCCTAAAGAAAAGACTTGCAGATATTAACATCAATGATTATAAAACAGGTTTACAAATTATTTAGCATCTATCCCATCAAGAAGCAGAGTGTAATTTCCTTCCCTGGGACTATGGACTGTCTTAGGGCCTCAGTTATAGTGACTACAATGCTCCAGGAGGGATGCTGCATGCCTTCCTGGGCTAGGTTAAAAGAGGCCTTTCCTATGGCTCTCATCTCACACTCTCTTGAGACCCATGCCTTTGGAACTCTGAGCTGCCATGTAAAATGTCCAGCTACTCTGTCGCTGCCACACTAGAGAGACCACAGTAAAGATAAATGCCCTGAGAGTCCCAGGAGTTCTAGCCTCCAACTGTTGGAGTCTTCCTGGCCCAGGAGCCAGATATATGAGTGCAGAAGCTTCCAGAAGACCTCAGATTCACACACTTGGACAGCAACCTTACGAAAGCCCCAGATGAGAACCACCTATTTGAGACCACTCAATCCTCCAAATCACCAGAGAGAGTAACAATATGTGATTGTTGCTGGGTTTTGCCCTTGAGGTTGGAGTGGCTTCTTATGAAGCAATTAAGGTAATCAGAACCATGACATTTGGAGTTCTCCCAAGTAAAACTGTGGTTTTCCATCAGTTATCCCACAGTTGCTTCCAAATGGCTAGTCTTCACATCTAAATATGAATAACCAGGGACACCTGGGTGAATCAGTCAGTTAAGCTGTTGCCTTTGGCTCAGGTCAAGACCCTAGGGTCCTGGGATGAGTCCCACAGTGGGCTCCTTACTTGGCAGGGAGCCTGCTTCTCTCTCCACCTCCGCCTGCCACTCTGCCTGCTCGTGCATGCTCTCTCTCTCTCTCTCTCTCTCTCTATCTATCTCTGACAAATAAATAAATAAATAAAATCTTAAATAAGTAAATAAATATGACTAACCAGTCACAAATCATCTCAGTAAAGCTATTAAATAAAAGGCAAAGACCAACACAATCAGAAAAAAGGAACCTTGAACAAAAAGAAACAATGTTGGGTGAGCCTGGTGGTGGGTATTAAGGAGGGCACGTATTGCATGGAGCACTGGGTGTGGTGCATAAACAATGAATTTTGGAACACTGGGAAAAAAAATAAAGTTTAAAAAAGAGAGAGAGAGAGACAATGCAGGGAATAGAAGAAAACCTGAACACAAGTCTGAGAAAATATACCAAAAAGTAGAACACAAAAATGTTTAATGTTCAAGAGAAAAAGAATTGAAAAGGTAGAGAATCAATCCAAGAGGCTCAACATCCGATGACAGAGAATGAAGAAACTATCACCACGTAAAAGAACATGGATGCTTTTGGGCGCCTGGGTGGCTCAGTGGGTTGAGCCACTGCCTTCGGCTCGGGTCATAATCTCGGGGTCCTGAGATCGAGTCCCGCGTCGGGCTCTCTGCTCAGCAGGGAGCCTGCTTCCCTCTCTCTCTCTGCCTGCCTCTCCATCTACTTGTGATTTCTCTCTGCCAAATAAATAAAATCTTTAAAAAAAAAAAAAAAGAACATGGATGCTTTTCACAAAAGTTGAATAAAAGACAACAGATACAAAAGAACATACTGTAGGGGAGCCTGGGTGGCTCAGTTGTTGGGCATCTGACCCCGGCTCAGGTCATGATCCCGGGGTCCTGGAATCGAGCCCCACATTGGGCTGCTTAGCCAGAAACCTGCTTCTCCCTCTCCCACTCCACCTGCTTATGTTCCCTCTCTTGCTGTGTCTCTTTCTATCAAATATATAAAATCTTTAGAATAAAAAAAAAGAGAGAACATAACTGTATGATTTCATTACAAAAAGTCAAAAACAGGCAAAATGAATCTCTGGAGCTAAGAGTCAGGCAGTGGATGTCTTTGAAGGGGGAAAGACCAGGAAGCGCCAAGACATGCTGCTCATTTCCTGCTCTTAGTGTGGGCACTAGGCTCACAGGTACCTTCGCCTCATGAAAATTTGAGCTATTACACTCAGGAATTATGCATTTTTCTGCACATATGTTCTATGTCAATTAAAAGCTCATTTAAAAAATTAAGGGATTAAAATCAGTCCCTGTACTTATATCATAAGGCAAGACTAAAAAATGGTTCAGGACCTAATGTGTATAGATTCTTACTGGCCACCTATAGGACAACCTAAATTGAGTGCTAAGAATAATAAATAAAATAAATAAAACATATCTAACATGTTTAAGTCCATGATAATAAAAAGCAGTCCCCATTTATTACCCTGGACACTGATAGGAAACCAATTAATTACTTTAAGATAAGGGAAAGAATCAGGGCTTTATTATACCATTCCTGTGCAAATTAAACCTCAAAGGAACTGAGGAGTTGATGAAGGGATTTCTCTTTATAGATCATTCCAGCTAATCAAATTGAAAGGATGATAGCACTAAAAGATCATCACTTTGCAATCCCCTATACTTTGGATGGCACTGTGGATATTAAGATCACAAAAAAGAGACAAGCAGTCATTACACACCTCATGATGGGAGCATTCACCACTACCTACAGAATGGTCCTGCTCAGGGCATTGAACCCAAATGTGACCAAACCTTTAAACACAGCTGCCAATCTCCAGATACATAGCAGACAGAGAAGCTCATTAAACACCACCCCAGGGAGTCAATCAGCAAAACCCAGATGATGGGGCCATTCTACAGGAAAAATAACCGGTTTTTCAATAAAAAAAAAAAAAAACCAACAAGGAGAAAAAGAGAGATAAAAGGGAAGCTTATGAATGAAAAGAGTCTTAAGAATCATATCCACCAGTTGTAATGTCTAGAGGTTAGTGGAATCATAATACCTCCCTCAAAAAATGTAAGATAGACAAATTAATAATATAAATAAATGAATGAGACAATCAGAGAAATGTAAACCTTGTGTAGCTATTCAGTGTTATTTAAAAATTATTGCTCTTCGGGGCACCTGGGTGGCTCAGTGGGTTAAAGCCTCTGGCTTTGGCTCAGGTCATGATCCCAGGGTCCTGGGATCGAGCCCCACATCAGGCTCTCTGCTCAGCAGGGAGCCTGCTTCCTCCTCTCTCTCTGCCTGCCTCTCTGCCTGCTTGTGATCTCTGTCTGTCAAATAAATAAATAAAATCTTTTTTTTAAAAAAATTATTGTTCTTTTAACATTGATTTGATTTGATTTGAGAGAGAGAGAGACAGAGTGAGAAAGCGAGTTGGGGGAGGGGCAGAAGGAGAGGGAATCTCAAGAAGACTCCCTGCTAAGCAAAGAGCCCAGAGCAGAGCTCAGTCTCAGGACCCTGAGACCATGACCTGAGCCAAAATCGAGAGTTGGATGCTTAACTAACTGAGCCACACAGGTGCTCCTAAAAAATTATTAGTCCTTTTTTTAGGCATGATATTTTCTTTGTGATTTTTTTAAAAGTTTCCTTATCTCTAGGAGACACACATGAAGTTCAGGTAAAATTTGCTTTAGAGTGATTGGTAAAGATGGGCAAAGTGGGCACCAGTATGAATGATGGAGTAAAATCCAGGAGCTGATGGCTGTTGAGCAGGGTGATGGGTCTCAAGGGGCCGTTATACTACTCTCTCTGCTCTTGCTTGCAATTTTCTATTTAATATAAAGGCCTTTTCTCATCTCATATATTATAATTATTAAAAAGACAAAAACAAAAACAAAACAAAACAAAAAAACACTGATGATGCTCCTAAACCTACAATACCTCAACTTGAGGGCTTTGGCACCAAGTAGGAGCTGTCAAAGAGTGGAGGAGGAAAGGCAGAGAAGTAGAGGAAGAGAAAGGATGCATGGGGTTTTGTGTAATGGTCCAACCCCCTCCTCTCCTGGCCTATTAGCACCAAGTGCCATTATCTTAAAAAAGAATGCCAAAGCCAAAACTCTTGGCAATTAATTGTGTGAGACTAAGTATTTACTAACTAAAATGTTTTCAATTTTGTTATAATTCATGTTTAGTAAGCAGTCTTTATTTTTATTTTAATAAGTAATAGCCTCAGATTTATTAGGTTTCTTTCTCCAAAGTCCTATGAGTAAAAAACAGCAGAGCAATGCAGTGAACTGTAATAGCCTACCTTTGTCTTTCTTGCATGTCTTCCAGCACCTTTAAGAGACTCCTCTTTGACTCCATGTGGCTCCTGGTGAGCTGCCATTCACATACTCAGTCTACATCAACAAGTGGTCATGAGACACGCACATACTAGTTAGACGTCCCTATGCACCTACCCATAGGGATTGATCAATACTGGGCCTAATCCCCCCACCCCCTGCAAAAAATTGGTCCTAAAACACAAAAAGATCACTTGGGACCTTTTCAAATATTGACATATGAGACAATTCTCTTTTTCATGGCTAAACCTTCCCTCCATTGCAGGCTTCCCAAGCAACCATGCCACTTCCTATCAGAAATTTCATTTTGGAGGAGGAAGCAAGATGGTGGAGGAGTATCAGACTGAAATATCATTAGGTCCCAGGAGTTCAGCTAGATAGCTATCAAACCATTCCAAACACCCTCAAACTCAACTGGAGCTAAAACAAAAAAAGACCAGCAATTCTAGGAATAGAAAATTGACTACTTTCTGGAAGGTAGGATATGCAGAGAAGTAAATCTGAAGCAACAGGGAGATAGACCATAGGGGGAGGGGCTGGCTCCAGGCAAGGAGTAGAGCAGTGGAACACAAAAGCAGAACTTTTAGAAGTCTCCTCCACTGAGGGACATCGCTCCAAAGGCTCTGAGGGGGTGCAGCCCTCATGGGGATAGTGTGGTCTCAGGACCTGTGGGGTCACAGAAACATTGGGGGTGTCTGAGTGTGACAGAGCAGGCAGGTATCGGAGAGAAGAAGTCAGGTATAGAGACAGAGCCAAGGGGTAAGCTCTCAGCTTGGGGATACCTTAAATCATGATCTTCATCGAGCAGGGACCCCACAAGTGGCAGATCAAGGGAGACCTCCCCCTTCCTTCCTCCTCCAGGAGGAGAGGCGCAGGAACACCTGTGTTTGGAGACTTCAAATGGGGCAGTGTGCCAGAGGTAGAAACACTTGGTCACAGGCCAGGTGGGCTCGGAGTGCAGCCAGAGACAGGGAGACAGGAAGGATTGACTGCTTTTCTCTGAGGGCACACTGAAGAGTGGAACCCTGGGCTCTCGGCTCCTCCAGGCCAGAGATTAGGAGGCCATTTTTCATTCCTGTCCTCCAAAGTTCTACAGAAAGCATTCAGGGAACAAAAGTTCCTAAGAGTGAAGGCGAACAGATTACTTAGCCTGGCCCATGGCAAGAGTGGTGCAATTTTGCCTCTTTTAAGACATTTAAGAATGACTACAACAGGCCCTTCCCCCAGAAGATCACGAAGAACATCCAGCCAAGACCAAGTTCACCAGTCAATGAGAACAGCAGAACTCCAGAGCTAGGGGAAAGCAATGCATAGGATTCATGGCTTTTTTTCCCCTGATCCTTTAGCTTCCAAAACTAAATTTATTTTATTTTTTCTTATTATATTTTTTTAACTTTTCCTCTTTCCTCTTTTAATGTTTTTAACTATTTTATCTCAACAATACATTTTTTTTAAAAAAACTTTTAAAATGTTCATTGTTATAGTCATATCTTATCCCTTTGCTGTATTTAACCTTATTTTTTGTATACATATAGGTTTTTTTTCTTCAAAATATACCCTAATTCTAGCACATGGCTTTATTCTATTCTCCAGCCTGAGCACATTCTCTCCTTATTTTTCCTTTTTCCAACCAACTAATCTTATCAATTCCCTTTTTAGAATCTCTTTTTAATTTTCATCTTTACAGTCATATTCTATCCCTTCATTGTGTTTACCCTTATTTGTGTGTGTATGTGTATATATATATATATATATATATGGTTTTTTTTCTTTAAAATCTTGGGAGGTAGTTTCTTCTAAGAGCCTAGAATACACCCAAAATCAAGTGGCTGGCTCTGTTCTATTCACCAATCTGAAATAAATATATATATATATATATATATATATATATATATATATATATATTTTCCCCCCCTTTCTTCTCCCTTTGGTTTCAGGTCTCTTCTGATATGGTTACCATATATTTTTCTGGGGTCTTTTCATCCTTTTTAGTATTTTATTCTCTTGTTCATATATTCTTTTTTTTTTAAGATTGTATTTATTTATTTGACAGAGAGAAATCACAAGTAGACGGAGAGGCAGGCAGAGAGAGAGAGAGAGGGAAGCAGGCTCCCTGCTGAGCAGAGAGCCCTATGTGGGACTCGATCCCAGGACCCTGAGATCATGACCTGAGCCGAAGGCAGCAGCTTAACCCACTGAGCCACCCAGGTGCCCCATATATTCTTATCTGGATAAAATGACAAGGGGAAACAACTTACCACAAAAAAAGAACAAGAGGCAGTACCAACGACTAGGGACATAATCAATATTGACATTGGTCATCTGTCAGAACTAGAGTTCAGTATGACAATTCTCAAGGTGCTAGCTGGGCTCAAAAAAGGCATGGAAGATATTAGAGAATCTCTTTCTGGAGAAATAAAATACCTTTCTGGAGAAATAACAGAACTAAAATCTAACAAAGTTGAAATCAAAAAAGCTATTAATGAGGTGCAAATGAAATAGAGGTTCTTACTGCTAGGATAAATGAGGCAGAAGAGAGAATTAGTGATATAGAAGACCAAATGACAGAGAATAAAGAAGCTGGACAAAAAAGGGACAAACAACTACTAGACTATGAGGGGAGAATTCAAGACATAAGTGATACAATAAATGAAACAATATTAGAATAATTGGGATCCCAGAAGAAGAAGAAAGAGAGAGAGGGTCAGAAGGTATATTGAGCATTATTATAGTAGAGAATTTCCCTAATATAGCAAAAGGAACAAGCATCAAAATCTAGGAGGCACAGAGAACACCCCCAAAATCAATAAAAATAGGTCCACAGCCCATCATCTAATAGTAAAACGTACAAGTCTCATTGACAAAGAAAATCCTGAAAGCAGTATGGGACAACAGGTCTATAACATACAATGGTAGAAATATTAGATTGGCAGCAGACCTATCCACACAGACCTGGCAAGACAGAAAGGACTGTCATGATGTGTTCAGAGCACTAAATGAGAAAAATATGCAGCCAAGAATATTATATCCAGCTAGCCTGTCATTGAAAATAGAAGGAGAGGGACGCCTGGGTGGCTCAGTTGGTTGGACGACTGCCTTCGGCTGGGGTCATGATCCCGGAGTCCTGGGATCGAGTCCCGCATCGGGCTCCCGGCTCCACGGGGAGTCTGCTTCTCCCTCTGACCTTCTCCTCGCTCATGCTCTCTCTCACTGTCTCTCTATGTCAAATAAATAAATAAAATCTTTAAAAAAAAAAAAACAGAAAAGAAAATAGAAGGAGAGATAAAAAGCTTCCAGGACAAACAAAAATTAAAAGAATTTGCAAACACCAAACCAGCCCTATAGGAAATATTGAAAGAGGTCTTCTAAGCAAAGAGAGAGCCTAAAAGTAGTAGACCAGAAAGGAACAGAGACAATATACAGTAACAGTCACCTTATAGGCAATACAATGACACTAAATTCATATCTTTCAATAGTTACCCTAAATGTAAATGGGCTAAATGCCCCAATCAAAAGGCACAGGGTATCAGAATGGATTAAAAAAAAAAAGACCCATTGATATACTGTCTATAAGAAACTCATTTTAGACCCAAAGAGTCCTCCAGATTTAAAGTGAGGGGGTGGAAAATGATTTACCATGCTAATGGACATCAAAAGAAAGCTGGGGTGGCAATCCTCATACCAGATTAATTCGATTTTAAGCCAAGACTATAATAAGAGATGAGGAAGAACACTATATCATACTTAAAGGATCTGTTCAACAAGAAGAGCTAACAATTTTAAATATCTATGCCCCTAACATGGGAGCAGCCAATTATATAAACTAATTAATAACAAAATCAAAGAATCACCATGACTATAATACAATAATACTAGGGGACTTTAACATCCCCCTCACTGAACTGGACAGATCATCTAAGCAAAAGATCAACAAAGAAATATTTGCTTTAAATGACACACTGGACTAGAGGGACATCACAGATATATTCAGAACATTCCATCCCAAAGCAACAGAATACACGTTCTTTCTGGTACACATGGAACATTCTCCAGAAGAAATCACATCCTGGGTCACAAATCAGGTCTCAACCAGTACCAAAAGATTGGGATCATTCCCTGTATATTTTCAGACCACAATGCACTGAAGCTAGAACTCAATCACAAGAGGAAAGTTGGAAAGAACTCAAATACATGGAGGCTAAAGAGAATCCTACTAAAGAATGAATAGGTCAACCAGGAAATTAAAGAAGAATTGAAAAAATTCATGGAAACAAATGCAAATGAAAACACAACGGTTCAAAATCTTTGGGACACAGCAAAGGCAGTCCCAATAGAAAACTACATAGCAATACAAGACTTTCTCAAGAAACAAGAAAGATCTCAAATATACAATGTAACCCTACACCTAAAAGAGCTGGAGAAAGAACAACAAAAGCCTATACCCAGCAGGAGAAGAGAAATAATAAAGATCAGCGCAGAAATCAATGAAATAGAAACCAAAAAAAAACTATAGAACAAATCAATGAAACTAAGAGTTGGTTCTTTGAAAGAATTAATAATATTGATAAACCCTTGGACAGACTTATCAAAAAGAAAAGAGAAAGGACCCAAATTAATAAAATCAGGAATGAAAGAGAGAGATCATGACCAACAACAAAGAAATACTAACAATTATAAGAACATATTATGAGCAACTATATGGCAGCAAATTTGGCAATCTGGAAGAAATTAATGCATTCCTAGAGATATATAAACTACCAAAACTGAACTAGGAAGAAATAGAAAACCTGAACAGACCCATAACCAGTAAGGAGATTGAAGCAATCATCAAAAATCTCCCAACAAATGGGATGCCTGGGTGGCTCAGTTGGTTCGGCAGCTGCCTTCAGCTCAGGTCATGATCCCAGCGTCCTAGGATCGAGTCTCACATCGGGCTCCTTGCTCAGCAGGGAGCCTGCTTCTCTCTCTGCCTCTGCCTGCCTCCGTGTCTGCTTGTGCTCACTCTCTCTGACAAATAAACAAATAAAATCTTTTTAAAAAGAAAAAATCTCCCAACAAACAAGAGCCCAGGGCCAGATGGCTTCGCAGGGGATTTCTACCAAACATTTAAAGAATTAATACCTGTTCTCTTGAAACTGCTTCAAAAAATAGAAATGGAAGGAGAATTTCCAAACTCATTTTATGAGGCCAGCATTACCTTAATCCCAAAACCAGGCAAAGACCCCATCAAAAAGGAGAATTATAGACCAATATCTTTGATGAACACGGATGCAAAAATTCTCACCAAAATACTAGCCAATAGGATCCAACAGTACTTTAAATGGATTATTCACCATGACCAAGTGGGATTCATTCCTGGGCTGCAAGGTTGGTTCAACATCCACAAATCAATCAATGTGATACAATACATTAATAAAAGAAAGAACAAGAACCCTATGATATTCTCAATAGATGCTAAAAAAGTATTTGACAAAGTACAGCATCCTTTCTTGATCAAAACTCTTCAAAGTGTAGGGATAGAGGGTACATACCTCAATATCATCAAAGCCATCTATGAAAAACCCACAATGAATATCATTCTCAGTGGGGAAAAACAGAGCTTTTCCACTAAGGTCAGGAACACAGCAGGGATGTCCACTATCACCAATGCTATTCAACATAGTACTAGAAGTCCTAGCGTCGGCAATCAGACAACAAAAAGAAATGAAAGGCATCCAAATCAGCAAAGAAGTCAAACTCTCACTCTTTGCAGATGATATGATACTTTATTTGGAAAACCCAAAAGACTCCACTTCAAAACTGCCAGAACTCATACAGGAATTCAATTAAATGTCAGGATATAAAATCAATGCACAGAAATCAGTTGCATTTCTATACACCAACAGTAAGACAGAAGAAAGAGAAATTAAGGAGTTGCTCCTATTTACAATTGCACCCAAAACCATAAGATACCTAGGAATAAACCTAACCAAAGAAGCAAAGAATCTATACTCAGAAAACTTAAAGTACTCATGGAAGAAATTGAAGAAGACACAAAGAAATGCAGAAATGTTCCATGCTCATAGATTGGAAGAACAAATATTGTGAAAATGTCTATGCTACCTTAAGCAATCTACACATTTAATGCAATATCTCTCAAAATACCAACAACTTTTTTCAAGGAAATAATAATCCTAAAATTTATACGGAACCAGAAAAGACCCCAAATAGCCAAAGAAACATTGAAAATGAAAACCAAAGTTGGTGGCATCACAATTCCAGACTTCAAGCTTTATTACAAAGATGTAATCATCAAGACAGTATGGTACTGGCACAAAAATAGACATAAAGATCAATGGAACAGAATAGAGAGCCCAGAAATGGACTCTCAACTCTATGGTCAACTAATCTTTGACAAAGCAGGAAAGAATGTCCAATGGAAAAAAAGACAGTCTCTTCAACAAATGGTGTTGGGAAAATTGGACAGACACATGCAGAAAAATGAAACTGGACCATTTCCTTATACCACACACAAAAATAGACTCAAAATGGGTCAAAGACCTCAATGTGAGACAGGAATCCACCCAATCCTTGAGGAGAACTCAAGCAAAAACCTCTTCAACCTCAGCTGCAGCAACTTCTACCTAGAAACATTGCCGAAGGCAAGGTTAAGGGCAAGAATGAACTCTTGGGACTTCATCAAGATCAAAAGCTTTTGCACAGCAAAGGAAAGAGTCAACAAAACCAAAAGACAACTGACAGAGAAAATATTCACAAATGAGGGATCAGATAAAGGGCTAGTATCCAAAACCTATAAAGAACTTATCAAACTCAACACCCAAATAAATAATCCAATGCAGAAATGAGCAGAAGACATCAACAGACATTTCTGAAGAGAAGACATGCACATGGCCAACAGACCATGAGAAAAAGTGCTCAACATCACTCAGCATCAGGGAAAAATACAAATCAAAATCACAATGAGATACCACTTCACACCAGTCAGAATGGTTAAAATTAACAAATCAGGAAACAGCAGATGTTGGCAAGGATGCATAGTAAAGGGAATCCTCCTACACTGTTGGTGGGAATGGAAGCTGGTGCAGCCACTCTGGAAAATAGTATGGAGGTTCCTCAAAAAGTTGAAAATAGAGCAGCCCTACAACCTAGCAATTGCACTACTGGGTATTTACCCTAAAGATACAAATGTAGTGATCTGAAGGGGCACGTGCACCCAAATGTTTACAGCAGCAATGTCCACAATAGCCAAACTAAGGAAAGAACCTAGATGTCCATCAACAGATGAATGGCTAAAGAAGAGATTTTACACACACACACACACACACACACACACACACACACAGAGGAATACTATGCAGCCATCAAGAGAAATGAAATCTTGCCATTGGTACTGCTGTGGATGGAACTAGAGGGTATTGTGCTGAGCGAAATAAGTCAATCAGGGAAAGACAATTATCATACGATCTCTCTGATATGAGGATTTTGAGAGGCAGGGCAGGGGATTTGGGGGGTAGGGACGGAAAAATATGAAACAGGATGGGATCAGGAGGGAGAAAAACCATAAGAGACTCTTAATCTCACAAACAAACTGAGGGTTGCTGGGGGGTGGGGGGTGTTGGAGAGAGTGTAGTTGGGTTATGGGCATTGGGGAGGGTATGTACTCTGGTGAATGCTGTGAAATGTGAAAGCCTGATGATTCACAGACCTGTACCCCTGGGGTAAATAATACATTATATGTTAATAAAAATAATTTTTAAAAAAAGATTTTATTTCATATCAAAATTAGAGGTTCCTGGATGTTATTGTAAGTAGCTTAACACATATTATGTTCCTCTGAGCTTTTCAGTAGTCAATCACTGAACAAATAATTGCTGAGTGTCTACCATTTCCAGAATAGTAGATACCTAGGTTTTGTCTGCCCAGGAGTCCTCTTTTTCTAGAAACTGGCCCTGCTCTTGACTTGATCCTCAACTGAATAGTTCAGGGTGGACAGCTGACCCAAGGTACCCAATGAAGGAAACCTAGAAAGAAGAAAAACCCCAGACTTTTTTGACTAGAGACACAAAATATACCCCCCCTTTTTTTGTGCCTCCTCTTTAAGGAAGGCAGTCATAAGACTAAACTCTCAGTAACTATCCATGGCCCCATTTCCCCATGTGAGGGACTAAAGGTCGCACAGGAAGCAGAGCATAGACAAGAAACAGGGAAAGAGCCTTGCCAACATTTATTATTCCTGATCTCCAGCTATATCCCTGTCCTTGCATAAGTTGGTTTTTTCAGCTTTTCTGGGATTCTGTATTTTGTGTAAACCAAGTCTGATTGAGAGTTATTTACTTGGAACAATTTCATATACTTGGGCACAAGGCCATGGTCTAAAGACATTATATAACCACACCGTAGTCCCCACACTCAAGGAGCTTAAAGTACAATGTGAAGACAGGTACGAAAATGTGGTTGATTTCAGAACAGAGTGATAAGCTTTGTGAAGGGAGTGACACAAGACACTCTACAGCCCACAGAAGATGTATCCAGAAAAGCTTCCCAGAAGACATGCTACTTGTGGGAACTGAAGAACCATGGGGGGCTAGACCAGGGCATCTCAACCTCACCGCTATTGACATTTGTGGGCTGATAATTCTCTGTGGGGGAGGGGGCCTGTCCTGTGACATGTAGGTTATTAACAACATCTAGATGCCAGTTGTACCACCAGCCATGCAAGTCAAAAATGTCTGCAGACACTGCCAAATGTCCCCCAGGGGGCACAAAATGATCCCGTCTACCCAATGTCTTCATAATAACAATAGAGGGGTGTGCTGCCTGAAATGCAGCCAACATAGAATAATGACTGCCTTATGGAATAACAATGTGATTTCCTCATAAAAGGTACCCTTGGTGGCCACATGTTGACAGCTCACCAGCAACTTAAATTCCTCGAGCAGTGCCTTGGAGCACGCCTTGAGAAATATGTTGACACATTCTTGTTTCAGGAGGATGACTCCCTTGGCCACCAAGTCCCGCTGGGGGCCACTTCCTTCTGAAGAAGCTTTTGTGTCTTAGCTGTAGATGATTAAAATTTCTCCACAGAGGAGTCTTCGCCGCCCATTTACAAAACTAACATCAATAGCCCAATTTTCATTATCCCAAAACAATCATGGCGGCATCCATGATTTGGGTTTGGGATATGGTGCAAAAAATGTTATGGAAAGCCTCTTTATTTGTTTCTCAGAAATCACAAGCAAAGGCCACTTACTGTAAACTCTGCAGGATTCTGGGAAGTCTTTCCTGGGTTTTCTGAACATGCCAGACATAATAAACCTGTTTCTTTACAAACAGGGTACCTGAAGCCAAGTAACGTGAATCCATACAATCATTTTTCATTCCTTTCAGTTACTTATTAAAGGAGTAACCTTACTTCTTACGATGTCTGTTTTCTGTATTCTTGAATTTTCCTTCAAGGCTGTAGTATCACTGATTGATCTGTAAATCAGAGAAAAACAACAACTTCCTTCATAGGGTCATAACAAAGATTAAAGGGTAATGCACCATACCTCACTGATTTGAAAAAGCATGCAGTTCCCCCAGCTTTGAGCATCTGCAGAATGGGATCTGTATCTGGCAATCTACAGCCTCTCAACACTCCACTAGTCAGGGAGCAGTCACAATCCCGCTGTCCTCACCTACCCACATGCTAACTTTTTGGCCTCGTGGCATGACTCCCCAACCGTCAGTGTACAGACACTTCAGAACTTGAGGAAGGAGCATGGGTTTAGGTTGTTGTCTGAAAACCTTCTGCTGACACTTCAACAGAGCACCACACCAAACCTAGCAGATCAGGGGTCAGCACTGTGGAGGGAAATCCCAGAGGTACAAGGGAGCCCCTTTGAAGAAATGCTGTGTCCCCTCCATTCTCATAGGTAAAGAAGAAGGTGTTGCGTAGAGAAACAACAACGTCAACAATCCTGAGTCAAAAAGTGATTCAAAAGAGTCTGAATGCAAAATGAACAAACAAAAAAATCTAAAAAACAAACACTAATAGCAACAAAAATCCTTCAGGAATTCCTTAACCAATTGAATTTGCTCAGATTTTCCTTCTATATGCACAGGATGATATATGATGAAAAAAAATAATTTAGCTAAGCCCAAAACAGCCCTTTCAATGGGTATACAACAAAAATTCTACAATTAATTGTACACTTTTTTCCTTAGTGATACATAAAATTATGGCATACATCATAGTTGTTTTAGAGTTGAGGAAACACAGTAACAGAGAAGGCCGATAGCATGGTTCACATCTAGTTGGTTATCAACAAACAGTAGATGTTGCTGTCTCTAGGACTTTATAGTTGTCAAATCTGGCCCAATTGAGAGACAATATTTGAGAATAAATAAATTTATTTTATGAAAAAAATCCCCCAGATCAAGTGCATAGAGACGATTCTATAAAATAGCTTAAACATCGAAGTCCCTTCTAAGTTATGATTTCATTGATGAATTTACATCCTCAAATAACAACTGCAGAGTGTAATTTCATCGTCTCCTCCTTTACACCCTTTTTCTAGTTATCTTGTCGTAGCAGAGAGCCCAACACATCAGGAGGCAGGCAGAGCGACAGAACTCGAAATCAAGCCACACTTACCCACTGGCTTGCACACCCATAACAATCCTGCACACATTGTTAAGCTTCTCATACTTTTGATTAAATTTCATGGGAATTTAAAGGAATTAAAGAAAGGAATGGTTTCTGAGTGTGGAATTTCCCCAAACATGGCCCTAAGTCAGGAAAGACATTGAAAGAATATAAATGAAAGAAGAAAAGATCTAAAAATTTCCAAATTCTAGGAAAAGAAGTCACATTTGTTAATATTTTCGTTGTATATAAATACCTGTTATGGGCAAATGGATAAACAGTCGTAGAGGTGTGTATAATAGAAACTTTGTTTCATACAAACAGTAAAATGTGAAATATTCTTTCATATAAATGACAAGACTTCCATTCAATAGATGTTCGCCTGAAGCAAATTATCAGCATTAAGGTTTCTACCTATAACACACTAAATAATTTTTCTCAAAACTTCAATAATATTTAATAAGAATTTTGATTATTAATTCAAATACAAAATGTAACTTTCTGCCAAAGGTTCTCTTAGAATATGTCAGCTCATTCTGCATCAAAATAACCAAAATATCAAAATAACACTACTTTTTGGTAATAGGTGTTTTCCAAAAACTAGTTCAAATGTATGAATATATATATATGATATATAATATCATATCAAAATTTATACTACAATATATGTATTAAAATATCCAGTAACCTTATCACAAATACCTCTGATTACACCCTTGTGGGATTTTGTTCCATGTAGCCTGGACCAGTCACAGGAACCCACGTGCTGGTTTCACATTACAAAGCTTGCAAAATGAACCAGAGCCAGGTCTGTGTTGTTGAGATGATCAACCACCAGAGGGCAGCAAAGCACCTCATAATACCTTACCTTAGATTTTTCGTTTGTTTTGTTTTTTTTTTAGTTCACGAAGTCGGATCATGGAATTAAGGTGTTGGTTTTTCTGTTTGTATCTTGTAAGTCTTTCATCATATTAATTAACGAAGTTACTTTTTTTAGACCCGAAAATAAGAGCTATTAGGACATTTGTCTTTGATTTTCCTTAAAGATCTATCCAGGCACACCCCCAAATTTCTCCTTATAAGTAATATTCCCATTTTTTAGTAGTGCTTGGGATTGACATATTAATGCAGAATGAAAGATAAAGACTTCCAGTTTTAACCAAGTAGCATATTAAATTAAACGGGGTGATTTGGGCAGAAGGATTCTTTGCAAGACTGATGTTCTATTATGTGAGTCTGAAAAGCAAGACAAAGGAGAATTGCTGGCGCCTCTCAAGTCTCATCCGAGTCTTACATCAAAGGAAATGAAATGTATTCCTTAATCTAATTTGTGGCTCTCTTTAAGTATAAAGTCAGAGCAAACAGAGGAACAATAAACTAGTGAGATATGATGTGTCTGGAACACCGCTGAATAATAATTTCATTTGCACTGCAAATAAATAACCACAAAATAAAGAAAGCCTATTGATTATCCTAAAGAGAATGACAGACAGTGGGATTGTAGCACTGATTCTTTTTCATAGGATTTTAAATCGTGCTCCTGGAATTAGAAGTCCTTCTAAATACAATGGTGATGTGAAAGCAGACAGCAGAGACTAATAAAAGAGACAGGGGAGGGCTGGGAGGGTGTGTGTTACATGCACGAAAAGGGAATAAAGCCGGCTGCATTGTGCCACAGCATCTGTTTCAGCTTCACACTGCTGTGCTGATGTGGACCACTTTGAAGGTGACAATAGCAGAATTCAAAATTGCAACGTCAGGGGGAACAGATGCCACAGACTAGAGACGTGCATGGTATTATTGCAAAACTGATGAAAGACAGGACAAGGGCCTTTTATTTTAAAAAAAGGAAAGAAAGAAATCCCTGTCACAATAAGGGTTGTGAACCTGAGAGCTAACGGAGGTAATGTGGCGGCAAGAGTTCACAGATCGAAACTAAAATAGCAGGGAATGAAACCACACAATAGCAACAGGTAAAAATGTCTTGGCAAAAAGCTGGCAGTGTGAACCCAAAAGGCATTGAAAGGGTTTAAAATAAAAATGGAGAGCAAAAAGCCACAGTACCTTATCAGGGCACCATTCCTGGGAAACAAATAGAAATACATTTGGATAACACATACTTCTAGAAGCTTTAGGTTGATGTCCATTAGCATGGTAAATTCTTTTCCACCCCCTCACTTTAAGTCTGGAGGTGTCTTCGGGTTTAAAATGAGTTTCTTGGAGGCAACATATAGATGGGTTTTGTTTTTTTATCCATTCTGATACCCTGTGTCTTTTGATTGGGGCATTTAGCCCATTAACATTCAGGGTAACTATTGAGAGATATGATTTTAGTGCCATTGTATTGCCTGTAAGGTGACTGTTACTGTATATTGTCTCTGTTCCTTTCTGATCTACCACTTGTAGGCTCTCTCTTTGCTTAGAGGACCCCTTTCAGTATTTCCTGTAGAGCTGGTTTGGTGTTTGCAAATTCTTTCAGTTTTTGTTTGTCCTGGAAGCTTTTAATCTCTCCTTCTATTTTCAATGATAGCCTAGCTGGATATAGTATTCTTGGCTGCATGTTTTTCTCGTTTAGTGCTCTGAAAATATCATGCCAGCTCTTTCTGGCCTGCCAGGTCTCTGTGGATAAGTCAGCTGCCAATCTAATACTTTTACCATTGTATGTTACAGACTTCTTTTCCCGGGCTGCTTTCAGGATTTTCTCTTTGTCACTAAGGCTTGTAAATTTTACTATTAGGTGACGGGGTGTGGGCCTATTCTTATTGATTCTGAGGGGCGTTCTCTGAACCTCCTGAATTTTGATGCTCGTTCCCTTTGCCATATTGGGGAAATTCTCCCCAATAATTCTCTCCAGTATACCTTCTGCTCCCCTCTCTCTTTCTTCTTCTTCTGGAATCCCAATTATTCTAATGTTGTTTCGTCTTACGGTGTCACTTATCTCTCGAATTCTCCCCTCATGATCCAGTAGCTGTTTGTCCCTCTTTTGCTCAGCTTCTTTATTCTCTGTCATTTGGTCTTCTATATCGCTAATTCTTTCTTCTGCCTCATTTATCCTAGCAGTGAGAGCCTCCATTTTTTATTGAACTTCATTAATAGCTTTTTTGATTTCAACTTGGTTAGATTTTAGTTCCTTTATTTCTCCAGAAAGGGCTTTTATATCTCTGGAGAGGGTTTCTCTAATATCTTCCATGCCTTTTTCAAGCCCGGCTATAACCTTGAGAATTGTCATTTTGAACTCTAGATCTGACATATTACCAAAAGCAGGAGTGGCAATCCTTATATCAGATCAATTAGATTTTAAGCCAAAGACTATAATAAGAGATGAGGAAGGACACTATATCATACTCAAAGGGTCTGCCCAACAAGAAGAACTAACAATTTTAAATATCTATGCCCCCAACGTGGGCGCAGCAAACTATATAAACCAATTAATAACAAAATCAAAGAAACACATCAACAATAATACAATAATAGTAGGGGACTTTAACACTCCCCTCACTGAAATGGACAGATCATCCAAGCAAAAGATCAACAGGGAAATAAAGGCCTTAAATGATACACTGGATGAGACGGACATCACAGATATATTCAGAACATTTCATCCCAAAGCAACAGAATATACATTCTTTTCTAGTGCACATGGAACATTCTCCAGAATAGATCACATCCTCGGTCCTAAATCAGGACTCAACCAGTATCAAAAGACTGGGATCATTCCCTGCATATTTTCAGACCACAATGCTCTGAAGCTAGAACTCAACCACAAGAGGAAGTTTAGAAGGAACACAAATACATGGAGACTAAACAGCATCCTTCTAAAGAATGAATGGGTCAACCGGGAAATTAAAGAAGAATTGAAAAAAATCATGGAAACAAATGATAATGAAAATACAACGGTTCAAAATCTGTGGGACACAACAAAGGCAGTCCTGAGAGGAAAATATATAGCGGTACAAGCTTTTCTCAAGAAACAAGAAAGGTCTCAGGTACACAGCCTAACCCTACACCTAAAGGAGCTGGAGAAAGAACAAGAAAGAAACCCTAAGCCCAGCAGGAGAAGAGAAATCATAAAGATCAGAGCAGAAATCAATGAAATAGAAACCAAAAAAACAATAGAAAAAATCAACCAAACTAGGAGCTGGTTCTTTGAAAGAATTAATAAAATTGATAAACCCTTGGCCAGACTTATCAAAAAGAAAAGAGAAAGGACCCAAATAAATAAAATCATGAATGAAAGAGGAGAGATCACAACTAACACCAAAGAAATACAAACTATTGTAAGAACATACTATGAGCAACTCTACGCCAACAAATTTGACAATCTGGAAGAAATGGATGCATTCCTAGAAACATATAAACTACCAAAATTGAACCAGGAAGAAATAGAAGCTTTAGGTTGAGAGAATGCTGGAATTACTAGCAGCAACCCCTACCTTTTCTTTTCTTTAATTTTTAATTCTAAGAATATGAACTTAGGGTTTCCCTGGGTGGCTCAGTCAGTTAAGCACCTGCCTTTGGCTCAGGACATGACCCCAGAGTTCTGGAATGGAGTCTGCTCTGTGAGGAGTCTGTGTCTCCCTCTGCTTCCCCCACCTTGTGCTCTCTCTTGCTCTCTCTCAGGTAAATAAATAAAATCTTTTTAAAAAGAAGAAAGAAAAAGAGAGTGAGAGAAAAGGAAGGAAAGGAAAGGAGAGAAGAGAAAAAAAAAAAGAAAAAAAAGGGAAGGAAGGAAGGTAGGCAGGGAGGGAGGGAGGAAATGAACTTAAATCTTAGCGAGATAAAGGATACAAGACAGGAAGTTAGAAACCTGTCGTTTCTATTATTTGCCTGTTCTGTGATTCAGACAGGTAGTTTGGTTTTGCTGACTCACGGTTCCCACAGGGTAAAAACAACAGGTCAGACTATACTACATCCCTCAAAAACAGAGCCAGGCAAATGTCTGTCTATCTCCCGAGTTTCTTCCAGTTCCTGCTCTGTCTTATACATGAATAACCACGGCATTCATTACATGATTTTGACTGCATGTTGCACAATTATTTGCCTAACTTTATTTTTAATATGATAAACATTATGTGAAAGCAAGTCTAAAGTTGGAAATAAGCTAAATGCTCCTTGGAAGGATATTTTCATTATTTATGATACATCAACAGCCTCTGAGGTATCTGTTTGGAATGTGTAGCTCATCCATCCAGCGATTTGCGGGAAATGCTCATACTAGCTTATCACAGGGAGAAAAGGACGCTGTGAAACAAACTGATCACACTTTTTAAAAAAACGACACCGAAGTGTTAACAATGTACATCTCTGGCTGGCAGGATTCATCTACATTAAGAACAAAAGACTAAAGCACAAAAAATAAAAAATTTGACAGCAGTTGAAGATCTGTAGGACTGTGATTTTGTGTTGTGTCTGTGTGTCTGTGTGTCTGTGTCTGTGCGTGCTTTCCTACAACATAAACAACGCAAAGACAACTGATACCTTTTTGGAGATTCCACAAGTCTTAGTTCTACTGAAGCCATGCAAAGAACCTAAACTCAGAGTGCTCCCGGGTCATTTGCAAGGATACTGGGTATTGTTTTCAAGCAGACATCATCTTTTCCTTTGGCTCACTGGCCATTTGGCCTCCCAGCAAGAAAAACCACCTTCCTGATCGCTGAGAGGATATGAATCAGGTCTCCAGGTTAATGGAACACAATGACTGCTTGCCCCTGGAAACCCTGGCCAGCCTGTCCCCTTGACCTGTCCCCCACCTCACACACCAGCAGAGGCCCCATCTGATTTTACCAGACGAGGAACCACTGCCAAGTAGCAAAGTCAGCCAAACTAGAAAACTAGTCTTGCAAGTGAAAAAAGAAAAAATGTTTGTAAAGTGTGATCCCAGTTTTTTAGTTTAAAAATTATAACAGCCATAACACAACAAGGAAATTCACCAAAATGTCAATTGTGATGATCTCCATGTAATGGGACTACAAGTGCCTTCAATTTTCTTATTTTGCTGATCTCTGTTTTCTAAATATTTTGTAATAAATATGTATTATTTTGTAATTTTAAACAAAATGATTAAGAGTGATTTTGTCAATTTCGTCAAGCCAACAATTTAGGATCCCATAGCTATAAATACACCCATTATTAGAACCCATATTCATAAGTTTTTATAAATAAGTATAAATTTATAAATAATAGCTTTCTAAAGGATTGAGTGGTTAAAATATTGGGATTTTTACTAAACTTACTGAGGTTCCCCTGCGTATTTTTCTTCTCCTTTTCTTTTCTTTCTTTTTTTCTTTTTTTTTTTTTTTTCAGAGAAAGAGACCACATCTGCTAGCCGGATTGTGAGGACAGAGAGGGAGAGAGCATTTTAAGCAGGCTCCACTGCAACACAGGGCTTGATCCCACGACCTGAGCCCAAACCAAGAGTTAGACACTCACTGACTGAGCCACCAAGGTGCCCCCACATGGCCCTGTGTTTGATGACGGCCAGCTTTGGCATTCACTCCACTGGCGTCGCATCTAGGGTCTTTCCTTGAAGGAACATTCTTCTTCCCATCATCTACTATCAAGACACTTTTCTCTACTTTCCATTTGGGGCCTGCCTCTCCCATTCCTGCTGACTTTTATAAGCAAGGATCCACCTTCACCATATCCTACCTCTCAGTCCCCCAGCTTCCTAGCCCCTTCACAAAGGACCCAGCAGCCTCCCCTGGTTTCTGTGCAAGTGTCCAGAGGTTTGTATGTTGCATAAAGCTCCCAGATCAATGCTTTTGGGGAAGCTTTTTGATTCTTCCTCAAGACAGAATAGGCTTGACCCTCACCCTGCCCTACATTGCCCCTTGAGTCCCAGGGGCCCATTACAGCTCATTTCAACTTCTTTTGACATGTTTCTACTCTGAATCTCTATCAGGGCCAGGCCTGACCAAAGGCCAAAGGAGACCAGCGGCAGCTCAGTAACTTCTCTGGGACATTTGTTCATGAAATATGAATGACTGGACCCTGTTATGTGTTACCCTGAAAGGAGAAATAAATTGTCATCCCTAAACGAATAAATGAATGCGTGCTTTGGGAGACCAAGGACTCACTTCCTTGACCTTCTGGGAACAAGGCTTCAGTCTCTTTTTCCTAAGTCCGTGTCCCAGACAGCAGAAGCACCAGGTGGTAGAGACACAACAGGTATCTTGTGATCACATGGTCACCAAGTATTTTAATGCTGACAGCTGTGTGAGGTGGGTTTTTATAACCCTCATTTTACTGATCCAGAAACTGAGGCTTGTGCAGGTTAAGACATTCTGCACCAGTAACATCGCTGGCAAGTGTTAGAGACAGACTGAAATACAAGTCATTTGACTCCATTCCACAGAGTCTCTGCTGTATCACAGTTCACCAAGGGACTCGTCTTGAGTTTGGTCACCTGTTTCAGGAGATTTGCTTCAGATGGAGAAAAGGAATCCTAGGAGAATCCAACCTGGGTCTGAGAGGTAGAGATCAAGCAATATTTCTCAGTTTGTACTCACCTTGCACATTTTGCATGAGGCAGTCCTGTACGCTTTAGGGTGTTTTGCCTTCTTGATCCCTGCCCACTAAAATCTGATTGAGACCATCCAAAACGCCTGCACCCATTTTCAAACACTCCTGGAGGGACTCTGCCTTCCCAGGATGAGAACGCAGGAGTCTGAGAACATCTGATTTAAAAGCAGGGCCCATCTCGCTAATAGATGACAACTGGAAACAATATTTATATCGGTAGGAAAATAATTACTAGAGAGGCCAGATAATTTGAACTGTGCTGACCTAGACTAAGTCGGAATTTGTACTGAACATCAGATTTGATGGCTGATGTCATCAACCAGCACTCAGTGGGCTGGCTGCCAAGATAAATGCATTATGAGTATAGTGAGTGTGGTGTGGCTTCATTAGAATGGAAAAAAAACAATATCTACATCTTTACCAGAGTTTGCGTCTCTCTCAGTTGTCCCGTGAGTTGGCGATGATAAGTCCCTTGGTGTCCCAGACCCTCATTAATGTTACATTCTTTCTCATTGGCAGAGGGAGCCATTGGGAGAGTACTAATGGACCCTGGCAGAAGTAGCAGCGTCAGGGGCTGTAAATGAGAAAAGCTAAGCAGCGACCTTACAGAAAAGAGAGAAGAATTAGAAGCCTCCATGATTCCCCCACCTCCATGGAAACAAGTCGTTTCTTTAAGAGCACACAATGCTTTTACAGAGATACCATCTTCAAGGGTCATTTTCTCCTGGATGTTGTTAAAAGATGAATGACTAGGAGAGGGGATTGCGTGCTAGAGCCTGTGGGAGACCCCTCCCACAAATCCAGCTTATCTCCATCCATAGCGAACCATCAGAATCGCGCAAGCAGCTGGTGAAAAGGGCTTTGTGCTGCTCTGTTTTTCCCATCAGGAGCCCTGCCTGGTTCTCAGGCGGCTGAAGTAGGTGCCTTTCATTTTCTCTTGGATGGCTTCAGGGCTACAATTTGCTTGGCCTAGAGTAATGATTACATGGCAAAAGCAACTCTGATCTTATTCTACCCAATTGCTAGATGGTATCTCACTCTTTAAAGAGCCCAGAAAGAAAGATTCAGAAATTCAAGCGTTCTGCTCTCTCTCACAGACGGCGCAATCATTTACCACAGCTGTGACTGGGCACTTTTCAGGCTTATACAAGGGGGACTATGCAGGTTTCAGGAAAGTATTTTTGGTTCCATTTTTGTTTCTGAGTCACTGGAGAATTGAATTATCTAAAAGTGCCGTGGTGTTGTGTAAAAGTCTTTGCCCAAGAGAGGATGCCAGGATGCTCATATTCTCTCTCTAGAGCTGTGTTTCAGAGGTAATGATTCCAGAAAACATATTTATTGAGATAACTAAAATAGACTCAGGTAGCTCCTTTAATCTCGGGAATCTTAAACAGTCAAGTGTCAAATTTATCAGGAAAAAAACAATTACAGCTCATCAAAACCTTTCCCCAACCTTCTCAAGTCTCTAATAATTGTAAGTAGCTATCTACACCTGACCAAAATGACTCACCAGTAATAAATCATCTTATCTTCTTTATTGTCCAATGTTCCCCATATAAAAGTCCACATGATAGTTTCCTTCCTGAGTTGAGAGCTAGGATTTTTTTTTTTCTGTTTCCTACTGGTTGGACAAGGAAGATAATGAGACTGGTACCTCTCAACTGTCTCTTGAGTCTAAGGTCAATGCTAACTTCTTTATGCTCCTAAGAATAGTTTAACATAAAACTCAAATAGTTTAATATTAAAACCACTCTTACCCTTTAACTTCTTGGTTCTTGAATCTTCTTTTCTCCCCCTTGTTTTAATGGTTTTGCTAGCTCATTGCTTGAGATGTGTTAAAGCAAGCCGCCTCCCCTCTGCTTTGGCTATTGGTACAATATAGTGTTTAGGATCTTCTAAAATATTCCTAATCTCGTATCTATTCCCAGTAGTCTATCCAGTTCACTAAAGCTAGACCACCACACAAGGTCATCAAACCATGAGTTACAACGTGGTGGTTAAATGTTCTCACAATCCTTGTATGCCAAAGCCTCACAGATGGAGAGGGTGGTGAGCTGCTTAGCAAATTGAATCGTTCATTCATCTGATGGATTTGACTCTGATCTTCTACATCCTCTGTAACAAATATTTCTTTCAAGGTCTGTTTTCATTTCACTACATCCCTCTCTTAATATAGGAAGCTGCCTCAGCACATGGCGGGGGGGATTTTAAAGTCCCCAGGTAGAATTCCAACAGCCCCTCTAAAAAAGAAAACAAAAATAGAAGAGAACCTTTCTTACTGGCTTTTGCTAAAGACTGAAATGTGCCAATTAGAGATGCATCCTTTGATTTAGAGATTTGTCTCACTTGAAAATTTAAGGAAAGGATGAATACAAATGTGTCTCTATCCTTATGGCATTTACTCTGTATATTATTGAGTTTATTGGGTTCCTTTTCTGAGATCACATTTTGATAGATGAAAAGGGATTTTTAAAAAAAGGCTGAAGATACGAAAGCTGCGGCAGGAAGGATCATCGAAGTACAAACATGACCCGATTGGGAAACGGTGTGGCTCAACAGACAAAACCTTGGTGATGGCACAGCCTTGCCAAGGCTGAGCCTATGTGGTGCTCACATTCCTCCCATGACATGTCTCTCTACAAATCGGAGAGGCACCGGACCTGTGTGCGAGCGGGCTTTTAGCTTCGATGGCCAAGTCTTACAACAGGAAAATCTTACGAGTGTCTGGTTGAGATCATGTCAATTCTCAGAAGCCGAGTATCAGGAATGAAAACAGGCTACTCCCATTTGAAAAGAAGTATATTGTTGTGTGTGTGTGTGTGTGTGTGTGTGTGTGTGTTTTAACGCAGCAACATCCAAATGTATAACCAAAGAGAGCCAAAAAAGCAACTAACTGGGAGGAGAATGTTATGTAAAGTCGTATTTCTCTCTCTTCTTGCAAGTTATATATATTTTTGTGGAACTCTGCCCCTCTGTCAGGCTGTGAACAAAGGGAGAATTCTTCACTCCAGAGGCTGTGTGGCAGGAGCAATTAGGTTGATGGGATTTGGTTTGAACTCCAAGCCAACACCTCTCAACAGGGCAAATGCAGGTTTCTTCCAGATGAGTGTTCCCACAGTACCATGAGTGGAAAATTGTTTTATGGCAGGATAAAGCACAGTGATTTTAGGAACTGATGAAGCAACGGCTTATAAGAGATTTCATTCTCACTGGGCCAATCTGAGTTTAGAGGGAGAACTGGTCGACCATGGAAGACTAACAGCACCTGTTAAGATTTTGGGGTATTCTTTTTCTTATTTACAACATATCTGTATACACTGCATCTTCATCTACTCAACAAAAATATAATCTCCTCAAAGTTACATCGACATGAGAAGTTTAAAATTTCAAGACTATATGATGTCTCTGTGACCTTACAAATAAATACAAAGTTTAATGGCACATCAGGAATATGAAAATTTAGTAGCTTTTCCCTTTTAGTTGAATCAATATAGAAATATTTAGAACTGATTCAAAATGCCATTATTCATTGATTATATGTATGATAGATGGGGAAACCAATCTCTAATGCCTCCTTCTTCATTCTTGCTGGTAGAATCCTAATTTTGTTTGTTCATCCCTTCCCCATCTAATTCAGAGTATAAATATGATTAGCCTAAACTCACAATGGTTATTTTATTTCCCTTGCCAGTGATTAGTTTAGGAGCGGGCATGTGGTCCACATCTGGCCAATGAAATGGGAAGGGAAGTCTTCTGGGGACTTCTGGAAAAAATGTCCTCCCTCTAAAAAGACAATGACAAAAAGAAAGAAAGAAAAGAAAAGAAAAGAAATAAGAAAAAACAGTTACATTTTTCTATAGGACAATGTTGTGTCTGGAAATGATGTTTTGAGATGAAGAGGGGAGGTAATCAGTCTCTTACAATACCCTGAGAATACCAGAGCCAAGAGAAAGAATCTAGATGATGGCCCCAGTAAATTGGCTGGCTTTAGAGTATCTACTTCTACACTTCTTGTTACACGAAATTATAAATAAACTCATTGTTTAAGCCCATTTATCCAGTTTTCTATTACTTGGAAGTGAAATAATTTTTTAAAGTTCCTCGTAAATACTCATAAGCATTTGAGTATGATTGCTTTAGCTCAAAAAACTATGCTGCAAAATCAAGCATCTCACATTTGTACTAATCTCAATGCTCTACTCAGGAATTATTCAACAATCTCTCTTTTGACTCAATAAGGCAGGAACCAGGAATGGTATTTGCAGCATATTTGTATGTCCATATTATACAAATGATTCTAAAAATTAAGACAAATCATTCTAGAAGAACCTCAGCCTTTTAAGTTACTCTTTCATTTGTTGATCTATGATCTTGATTCATGGACTAGACAAAAATAAAATTTTAAAGCTTTACATCTCTAGACGTTGTAGGTATTTGGAATAATCTCAAAAAGAGAAAATGAAAATTTTTTCCCATAGTGATTTTAGATTAATGAGGAAATACAAAACCTGACTCTTTGCAGTAGAGAAAACAAAATATTGAACAGTTTGGTTTCTCTGTAGCTGAAGGGAAGCTTGGTGAAGAGTACAAAAATGAACCTGAAAGGCAGTGACTACTTTGTGGTTTGATGCAAATTCCGGTTAGTATTGTATAGTTGGCAACTGGTCCTAACTCCACACTCGCTTCTTCTCACTCCCATTAAAATTAATTTACACTTCCCTTGTTTCAGAATTATCTGCCTTTAGCTGCCAGGGAAAGTCCGTTTATATTTCTTGGGAGCCAAGCTTCAAGGTCACTTCCTACCATTAATTCCCTGTCAGCAAGTGTCACTTGGGGCATTTCCTGTTCCTGTTCTCATTAGTCCTGAGGAAGAGAAACACTCAGTGGTCTCTGACTTTCAGTCCTCCACAGCAGTCGTCAAGTAAGTGCCGGTATACCATTCATTTCATTTAACCGGGACTATTTTTGTAGAAAAATGTTAACAGGATTTCTCAAGTATAAATCTAGTATATTCCTTGCTGAGACTCTATCTGTAGCATGGGCACCACAGTTTTTTCTCTGGAAACAAACTAGGTGGATTATGTCGCCAATAAATACTTAAAAGTCATTGCAAATAAGTCCTAGGTATGAATCCAGAATATCTACCTTTAGCTGAATATCGAAATACAGTTGCTCTGGTCATCTTTACTAATTAAAATCAGTAGATCCTTGGTTCAGCTGAAAACATTCAATTAAGCAAAGAAGGTATTTTAATCATTGATGACTTTGTAAAGAAGGACTAATTAGCTAACAGAATGATTGTTTTCACTTTCTGACAAGATCAGAGGTAAAAATCTTTTGAAATTTTCCAGTAGAAAAATATCAAATTATAGAATGCTTTTTTTTTAAGATTTTATTTATTTATTTGAGAGAGAATGAGTGAGAGAGAGCACAGCACAAGAGAGGAGAAGGTCAGAGGTAGAAGCAGACTCCCCAAGGAGCTGGGAGCCCGATGCAGGACTCGATCCTGGAAGTCCGGGATCATGACCTGAGCCAAAGGCAGTCACTCAACCAACTGAGCCACCCAGCTGCCCTATAGAATGCTTTAAATATTTGCTCTTATTGGACATATTTGATAAAGGGAGAAATCTTTTATAACTTTGGATTTGATATTATTCAGATATTAAAATTAATTCTCTTTTCTACAAGTGCTCAGAATATCTCAATAATGCATGAGTGGCAAGCAGAACAGGAAGTTATCAGCCAGTGTGTTTTATTTTCATCCAAAGCTGATTTTTTTAAAGACTAAATTGATAAAATTTTCCCCCACAAACTACCTGTGTTAAGATTGAGCGAGGAAAACAACAAAATATCTCAGAAGAATATAAAAGTCTATTTAAGTAAATAGAAACATTATGTTCCTGAACAGGAACATTTTCCAAAGGCTATTGGACAAAATGAGCCCAAGATTTATCCAAAAAAACTAAACTGGCACAAATAGCCAAGCAAATTCTGAAGCAATAGTGAAAAAGAAGGAAGTCTTACCCTCACATCTGAAGTCATATAATGAAGTTACAATAGTGGAATCACTGTGGCAATGGTATGAGAAGAGACAAATGAATTCAAAACAGAAAAGAAGACTCGACAAACGCAAGTACCATCAGAAACCATCCTGCACATCATACAGCAGAAGAAATGCCAGACGTAAGAGGGAGTTAAATGTAAAATTGCATCCATGAAAGAACTGGAGGGAAACATGGGTGAAAAGTATTTGATCTTGGGGCCCAGAGGCTTTTCTGGGCATAAAAGCAGCAGAAGAAAACACAAAGGAAAAAAAAAAAAAAAAAATCTTGGTGTATGTGACTGCGTAAGTATATAAATCTTTCCATTAAAAAGAAAATCTCGAACAAAGTAAGAAGGCAAACAACTGAAATCTTTTTGCAATGTTTTATAAAAGGAGTTGTAGGTTTAACAGAGAGAGATCCTTCAAATCATTTAGGATGAATTCCATGCTCCCACCCAAGAGAAATACGGGAAGACACCAGAATTACCTAAATGGCTATAGATCTGGAAAATAAAGCTACACCTCACTGATACTCAAATAAACACAAGTTAAGACAACCACAATATCAATTCACAGAAAACCATCTAATATCCACAGTGATCGTACCACTGCTAAATGTGATCTTAGCCAGTTACAAAAATATGTTCCCTTGGAATTAAAAGCAAGAAAAATGCTCAGGAAAAAGTATATTACAAAGCAATTTATGGCAAATGTTTGTAATTAGAGCACCCCCCTCACTTGTGGGGGATACTTCCAAGACCCTCAGTGGATGCCTGAATCCATGGATAGTCCTGAAATGTCCATATACAATATCTTTTTCTTTTCTTTTCTTTTTTTAAGATTTTATTTATTTATTTGACAGACAGAGATCACAAGTAGGCAGAGAGGCAGGCAGAGAGAGAGGAGGAAGCAGGTTCCCCGCTGAGCAGAGAGCCCGATGCGGGGCTTGATCCCAGGACTGTGGGATCATGGCCTGAGCTGAAGGCAGAGGCTTAACCCACTGAGCCACCCAGGCGCCCTGATACCTTTTGCTATACATACGTACCTGTGATAACACTTAATTCTAAATTAGTTAAAAGATTAACAACAATAACTGATAATAGAACAAGTGTAACAATACACTGTGAGAAGAGCTATATGAATGTGGTCTCTCTCAAAATATCTGATGGTTCTGCACTCAGCCTTTTCATGATGATGTGAGAGAATAACACGCCCCCGGGATGAGATGACATGAGGTGAATGACGTGGGCCTTGTGACATAGCAGTAGCGAGAACCACGGAAAGTGAAACCACCGATAAGGAGGGGGCACTGGTGCATTCAAATATATATGCTTAAGTGTAAATATATGTCTAGAAAATGACTTCAAGTCTCACAGGATTTTATCCATAGGTTATGGGGTCCTAGGCTATTTCCAATTTCTTTTTATGCCTTTCTATATTCATCTTTTACTTTATTAATCAAAAGACAGAAACCACAAATGCCTGTTTTTTCCCCTGTGGAGTCTGATTTCACTCTCCCAGGAGCAGCTCCTTGAGGCTACTTCTGTTCAGAACTGCCTGATTCAGAACCAGATCTGGGGAAAAACAAAAACAAAAAAAGACCCAACTCTCTGTTCCCAGCCTTCCTCACAGGGTTCAAGTTCCCCTGGCTTTAGGTCCCTCCCTGAGCACATACAGTGAGAACTAATCAGAGCCTTTCTGTAAAATATGAGACTTGTCAAATATACGAAAACTAAACAGTAAGATGGGACACGGCCGCTAACTCTAACTGTAGGAAGAGCTCATCACGTCCGGTTTAAAATAACTTCGGTCCCCAGGATGAGGGCACTGCACATGGTTAACACAGAACTTTACCCAGTGGCTGATGTTATTCCTACATTTTTCAAATGCTTTTACTTGGACCTTTTCAAAATAAACCGTAGAATTGGACTTTATGTGCTTATATGGCAAGGTTGCTCCCTGTGATACCGTCGCAAGGCTGAAGCATAAAATCGAGTTGAGTTCTTGCCAAAACATGAATCAGTTGCAGCAGAATATTCTGAGCTCTGTTCTTCTTTTTTTCCATTCTCTAATATTTCTTCACATCGCAGCCCAAACAATCGCTCATAATTAAACGGAGCGAAGGAGCAGCGCTGGCAGGAAATGGACTTGGCCAGGATCTCACAGCCCCTCATTGTCTTCCCCACAGAACAGTTACATCAGTTCCTTCCATTTCCAGAGGAAGAATGGATTTTGCAGAGCAGCAGATGAAAATAAGAGGAAGGAGGCAGCTTATTTACATATTCCAAATCAGGTTAATGTATAATTCTTTTTTAATGGAAAAGGAAATGCCTGAAAGCATTGAACAGTCATTTAAAAATCCGGCCTTCACTTCCTCCGGGATCTCCAGCTCACGCTGACCCCCAGCTCTGCTCACCAGTTACTCAGGTCTGCGAAAACCTCCAGTTCAGAGGGAGATCCAGCCCACAAGCATGATCTATTCCAGAGTCTGGAAGCTTCAAGAGAGGTGAAATGCCAACCGTGTTTGAAAAGTTAAAAACACCTCACCGCCAAGTTCTTCAGTATCTGCTATTTACTCAATAGATTCCCTGTAAATCCCCGTGCCGAAGAGGATTTAGAGTGTAAATGTGCACACCTAGATAGTATAAGATGAGGCACGGCTTAAGAGTTGTTTGGCATCAGCTTGGCTGGATGATGAGGCATTGTGGTCAACCTGCTGCCTCCTGGGGACGAAAGCCTTCTCAGCTCACAGGCACGTCGGGGTCCAAGCGCCCCATCTGTTCAAGAACTCCCAGGTGACAAGAGATAGCTCCAACCTAGACCTACCCGTCCACCCTGATCATCCTTGCCTCATTCTACTGCTCTGCTCCCCCCACGCCTGGCAGCCTGGAATTCATCACGGTTCCCTAAGTTGAGGGGCCAGTTCTCACAAACCCAAAAAGTTCTAGAGACATGCAAAATCTCCAGTCCAGCCTCCCAGAGGAGTCAGCTCAGAGAACCACGTTGTCCATAGGAGCCTCTCGGCCATTCAGGAACAATGAGCACCTTTTTGGATGCCAGGAAGACCGAAGACTTCCCTTTTTTCCATTTCTTAAGTTCCTGATCTCTCGCTGTTTTCTGCTGGGCTAAAGCCCCGTGGGCCTTAGCGTGCCCCCGGACCATCAGAGAAAGAGAGAGATCAGGCAGGCAGGCTGGAGTGTCCAGAACCCATCCCCAAACCCCTGCCCTGTGAGGCTGAGGTGAGCACCTTGTGACCAGGGTGAGCCTATGAGGTAAATAGGTGAGAGGATGAAGAGGGGAAGACTACAAGTGTTTCGTTCTGAGGACTGTGCAGACAGCTCCCGACTATTCATTCCCCCACACGAGAAGTCCCCAGCGTGTGTTCTATACCAGAAAACTAATTCCACAGGACCCCAGGTATGCCAGCTTCCGGAAGGGGAAGAGTCGTCCCTCGGTCTCGTGCTTACAGATGGATTCCCTGTACAAAGCCACAGATCGTCGACAGAATCAAAGTAGACACCTGGTCCCTGTAACTGGACACTAGCTCTCAGTCTCTTCAGCTGGAAACGATATTTTTTAAAATACAGGAGACCGATGTAAAATTAGAGAAATGCTGGGGAACCTTTTTGTTTTTTTTTTAAGATTTTATTTATCTGAGAGAGATTGAGCACAAGCAGAGGGAGGGGCAGACGGAGAGGAGAAAGCAGACTCTCCTCCGAGCAGGGAGGCGTAGGAGAGGCTCGATCCCAGGGCCCTGGGATCATGACCTGAGCCAAACACAGGCCCTTAACCAACTTGAGCCACTCAGAGGCCCCTAAGCTGGGGAGTTTTATCTGAGGGAGCATGGAGACAGCATAAGGCCCAATCTATAAGGCTGGCTGACAGGCATGGGGATTCTCTCTCTCCTCACCGTGGTTTATCCCTGTCCCAACACGCCAAGAGTATTCAGCAAGTATTGGCAGAAGAAACTCAGTAAAAATGCCCCGATAAAGAACAAGAATATGATTTCAACATTAATAATGAAAGCAGCACCATAAAAGGCAGCAGTCTCTTGTTTACAAGTGACAGATGCTCAACTAAAAGGGAGTTTTTAACTTAAGCCAAAAAGGAGAAATTATCAGCTTACATAAATAGGCCAGGGTTTTGTTGTATTTTTGTTTTCTGTTGTTTTTTTTTTTTTTTTTTTAAAGTCTCAGGCACATCTAGATTCGGAGGCTTCAATATTATCATCTGGGTTTTGTCTGTTTCTTCATTTCTTGGCTTCTCTTCCTTCCCTACCTTGGCTTACTTCTGCAGACCTGTTCTCCCATGACTGACCAAGGTGTTTACTGTAATATCTTGGTCCTTTTTCTATTCCACAGCATCTGGAATTCCTCTCTCAGTTTAGGGAATTTCCCACCTCATAAGTCTTGGTGGGGCACGTGCTCTCCCACTGCGGAAGCTGCAAATGTCAAATGCTTGTCTTCCCAAACTGCTTTGCAGCTGGGGTTCAGGCGTGTAACCCAGACGACACCAATCAAACACAGCTATCCTAAATTTGGAACTAGATGCTGCTAAACCAAAGAAAGAGCAAAGGGAAAAAGAGAGAGAGAGAGAGAGAACGCAAAAACTCCAAGGTCTCCCTGACAAGCTCATGTTCCTGGGACAGTGGTGGCTGCCCTGTGGTGGTTCCCAGGGTCCTGTTCACACAGTGTCAGCTCTGGAACCTGGAGAGTTTTGTGCTCTACCACAGCGGTGATGCTGTCCTCGCTGGACCCATCCTGAGGCATAAGATAGGGCCATATTCCTGGTTGTTGAACATAGCACCTGATTCTCTGGCCATTCCCTCTGGAATGGAATTCTGTTACCCAGGAAAAATAATCCAGAATGGTTTTCTATTGCTTGCATATAAGAACTGGACTGCAAACAGCTGCCCCAAATTCATACCATCTCAGTTTAACAATTCCTGTTGAAAAAAAAGCTTCTGTGAGTGTGTATATCAGTGCAGGCAGGGATTGTTATCAATCTTTTGGGGACCACATACACAACTCTCTCCAAGCATGTTGCTAGAGGAATGGGACTCTATGATTGGCCCAGCTGTGGGAAATGTCCATTTCTGTGGCCAAGGACAGTGAACCTCATGAAAGAAACTCACAAGGATCTTATAGAATGGAAGAGGTGACATTTCCCAAAGAACATATATGTCCATGATAAATATTTTCCTGTTATGTAGAATTTTCCCTACTTATTCACCAGTCTTTTAAAACTCACAAATACACTGGGGCTCCTGGCTGGCACAGTCGGTTAACCGGCCAACTTTGATATCAGCTCAGGTGATGATCTCAGGGTCCTGAGATTGAGCCCCATGTCAGGCTCTGCTGTGGGGCTCTGTGCAGGGCGTGGAGCCTACTTAAGATTCTCTCTCTTCCTCTGCACTTCCTCCTTCCCTCTCTAAGACAAACAAACAAGCAAACAAAACCAACTCACAGACACCAAACCTCAAAGAATTGAGAGAACAAGTCTTATTTCCCTCCTCAGAAGAATAAAATAGGACATCTTAAAGTAAAAAAGCCAGGGAATAGGGTCAGTAGGGAGGATCTTCTGTGCGGATGTTCTCAAAATAAGACACACTATGTTTTCTTGTCTCCAAACCTTGGAAAGTTTGTAGAAAAGATGTTTAGTAACATCTAGACAACATTAGGAAATAATTTCTCCTAAACAAAGTCCCCAGCCTGCTCTCTTTTAATTATCTCCCCATTTCTGGCACCTAGAACATGGGGAGATTCTTCAGTCTTTGGGAAGATGATTTTTCCTGGTGGAGGTTTGCCAGGAAACCAGTCTTTGCTGAGGGGAAAAAAACCAGCTTCGATCATTACATAGTGTCGCTGCATCCCAGAGAGTAGGAGACCCAACCCGTGCTGAGGAGTCTCACATGTTGCCAAAACTCTTGGGAAGTAGGGCTCAGCTGGAGGCAGAAAGCCAGTGTAGAAGAAAAGTGAGGAAATGGCAGTGCCAGAGGGAACAGGATAGAAAGAATGTCAGAGAATGAGAGGGGGAACATGTATGAAATTGCATCAAGGTCAGCAAAACCCTAATATAAATAGTAACAGCTGTACGCTGAGTCCCTGCAGAAAGAGTCTGTGTGGAATATTTTCCATTTGGCTTTCCAGGTCCACCCTCCATGCCTCTCCACTTCGTTGCCTGACGGAGACGGCCGAGCCGTGGGGACTACACCGATGGTCCCTCTGCTTGCTCCTAGCTGGGTTCAGCCCGCAGGAGGCACCCACAGAAGACAGAAACACAGGAAGAGAGTGAGGTCTGAAATTTTACTTTTCTGCTTTTTCTCCACAGAAGACCACAGCCCCTATCAGGCAATCTTCTCTCTAAGGCTACTCACTCCAGTTCTGTGCGCTGCCCCTTCCCCAGGCCCTCTCAGGACAGGATGGGAGGCACTCTGTTCTGTCCTCGTCCCAGCGCACTGATCCATCCCTTGTTGGTTTCCCTAAACCAACCCACATGTTGTAAATGGTCCCTTTACACAGCGGTTTTCATACCTCTTAGTCACGTCAGATGAGTAGGCCCTCAGTTTCCTGCTGGGACTGTGACCAATGCAAAATCAAAACATTCTTGGAAAGACACCACACTTAACCACAGCAGCTTGGGGTAGGTGGTAGGGAGAGAAAATGGATAAATTCAAAGGCAGGGAGAGAAGAAGCAGAATTGGAATGAAGGTAGTGAATGTGTTGCATTCAGTTCAGACACATTCCTACACTGGATCCAAGCAGAGATGTCAAGTATGTGAATGAGAGTGCAGGGTGCATTTTTTGGGATGGAGATTTAAGAATTATTCACATGGAGTAGTAAATAAAACAATGGAAGTACATGAAGTGGTTCAGGAGACAACAGGGTGAGAAAGGATAATTGCACTACTGGGTATTTACCCCAAAGATACAGATGTAGTGAAAAGAAGGGGCATATGTATCCCAATGCTCTTAGCAGCAATGGCCATGTCGCCAAACTGTGGAAAGAGCCAAGATGCCCTTCAACAGACAAATGGATAAAGAAGGTATGGTCCATACATACAATGGAATATTACACCTCCATCAGAAAGGATGAATACCCAGCTTTTGTATGAACCTGGACAGGACTGGAACAGATTATGCTGAATGAAATAAGTCAAGCAGAGACAGTGAGTTATCATATAGTTTCTCTTTCTTGTGGAGCATAAGGAATAACGTGGAGGACATTTGGAGAAGGAAAGGAAACGTGAATTATGGGAAAATCAGAGGGGTAGATGAACCATGAGAGACTGTGGACTCTGAGAAACAAACTAGGATTTTGGAAGGGAGGGGATGGGGGGTTGCGTGAGCCTGGTGATGGGTATTACGGAGGGTGCATATTGCATGGATCACTGGGTATAGTGCATAAACAATGAATCTTGGAACATTAACAAACAATGAATCTTGAAATTAAAAATTTTAAAAAAAGAAATTAAAAAAATTCTGCCAATTTGTAGTCTACATAATTGTAAAGAAAAATGAATATATGTGAATGTCCTTCAAAAATGCAAAATGAAATAATATTTTAAAAAAAAACTAATGAGAGTCTCAAAGAACTAAAATGGAACAGATAGAAAGCCCTACCTTTCATTTATCAACTTTTATAACTGAAGTCCCTGTAAATATTATGTAGTGTTTCTTTGAACCAACAAAATGCCTTGGGAGAAGACTTTTGCTCCAACCTCGTAACTCAAAGGTCTTCTCCAAAGACCTTATCACTGCTGCCGTCAAAGTGCCAAAATGGCCCACAGACAAAAATGACCTCTTGAGGAAAATTATATCCTTGATTATATACAATTTCTTTGGAAAGAAATCATTAAGAATTCAAAACTTCAAAAAATATCCTAGATAAGTTCACTTACATATACATGTCCTTTATAAATTTTTAATCATAGATTGGTTTTCTTGTAGTGTATAAAGAAACTATATATCCACCTAGCATATAAACAACAAAAGATGAATGAAACTTAGGTTGAAGGGCATGAAACTATTACCAGGTGGCCCTAAGAACAAGATTTGGTGAAAAAAAACATCAAAATAGGGTTTGGAAAACGTGAATGGATCAAGAAAATATGATCTATTTTGAACCACAACAAAGTAGTTCTCAGTGATAAAAAGAAACCAACTACTGATACACTCAGAAACATTATGAATCAAAACATTATGCTGAGTGAAAGTAGCCAGAAACAAAAGAGTTTATAGTGTATGCTTCTATTTATATAAAGTTTTAGAAATGGCAAACTAATCCGTAGTGACAAAACAAAGATTTCATTGGTTGCTGGAGTCAGGAAGCAGACAAAGGGATAAACAGAAAAAGAAAACTTGGGTATGGTGGAATTATTCTGTGTCAGGTTTGTAGTAGCAGATCCATGAGTGGGTACATTTGTCAAAATTCATCAAATTGGGTACTTTAAGAGGACATTACTTATTGGACAAAATGTATACCTCCACAAAAGTGATTGAATTAAAAAAAAAAAAAAAAGGCAAGAAATGCTGCCGGCGACTGATGCTCTCCCCAGAACCTGAGTGTTTCATGGATAAAAGGGAGAATGGCAAGTGACAAGGAGCCGTCAGGAAGGAGGAATAAGCCAGGAGAGGGAGGTCACTCAAGTGTCCACAGCAAGGCTTTTAAGGGGAAAGAATTGGCCGGTTATCAGTGATTCTAAGAAAAGATCTGTAGGATAGTGACTGAAATTTATGCATTGGCTGCAACATTTGGGGAGACAATTATAACCTTCGTCAGAGTAATTTCCAGAGTGGGACTGTGGACACCAGCTCCCTGGGAATCCCCAGTGAAGAGGAAGGAGAGGACATGGAGGCAGAACATAGAGGCTTGGAGGAGTAAACAAAGCAGTGTAAAATATGACAGTCACCAGAGATTGAAGAAGGTAAGGGGGGATTTTTTTTTTTTTTTTTAATGGAAGAAACATGAGAATCTTTATCTGCAGGCGGAACTAAATCAGTAGAGAGGGAGAGTTTCACCCTACAAGGGGCCAAGGAGAGGCAGGCTCCAGAAGGTTGAACTTAAATATCAAGGCCCTCATCCTTCACAGAGAACAGGGAAAATCAGGATGAGCGGATGTATAGGCAAATCTCTTAGAGAGGGAGAACAAGTTGAGACATTATATACTTTATGGCCTCAGTTTTCTCAGTAAGTTAAAAGGCATGGAAATTTGATGTGAGACACTGAAGTAGGATGGGATCTCAGGAGATTTTGAATAGTTCGAGAAAAAAAAAATGGAGGGGTACATGGAAATCTTCTGAGGCTGGAGGCAGATGATGAATGACCTAAATTTTTTATAATCAAAGACCCATGGGAAGGATTGTGTGGTGTCCACCAGCAGGAAGAAAATTAAATATAGATTTGATATAGATGAAGTTAGGTAATATATAGAAAAGTAGGCTAAGGCAGGATAATGTGTACTCCTCAGTTTCCTACTTTCTCCCCACCAACTCTCCTCCCTAGAAATTTAAATTCATTTAAAAAACTATTAAGTTTAGAGGTAGAGGGGATGGAAGAGTGCTCCAGTATCCTCAAGTACCCAAATGTGATCAAATAACATTATAGACGACCTTGGCTAACATAAAATCAACTGGAAATTAGAAGAATGCTAAATCTTGAATGCCATTTGGATGGTAGAAACACACACACACACACACACACACATAGTGATAACATACTGCATACCTTTTTAATTCACTATATCTCAGTGAGCTGTCTCATTCTTTTGTAAAGCTGTATAATATTTCATAGTCTTCGTGTATCATTATTTCTTTAACAAAGACTTACTGATGGACATTTAGCTCATTCTCAAGATTCATGCTTTTATAAACAGTGTTGCAGTAAATAACATTGTATATATGTCATTTTATGTAAAAACAATTTTATCTATAGAATGAATTCCTGGAGGTGGAACTGCTAAGTGAAAGGGCATGCGACTTAGTATTTAATATCATATCGTATTACACTCCCACAGGCAAAATATGAGCGCCTACTTCCTCACAACCTCACCAGCACAGCACTTTAATAAAATTTTCTGTCTTCATGAATCTGATAAGTTTTAAATGACATCTCAATCTAATTTTAAATTAAGTTGCATTTTCTTAATATGGGGAGACTGAGCGTCTTTGTGCAAATTCAGGAGTCATTTCTTATTCTGAGATCTGCCTAATCATTGCCTTTGTCCATTCATTTTTCAACTGGGAAGTTGTGTTTTTTTCTTACTGATTTTGATACGCTCTTTTATTAAAGAGTGTAGATCCTCATGATTCACAAGTTTCATATTTGTCAATTCACCTACTTACTAAAATGTATTTGTAATTCCCAAATCAATATTCACAGTGCTTTCGCGATCATTCACAGAGACGCACAGAGAGGCAAAAATCTGAGTCATCCCGCACGCATGTTCCCAGCATAGGTCAAACAAGGTCATACTCTGCCTTCTCGTTTCAGCTCCCATTCTGTAAACAAAGTGTCTTTTCTTAGTCTACTTCATACCATATTTTTCACATTTTTGAATTTTTATTGGTTATTTGGCTATTTTATTTCTCTCTCTCTTTTTTTTTTTTTTAAGTTTTTAAAAATTTATTTAAGTGATGGCTACACCCAACATGGGACTCAAAGTCACAACCTGGACATCAAGACTCACATGCTCTTCCAGTGAAGCTAGCCAGGCACCCTTATTTGGCTATTTTAAATACACCCCATCCCCAACCATGGTGCTAAAGTGCTCCATTGTGTTCCTAGGAGCAAGAAGGCTAGGATGTGTTTTACTGAGAAATACATATGTTTGATTAGCTCTTTCAGGCGTGTGTTGATGGTGCTGATGGCTGTATGACATAAGGCATCTTACAGAAACATGCATAAAAAGCATCACGTATGGATTGGCTGACAAAAATGTTGTGACCAAAGTTAAGAGGAAACTACTCCTGCATTTCCCCTAGAAGCAATGATTCCATATTTGCTCATTCAGTGTTCACAGTGACTTTAGAGAACATAACTAATGAAAATAGTGACAACCGTTGGGGACATTAACTCTCTGAGATGCAAGTTGCAATTACTGTGCCCAGCCTGCCATTTCTCTTTTAACTTTGATTTTTTAGCAAGGATATATATATCCATATATATATATATCTCCTATATATATATATATATTTTTAATGTGGTCATATTTATGAAATGATGTTTACTCTACATCTCCGGCTATTGTGATTTAGTTAGAAAAGAGAAAAAAAGAATGAGTGGAATAAACACCTGAATCGGGGTGTTACCTGCCAGCTGGTCTGTGGAGCTCTGCCCGAGCAGAAACAAGCTATCTCTCCATCCACTCAAATAAGCCTACCTGATAGAGAGGAAAAGAGAAATGATATGTCTGTTACTTCAAAGGGAAGCAATTAAATTCCCAGGGATGCCATTTCACTTTATCCTTGAAATATTTATATGAGGATGACATGAACCCATGGCTTCAGTTACAAAGATGCATGAACACGGTCACTTCCGTTTCTACAAAATTCACAGTAGGAATATTATTATACTTTTGGTGTCACATTCTCCTTCCCCCAACATAAACTATAAAAGTTGCTTTGGGCAATTATAATAAAGCTTTCCCTTTAGTCGATTTGGCCTGGAATCATCTCCAAAAGAATGAAGACTTACCTTCTAGCGAAATGAGGAATATTTGGTCAATTACCACCACAGAAAGTCCCAAGTTGTATTTAAAAGAACCTGAAAGTGACACACTGACTCTAAATTGGAAGTCACACTTCTAGTGGCTGGGCTTATCAAATCTCAGGTGACAGGTGATTTTCAGATGCTGATACCAACACACTTCCACAATGGCTCCATGAAAAAGCTTTTCCTTGCCCACAGTCCCCTCTGCTAGTAATTTGGCTTCAGCAATAGATATGAATCTGTGACCTACTTGCAAATTATTCCTGGTGACATGCATATAGAAGTGTAAAAAGGAGACTAACAAAAGCACCTGATTTGATAAGTGATCAAGTTTACCACCACTAGGGATGTCAGAGCTGATGAACTTTACCACACGTAACCTGGAAGAGTGGCACCACTGAATGTTTAATATGTTGGTGATTTAATCCTGCATGTGTAATTATAGAGCCCTGGAACTAGGAATGCTCACATCCTCCCTCCTAATTAACCACTGGTTATTCCAAAGTACACTTGTCTTTCATACAAAAGAACTGTATTGTTCCCACAGCCCCATAATTCTATAGAAAAAATCACATGAATTTGTTGTTGTCTTAAAGAAGGCCACTTTAGAGAGAAGCAAGTATCATCAGGAGTAGGCTCTCTGTTCCCCCAAACCCCTCCTCTCTCTCCCTGCAAAAGAACGAACTCTCTGCTCTCCCTTTCCAGCTGACACAAAATCCATATATTGAGGCCCTAACCCCCAATGTGAGTATATTTGGAGATGGGACTGTTAAGAACTAATTAAGATTAAATGAGGTCATAAGGGTGGGGGCCTAATCTAATAGGCTTGGTGGCTTTATAAGAAGAGAATTAGCTCTTCATTCTGACTCTCTCTCTATGCATATGCACCCTAAAAAGGCTGTGTACCCTCCCACCCCCATCCCCCACCCATGGAGATGGGGACCAGCCATAAGCCAGGAGGAGAGCTCTCTTCAGAACCCAGCTACACTGGCATCCTGATCTTGGACTCCAGAAGTCTGAGAATATAAATATCTGTAGTTTTACCTGGGATGTTTCATTGTGGCAGCCAAGCTAAGACACTCCTTATCCTTGACTTGGGGCCCACTGCTTCCATGTCGGTTCTCAACAGCTGGTGTGCACACAGGTCCCCACACTGTCCCCCGTCCCCACCTCAATGGCACCCACAGTCCTAACCTCCTAACCTTTCCAGCAACTTGCTCCTCCCCCCAGTTAGTCAACACCTTGCTTCTGACATTTGTTCCCTTGGATCCTGTCTTCATATGTAGGTGACTGAATGATCCAATAAACTGCTTCATGCTATGGAGTCAATGTCTGATAGTGATTTGATATCACTTTCATGTCTCCCTTGAGTTCCTACAGGCAGAGCAGGTTTCCTGAAACCTGTCCATATCTACCTTGCAGATTTTGATAAGGGTAGAACAAACTTGACAATCCTTCTGAAACTGAGCAGAAGAAGGGGGCCACAGAAGCACCCCCCAGAAGTTAACACTGAAGGCAATCTACCTACCTCCTTCACAGTCTCACCCAGTACTCTTGGGAAACAGCCAGGGTCTTTGGCTTCCTATGAAGGAGTCCTTCCAGCATACCCTGTTCCTCTTCCAGTAACTTCACTGCAATAAAATTTTTTAAAAAGTTAAAATGTGATCATCTCAGATACCGAAGCAGGTTGCCAGAACTGAGATTTTAGAGAGTAAGGGAATCTTTTAGACCACCTCCCTGTAGCTTGATGCTTTACTCCATTTATCCATTTTTAAATGAGTATCAATGTGAGAAATACCTATTTTAAAATACTTTTCTTAAACTAAATACAACTTTTAGCCCCTTTTGTGCTAATCTGGGTGGCATCCATCTCTCCAGAGCTCCTTCTCAGCTTGCACTCACCGCAGAATCCAAAAGGCTAGGTGATGCTGGAAAACTGGGGAAAAGCCCTTTAGTGATCAGCTTCCGCCCAAGCTTCCCTCTCCCATGGCCTCATGGTCAGGCCCACACTGCCTTCCTAAGCAGACATCTCTGCTTCTGCACCACCCATGCACCCACTTCTCGTTTTTTTTTTGACCTTCTGACTTGATCTAAGGCAGGAAAAAAAAAATCTTTCCTCCTCTTATTGTCCTCTAAGAGTTTAGCATAAACTTGTCAAAGCTGAGGCTTTAGAAAAACAAAAGCCAGGAAGAGAATTATCTCACTGACAACTTCTGCTTCCCGCTCAATAACAAAAACTTTCTCTATGCCAAAAGAACATCAAAAGGAGAGGTTACACTTGGGGAAATGGGAAAGGGAAAGTAGAGAGAGAAAAAGTAATATTTTACTCAGTTATCCTGGTCCCCAAACAACAGATCCTGAATAGAAGGATCTGGTGCAATGACAGACAAGTTCTCCTTGCTGGGTTTTACCAGGCAGCTGCTAACAACACCAGCCTGGGAAGGAGACTCACTCCCTGCTCTGTTAATAATTTCCTATAAGTCACTTGCCTCTCTGGAAATAATTTTGTCTGTTTATGCATTCAACAAACCCTCACAGGCCTACTCTCTGCAGGAATTTGGGGAGAGTGCGGTATAAGTCTTGGAGCTTGAAGATAGGCCTTGACCTTGAGTTGCACAGAGTCAGCACATAAACCAAAATGATCCAACTACAAGGACAGAGACAGCCCGAGATGCTAGGGGAATGCCAAAAAAGGGACCTGGGAGAGGGGGAGCAGTATGAGCTGAGTCCTGCAGGAGATAATATGCAGAACAAGGGGTGCTTGAAAGGAGGAGGCAGTGATGTATGAGGATCATGGAGAGCTTGGCAGGAATCAAACCCCAGTGCAGCTTGTATTGTCTCCTAATAGCCATGAAGGCTCCTGGGAAGCTCTGGGGGAAGAGGTGGTATGCTAAGGTTTGCTTCTTTTTTTGTTAAGCAACTTAACACAATTTTATTACCTTACAGTTCCACAGGTCAGAGACACAGGTCTCACTGGACTAAATGCAAGGTAGGGGTAGGCCTGAGTTCCGTTCTGGAAGCTCTAGTGGAGAATCCATTTCCTTGCCTTTCCCGCCTCTAGAAGCTGGCCACATTCTTTAGTTTATGACCTCCTTCCTCCGTCTTCAAAGCTAGCAAAAGCAAGCCAAGCCCGAGCTCCTGGCAACCACTAATCTGCTTTCTGTCTCTATAGATTTACTTGTTCTGGAGAGTTCGTATGAAAGGAATCATTGGATATGTGACCTTTTGTGTTTGGCTTCTTTTGCTCAGCAGGCTTCCCAGCTTCATCCATGCTGTGGCATCTATCAGTACTTAATTCCTTTTTATGGTCGAACAACATTCCATTACATGAATATGCCACATTTTGTCTATCCGTTCACCCTTCCATGCACATCTGAGTTGTTTCCTCTTTTAACTAATATGAATAGTGCTGCCATAAACCTTTGTGTACAAGTGTTTGTTTGAGTGCCTGTTCTCAGTTCTTTTGCATACATAGTTGGGAGTGGAACAAATGGCTCACATGATAACTCTATGCTTAAGTTTTTAAAAAACCACCAACCTGTTTTCCATATAGTGTCACCATGTCACATAACCACCAACAAAAACATGAGGGTTCCAATCTCTCCACATCCTTGGCAACACTTGGGATTTTCCGTTGTGTGTGTGTGTGTGTGTGTGTGTGCGCACATAGCTAACCTACAGGTGTGAGGTGGTGTTATTGTGGTTTTGGTTTGCATTTCCTTAATGACTGCTCATACTAAGTATCTTTTTGAGATTTGCTTTTCAAATAACTGAACGGGAAGTTGTGTGAAAGACAGATTTAAAAGAAAGTGAAAAGAAGTCAGTAAAGCGAGTTTTCCAAACTAAATCTGATGGGGTCAGAAATAAAAAATGGGAGGAGGGAAAGAGAAGGAGAAATAAATTGGAGAAATACTTAGAAAGTAATAATGTCAGAATTTAGGGACCAGTTAAGTGGTAGTTCAAGGACAAGTAGAAGTCAAAATGCCCCCATCATCCTTATCCATAAAATGAGAGGGTGGACTGTATGACCCAAAGTGCTTCCCTGCATGAACATTCTTTCTCAGAGTGATTTTACCTTGCAAATATCAAAGAGGTTTATGAGGTGAAATTTACTCAGAGCTTCTCAAAATTGTTGATGCACACATATATTAACTGCTTCTAAAAATAAGCCCTTTTCCACGGCAGGGACAGATAAGAAAGGATAAAATTTAAATGGAAACAATTTAATTATTTAAAACTTAATTATTGATTAATTTAATTAATTAACCTAAGCCAATGTAGCCTCTAAATATCAGTCATTGATCTCACATAGCAACCCACAAGTGCCAAGGCCTTGTGACTCTGAGTAAGGCTTTGTCCTGTCAAAAGGGGGATATGGGGGGTGCCTGGGTGGCTAAGTTGGTTAAGCGTCTGCCTTCGGCTCAGATCATGATCCTGGAGTCCCACATCGGGTTCGGCAGGGAGTCTGCTTCTCCCGCTGACCTCTCTCCTCTCAGGCTCGCTTTCTCTCTCCTCAAATAAATAAACAAAATCTTTTTAAAAAGAGGGGGTATATGGATTCTAATGGAAATTATTTTTTGAGATCTACACAATGGAAATAAGTCAATGCTCCAATTCCCAATTAAAGGCATAAAAGTTTTATTTTAAAATAGCATAATTCTCTGACAAGAAGGGCACGGTTACATTTGGATGAAGAGATTTTATGACTTACAAGTCTCTCAAATTTAGGATCTAGTTTTCTCTATTCTTACAGAAAAAAAACAGATTTGGCATATTTTAAAATTTAGACCTGATTTGATTAGACCCAAAACAGATTTACTAAGAATACTTCTTCAAAGCTATAAATGGATCAAAAGAAAATTGTTCATTATACAAGCCTTCTCTTAAAAATTCAGGAATGAATCTAATTCATAAATAAATGTAAGTGGTATAATCCCAATAAGCAAGAACTGTACTCACTGATAAAAGGTAAAAGTGATAATTTTATCATGTGTGTTAATGCTAAACAAAAACACCTTGGGCTATGATGGCCACCTGAGATTTTACACAAAACCTGCCCGATCACTGTTAAACTGTCTTTTTTAAAAGATGGATGAATCCTTGGCTTTTATTATCACTAGGTCATTAAAATAGCAAAAGAATGGGAGAATTTTGCCCTTCCTAAGCTATATTAAAACATCTTTCATTTTCCCAAGTGCTTTTCTCCCATTTGTTCACAATTATTCATCACTTCTTTCCCTTAACTGAGTCCCCTTCAAGGCACACATTCCATTCAACCATTAAATTGAATCACCATCCTGCCAAGTAATTTATATTCTCTCAGTCTTACTCCTAATAAGATATAAAATGTACATTTTTCTAGGACTCAACCTGATCATAAAATCGTTTCCACTGAGGGTTCGTAGAGAGGCCATGACCAAAGTTAAAGGTTAAACTGTGAGGTCCGTGAGGAAAGGAATTACAGAAAATGTCTTCTTGTCCTGATCTCTTCTGGCATAGCTCATATACCTGGAACTTTTTTACCCTAATGGGCCCTGCTCATATTAAGGCCCACCACAGCTCCCAAACCTATCCTATAGGAGGAAGCAAGCCTTATAACTTCTGATCCTCCTTTTCTTCCCATCTACCAATTCCCCATTGGATGATATTAGGGGATTATACAATGTTGCTCTTTGTCTCTAGCAGTATTTTTCATCTTCAAGTCTATTTTTTCTCATCTTACTATAAATACGCCATTTCTCTTATGGTTGCTGTTTACACTGAATATGTTTTTCCATCTGTGGTGTAATAAAAAATAAATATTTGGTCTTCATCCCAGGTCCCTGGCACAGAGCTCCTAAAACCCTTGGAATTTACTGTCTTTAGGTAGATAATGATTCAGGTCAGGAGGGGGGCACAAATAGCTTCAGAATGAGGCCTAGTTGGCAGGAAAACAACCATTGATGAGAGTGTTAGAACTTTCAAACCCTAACCTCCAACCTCTGGGGAGCGGAGAGGAGCTGGAGATTGAGTTCAGTGATCTGATGACCAATGATTTAATCAGGCGTATCTACATAATGAAACCTCCATTAAAAAACCCTAACTGATGGGGCATGGAGAGCGCCTGAGCTGGTGCGCACATCCCTGTGCCAGGAGGGTGGCACACTCTGCCTCCATGGGGGACAGAAGCTCCTAAGCTTAGGACCCTTCCAGACCCTCTCTATGTATCTCTTCATCTGATAGGCTTCTGGGACTAAGTCCTTAAGTTGTGAAGTCTGATGTTAACACCGGGTAGATAGTGTCAGAATAGGACTGGGTGGTACATCCAGTTGATGTGAGAGAACTGAATTGGTATGGGAAAAACACAGATTTGGTGTCCAAAAAATGCACACCATCTTTTCATTTCAACCTGGCTACATCTTTGAAACTAAAGCATGAATCTTGTAGATGGTAGATATTTGGATCTTGTTTTCTATCAGTCTGACAGTCACCACCTTTTAAATGGATTATTTTATTCCTTCACACTTAATATTATTATTGATATTGTTGGATTTATGTCTCATTTTACTTTATAGTTCTTTTTTTTTAAGTTTTTATTTATTTATTTGAGAGAAAGAGAGAGAGAGAGCACGAATGGGGAAGAGAGGGAAAGGGGAGCCTGATGTGGGGTACAATCTCAGGACCCTGAGATCATGACCTGAGTCAAAGGCAGATATTTAACTGACTGAGCCAACTAGGTGCCCTCATTTTACTTTATAGTTTCTATATGTCTGTCATTGTGTTTTTCTGTTTTTTCATTATTTGCATATTTCATTTGTGTTCTCTGTTTCTGTGTATTAAATAGACATTTTCTTGTGTATGATTTTAGCCTTTAACAATTTTTGGATTATTTTTGAGTGATTTTTCTCATGTTTGCTCTAAGGTCATAGTAACTTATTAGAATCTACTTCAGATTTATATTAACTCATTTTCTATAAGATATAAAGATTTAGAATATAGTGCTATAGTTATTATTTTATATAATCATATCTAAGAGATAAAAGGAAAAAAAACCTATATACAGATGTTTTTCTGTATCAATTGTCTTATTTACCATTTCTGATTTTTTTTATATCTTCCTAGGGATTTGAGTTACCATCTGATTTCATTTTCTTACTCTAATACAGTTTCATTTCCTCCCCTGCTCCTTTGTACTGTTCTTGTCAAATATATTACACCTATGTGTTATAGGTCCACCAGTATAATTTCATAGATATTATTCAATGCAATTTTTAAATCAGTTAAGAAATATGTAATTTTACTTTCTTTTATAGTTACCTACATAATTACCTTTACTAGCACACTGTGTTTTTTTAATATATGAATTCAAATTCCTTTCTGGTTTAATTTCTTTTTAGCATCAAGAATTTCCTTTAGTATTTCTTGTAAGCTAAGTCTGCTAGCAATGCACGTTTTATCTGCCTCTTCTCTCTTCTTTCCTTTTAGTATCCCCATTATATCAATCCCATAATTTAACATTATTTAGCAACTAATGCTATCTCACATTTTTCTGAGACTTTTCCTTTTTCATCATTTTCTCCCATTCTTCAGATTGCACTGTCTTTATTGATCTAGATTTAAGTCTGCTGATTTTTTTCCTCCAACCAGCAAAAATACCCTGTTGAATCCCTCTAGTGGGTTTATATAATAATTCTTACATCACTTTCTGCCAGGTTCTTGTCCTAAACCCAGCAATTCTGTTCTGCCTTTCAGAGGTGCCCCAAGCCTGAACCCCAATGAGATTTCCTGAGAATCCTGAGAGATTTCTGGACCTTGTCTCTACCAACGTTCACGGAAAGTCAGTCAGCATCTTTAGATTCATACTACAACTATTATCTTTAAGACAAATGCCATTATTCCTGTTTTAAATAAACAAAAAAATTTAAAGCCAGAATTCAGCAGTAATTTGTCTAGAAAATAAAGGACTAGAAGGCATAGCTTCTGAATTTTAACCAAACCAATTAGATAGAGTCTCTATCAGAGTCACCTAGAAATTTCTTAAAAATTCAGATTCCTGACTCCAATCATTCTGATTCAAAACAATTGAGGTAAAACTCAGAAACTGAATTTTTAACAGTGCTGCAGCTGATTCTAGTAGAGAGAATCTGAGAACAGTAATACAATTGAAAACCAATTACACCCTCAAAAGCAGTAAGGAAAGAACAACAACCTAGCCGGGAAGATTCAAGCATGGGAAATAAAAAGAAGAGAAAGTATCTTCATATTCTAACAGAGACATTGTTGCTAATCCAAAATCAAGAGCAAGGACTCCAAGCTGGGACTTAGTAGCCAAATAGTTCTTACCATTAATAAGAACTAAGTAAGAACATTATCTTAGTAAAAACATTATCCTGAATATGACTGACTTACCCAATGCCAAAAAATTTTAAAGAAAATTCTAACATTTCCAATATTTTAAGCCTTTAGAAGAAATGAGAGTTTCAAAGCAGTATTTACAAATACTGCATCTGAAATGGGATGATTTCCCAGATTATTAGCTTTCTAAAATATTACACCCTGTCTTATTCCAATAAGGTGTGATATTATTTCTGTAATTTATTTTGATATGTAAATATACCAAGTGTCTATTACGATAGGCTCTTTTATATAAGTATATAGAGCAAGGTCCTGCCCTCAATGACTCAGACAGAAAGATTAATTCGTTGATTCAAACACAGTCTGTGGATTCAGGCAACCCTCGGTCTATGTCCCAGCAACTTTCCTTATTAAGGTAAAATCTTGGACTGATTATTTGACTTCTTCTATTCTCAGGCTCTTTGTATAACAGAGAAAACAACAGCGTCTACTCCATTGGATTTTGTGGGAGTTAAACAGTGTAATTCTCAAGATGTTAAAGACATGACTATCCTCCAAACTTACAGTGAACTTGAGACAAAGAGCTATTTATCTCATTCATGAGTAAGCCAGCAGAATCACAAAGGAGAACAGGAGAAGTTGGTATACATAATAAAATGAAAAAGTGTTGGAAAAGGATGGTTACGTTATTTCTAAAACTGGTTACTATCTTGTAGGATCTTAAGTGATCTTTTCCACAGGAATTATTTGCATCCCCACCATTTACAAATTATTTGTAATGTAATTTGCAATCTGCTAGAAATTTTCATCTAATGCCATCTGGGCCTGAATCAGGAGTACATAGAAAGTCAAAGATGTATTCCTAGACAATTAGATAATGCTTGAATTGTCCTGTCAGACAATATTCCAGCATGGTAAGACATGCAGTCATCATTTTGCCTTATTTCCAAGTTTGGGATAATTTTTCTTAATACACATAAAGCGTTTAGCACAGAGCCTGCTATGTAATTAGTGCTGAAAATCTGATAGCGTATTTATTATTTCTCTTTATAATCCCAGCTCTGCTGTATACTAGCTGACTGATCTTGGGCAGGGTTCTCTCTTTCCTTTGGTTTTCTCAACTACAGAATGAGGATGATACCTCACAGGGCTATCATGAGGACAAGTAAGGATTTAATACGTGCAAAACTCTTCATGCCTGGCACATACTAATCACCAAATAAGTGAAAGTGAATGCTTTCATTCCCCAAGGCATTTGATGTCACACTATAGCCAACATTTTCACGATATAAGGAAATAAAAGGGGGGAAAACCACTGCTGTCATGTCAAAAGGGTGGGCACAGCTGGCCAAAGGATGGCCAAAGACCAAAAAACAAGTTATTTAGAGCTGGACTGGGAAACCGGCTCATCCTTACCTCAAATATTATTAAAATGAACACATCCCCGGGTTCTGAAAGTAAAGATAAGTTTTATACTCTTGTTTTTCTGGTCTTTGCTCTCATCCTAATACAGTAATAAGGCACTACACACTTTCCCAGGTTACCACATTAACTGCCTGACGTTTTTAGACCAAATGGAGGCCTAGGTGTCCATGACATCTTTCCCTGGGCATGAAAATGTTAATTATTTTTTACTAAGCACAGCTTCCTCAGCATGTTTGACAGCCGCATTCGATGTAGAAATAGAAAGCTAATGTCATCACCCACCAAACACTGCACACAGTCAAAGCCTGACGAGCGATTCCCACAGTTTCCCCTCCATACAAGGAGCACCTGAAATGTGTCTAGGGAACACTAATTATTATCTTCCAGCAATCTTCTCCTGCCATTGGTATGCTGGGAGCTCACTTTCGACCAATGATCAGCCTATGCTGGTGTCAAGCCATGCCTCTGAGCTTTGTGGAGTCTTCTCCCTGAGTCGTTATATGAAGGATATACCTAGAACCCAGAGACAATCTGGATACAAATCACTGGGCAGCCACCTGGAGTTGTGTCTCTCTCCTCCCGGGTCATGTTTCCTAAGTTGTGAATGAACGCAGCCTCTGTGAAGCCAGATGGCTCAGTGCACTGAGAAGGTCATGGAACATGTGCATTTTAATAAGCACATGATGAGAATGAGATGGGATATAATGTGTCATCCCAGAGCCAATGATCAGTGTTCCAAAAAATTGTCATGGCCCTTCCAGAAGTGATTCGTTCATCCCTACTTATTTATTCAGCTACTCATGTACTGATTTACTCTCTAACCATAGAAGGAATAACTTGATTCCCAATTTTGGATAATCTGCCTATTATAGAAAAGAACAAAGGAAGAGCCAAAAGCTCTGTGTAATTCCACCACCTAAATATTATCCTATCCGTATGTTTTTGGTCGAGGGACTTCAGGTGTCTTTTCTTGAGGGAGAGAGAGAGAACCCATACTTTTATACCTTTGTACTCGTGTTTTTAACCTGGCTGGCAGGTGGGGATACATTCCAGTTATCTAAGTCTGCACAACCAAACACCTCCCAACTTAGTGGCTTTAAAAACAGCAGCATTGATTTTGCTCACAAATCTAGGAGCTCACAATTTGGGCAGCATTTGATGGGGACCGCCCGTCTTTGCTCCACTCTGTGTCCACCAGGCAGCTCAAAGGCTGCGGCTGGCACCACCTGAAGCTTCTCTCATCTGTGTGCCTTGGGCCTCACCTGGAGGAACTGAGCGGACAGATGGGTGTCCTCGAGCACCTTTTGTTTTCTGTGATCTCTGTCCTCTCCTCATGGTGCCTCCAGCATAGTAGCCTTGGGTGAGCTGGACTTCGTATATGTCAACTTAGGGTTCCCAATACTTATGCACAGCTGGGAGCAGAGGAGACAAGGGGGATAATATCATCTTTTATGATTTTGAAGCATGCAGCTTAGAAGCATGCAGCCTCGCTTCCACCACATTCTATTGCTTTAAAACAAGTCACTAGAACCAGCCCAGACTCATGGGGAACACAAACGAATCCACCTTCTTGGAGGAAGTATCCAAGAGTTTCTGAACATGTTTTAAACCCCCTGGGGAACTTAGCAATTAAATGGATAGTTGAGTAAATAAATAGGGAAGGCTGAATCACTTCTGAGAAAGGTTGTAAAAATCTTTTAACACTAATCATCTGTTTCCTCTGTGTAACATTATAGCTCATCTCATTCGTGAAATATGCCTATTAAAGAAAATGCATACTTTCTGTGGCAATAAACATTTGTTGGCTGAATAAATTAAGCAAGGCGTAAGTATTTTTTATACCAGTGGATACTTTTACAGTATAATTTTAAAGGTTGCACTGTGGACATATCATAATTTATGCAACCAATTTCCAGTTACCAATTGATAAACAGTAGACTTTTTACTTTGTTGTATAAATAAATCTAACATCCTAGGACAGAAGTCTCTACTTGCTTTTGATAAATTCATGAACATAGAATTTCTGGGTGGAAAGGATATATATTTTTAAGGTTTTGAGTAGTTACTACACAAATGTCCTAGGTTTGTTTATTTGTTTAGGAGGCTTTCATTTTGAGAAGAGTTTTAGGTTCGTAACAAAATTCAGCAGAAGATACAAAGATATACCCCCAGTCTCCACATATGATAGCCTCCAGTATGATCAGCATCCCCTACAAGAGTTGTATCCTTTTACAATCCGTGTACCTACATTAACCCATCATTATCAGATCTACAGTTCACTCTTGCTGTTGTACAACCTAAGGGTTTGGACGAATGTATAATAATATATATCATTATAATAACATACAGAGTATTTTCAGAGTGAAATGTCATATATTCACCATTATAGTATGAAAAACAGTAGTTTTTCTGCCCTAAAAGTTATCTGTACTCTGCCTGTTCTCCTTTCCTCCCTAGTAGCCCCTGGGAAACACTGATCTTTTTACTGTCTCCATAGGTTTGCCTTCTCCAGAATGTCCCATAGTTGTAATCACAAAGTATGTAGAATTTTCAGATGGGTTTCTCTCACTTAGTAATATATACTGAAGTTTCCTCCATGTCTTTTTATGGCCTGATAGCTCATTTCTTTCTAGCACTGAATAACATTCCATTGTCTAGATGTGCCACAGTTCATTTATCCATCACCTACAAAAAGACATCTTGGTTGCTACCAAGTTTTGGCAATGAATAAAGCTGCTATAAATATCTCTGTGCAGGTTTTTGTGTGAACATAAATTCTCATCTTCTTTGGCTAGATCCCAAAAGGCATGATTGCTGTATAATAAGCCTATGTTTAAGTTTGTAAAAAACCATCAAACTGTCTTTCAAACTGGTTGTATAATTTTGCACTTCCACTAGCAATGAATAAGAAGAGTTCCTGTTGCTCTACCTCCTCCTAAGCATTTGGTGCTGGCAGTGTTCTGGATTTGGGACATTCTAATACATGTGTTATAGCATCTCCTTGTTTTAATTTGCACATCTCTGGTGATATATAATGTGAGGTCATCTTTTTATGTGCTTTTCTGCCATCTGCATATCTTCTTTGACCCATGTTAAATAAGTTTTTTTTTTTTTTTAATGGTTGAGTTTGAGGAGTTCTTTTCACATTTTGGGTAACAATCCTTTGTCAAATGGGTCTTTTGCGAATATTTTTTTCCAGTCTGTGACTTGTCTTTTCATTCATTTGACAGTGTCTTTTGCAAATCAGAAATATGCAATTTTAATGAAATCCAGCTTATTGATTATTTCTTTCATGAATTATACCTTTGGTATTGTATCTAAATAGTCTTTGCCAAACCCAAGGTCACCCGGATTTTCTGTTACCTTCTAAATGTTTTATAGTTTTGCATTTTATATTTAGGTCTGCAGCCCATTTTGAGTTAATGTTGGTGAAGTGTATCTCTTCAGTGTCTAGATTAATGTGACTTCCAGTTGTTCTAGCTCCAACTGCTGAGAAGACAATTTTTTTCCTCCGTCATAATTCAATTGCTCCTTTGCAAAAGATCAGTTGGCTATGTTTATGTGGGTCTATTTCTGAGCTTTCTATTCTTTTTCCTACTTTTTTTAAGCATTTGGTGTTGGCAGCTGAGCACGGAGCCCAATGTGGGACTTGATTTCATGACCCTGAGATCAAGAGTTAGACACTTAACTGACTGAGCCACCCAAGTACCCCACTGAGCTTTCTATCCTATTTCATTAATCTACCTCTTTATTCTTTCACCAATACTATACTATCTAGATCACTATAGCTTTTTACAAAGTTTTGAAATCAGTAGTGTCAGCCCTCCAACTTGGTTGGTTCCTATCCCTCAATATTGTGTTGGTTATTTTGAATTTTTTGTCATCCATATGAACTTTAGAATAAATTTATTGATCTCTACATGATAATTTGACAGAATTTTGATTGGCAACATATTGATTCTACAGATCAATTTGGAAAGATTGGACACCTTGTTAATATTGAGAATTCCTATCCATGAATGTGCAATATATCTCCATTTATTTAGTTCTCTGATTTCTTCACTCAAATTTTTATGTTTTTCTCATATAAATCTTGTACATATTTTGTTAGACACCAAAGTATCTTACATTTTGGATTGTTAGTGTAAATGGTACTGTGTTTTTAATTTTATTTTATTTTATTTTATTTATTTATTTTTTTTTTTAAAGATTTTATTTATTTATTTGAGAGAGACAGTGAGAGAGAGCATGAGCGAGGAGAAGGTCAGAGAGCGAAGCAGACTCCCCATGGAGCTGGGAGCCTGATGTGGGACTCAATCCCGGGACTCCAGGATCACGCCCTGAGCCGAAGGCAGTCGTCCAACCAACTGCGCCACCCAGGCGTCCCATGTTTTTAATTTTAAACGTTACTTATTCATTGCTGGTATACAGGAAAGTAATTAACTTTTGTATACTAGCCGTATAACTTGCCATAATCACTTTTAGTTTCAGGATTTTTGTTGTCAATTCTGTCAGATTTTCTCCACAATCATGTCATCACAACCAGGTTCATTTCCTCTTTCCTAGTCTGTACACCTTTTATTTCCTTTCCTTGTCTTATTATATTAGCTAATATTTCAGTGTGCTATTGAAAAGCAATGGTAAAAGCAGACATCCTTGATTTATTCTCCGTCTTGCACAGAAAGCTTTGAGTTTTTCACCTTAAGTGTGATAGTCACTGTAGGTCTTTTATAAACAATCTTTATCAACTTGATAAAATTCCCTTCTATTCCCAGTTAACTGAGCATTTTTATCATCAATGAGTGTTGAATTTTGTCACATGTCTTTCCTAAATCTATTGATATAAACATGTGATTTTTTTTAGTCTGTTGATGTGATGGAGTACATTAACTGATTTTTGAATGTTCAACCAGCCTTTAATACCTGGGATAAACCCCACTTGGTTTTAGAATATGAGTCTTTATATATGTTGCTGGGTTTGATTTACTAATATTTTCTGAGAATATTTGTTTCTATGTTCATGAGAGATATTGGCCCATCGTCTTCTTTTCTTGTAATTCCTTTGTCTGGTTTTGATATAAGAGTAATGTTGGCCTCATGGAATGAGTTAAGAAGTATCTCCTCTGCTTAGATCTTCTGAAAGAAATTGTAGAGAATTGGTATAATTTCTTCCTTCAGTGTTAGGTAGAATTCACCAGTTAATCCACCTAAGACTAGTGCTTTCTGTTTTAGAAGATTATTAACTATTGATTCAATTCCTTTAGTAGATAGAGTTTTATTCAGATAGTCTTTCTACTTGTATGACTTTTGGCAGCTTGTGTTTAAAGATTTGGTTCATTTAGGTTATCAAAAATGTGGACATAGAGTTGTTCATAGTATTCCTTTACTATCTTTTAATGTGCATAGGATCTGTAGTTAAGTCCCCTCTTTCATTTCTGATATTAGTAATTTGTATTGTCTCTCTCTTTTTTTCTTGGTTAGGCTGACTAGAGGTATATCAATTTTATTGATCTTTTCAAAGAACAAGTTTCTGATTTCATTGTCACTATTATTTAGAAATAAAACAACAACAAAACAAAAACAAAACAAAAATCTATTATCTGCTAGATCACTTAAGAGTAAGAAAAATAAGGTTTTAGTTTATATTCACTTATTCCTTCTTTGAATCTCTTCCTTATTTTATGTAGATCCAAGTTTTTGATGTATATTATTTTTCTTCTCTCTGAAGAACTTTTAACATTTCTTGCAAGGCAAGCCCATGGGCAATAAATTCCCTCAATTTTTGTTTGTCCAAGGAAATCTTTATTTCTCTTTCACTCTTAAAGGATAATTCCACAGGGTACATAATTTTAAATCGGTGGGGTTTTTTTCTCTCAGTAATTTACATATTTCACTCCAGTCTCTTCTTGTTTGTAACATTTCTGAGAAGTCAGATGTGATTTTTATCTTTGCTGCTCTATAGATAAAATATTCCCCTTACCCCTGGCTTTTTTCAGGATTTTTTCTTAATCTTTGATTTTCTTTAACTTGAAAATAATCTGTCTAGCTATAGTTTGGAGGTTATTTACTTGTGGCTTTTTGTTTGTTTATTTTGTATTTATCCTGCTTGGCATTCCTTGAGTTTCTGTATCTATAGTTTGGTGTCTGACCTTTTGGGCAAATTCTCAGTCATGACTATTTCAAATATTCTGTTTCTTTCTCTCTGCTCCTTCTGGCATTCCCTTCACGCACATGTTATACCTTGTGGACTTGTTCCACAGTACTTGGATATGCTATTCTGTTTTCTCAGTCCTTGTTCTCTTTGCTTTTGGGTTTTTAGGCATTCTGTTGATATAGCCTCAAGCTCTGAGATTCTTGACTCAGCTATGTCCTGTCTAGTAATAAGGCTGTTAAATGTATCTTTGCTCCTATTATAGTGTTCTTTTATCACTGTTATTTCTTTTTGGTCCATTCTTAGACTTTACATATCTCAAGGTGCTTGGATGGCTCAGTTGCTTCAGCATCTGACTCTTGATTTCAGTTCATATAATGATCTCAGAGTTGTGAGACTGAGCCTAGCATCGAGCTCCACGCTCAGCACACAGTCTGCTTGAGATTCATTCTTCTGCCCCTGTGCATGCATACACATGTGCTCTCTTCTCTCTCTCTCTCAAATAAATAAATAAAATCTTTAATCATAAAAAAAAGAATTTCCACATCTCTGCTTACATTGCCCTCTGATCTTACATGCTGTCTACTATACCCATTAGATCTCTCAGCATATTATTCATACTTTTTTTTTTTAATTCCCAGTGTGATCATTCCAACATCTATTGCCATATATGAGACTGCTTTGGATGCTTGCTCTGTCTCCTTAAACTGTATTTTGCCTTTTGGAAGTCTTAAAATATTTTCTGCGAGCCTAGCATGACTTACAGGATAAAAGAAACTGTTGTTAAATCAGCCTTTGGTATTGTATGGGGGAAACGGAAGTTTTCTAGAGTCCTACAATTAGGTCTCAGTGTTATGTTTGCTAGGATTATGATTCTAGGCTGATATTTAATGCAAAAGCTTAAAAAATGTAATTAAAAAGTAACAAGAACACAGAGTCACATCAAAATGATGTGTATTGTAATAGTATTTTATATTAGTTGTACTTCTCAGTCTAGCATTATTTCATTCCTTTCCCCATTAACTACTTTGCTATGGACAATTTTAAAAATTGTATATAATAATTTTTCTTACTTACATTTGAATAATTACCAAATATATAGCATTTTAGCCTGTGTCTTTCAATCTGCTTCCATTCTCTGGAATGGATTCCTTCCTATTGATTTATTTCTGATTTTATTTAAAATTATGGCCTATTTTTCATATGCAGTGTAAATGGCTTTTGTTGGAACTGAAAATTGTACTTCCCAACCCCAGCTTTCCTCTAGCTCTGCTTTCAATTAAAGTTCAATTTCATTCCATTGTTGGCCATATTATGAGATACATTATATAAAATCTAATTTACATATACTGAAACATTAGAGGCACACCAGAGGCACTTTTTAGTTATTTAAATTCTAAAATTATTCTTTTATCCCACATCTGGTAGAATCATGTAATGTTCACTTTGTCTTAACCTCTGAAGTGCCCCTATGAGCTGTTAGCATTAGATGAAATCATCCTCAAAGGCTTTGAAAAGAACTTTTTCAAGGAGTTATACCTCTAGTATCTTGCTTTCTTGTTTTCTTCACACATAAAATGTCCATACTCACATGAGCAACTTAACTTTACTTATTTCTATAGGCGTAATGGCATCATACTTATATTTATGAAAGTAAGAAGGGTCCATGATTTCTTTTGATTTCTCTCTCTCTCTCTCTCTTTCTTTTCCCTCTCCCTCTCTCTCACACATACACATATACCACATCTATAGCATTATAAATATTATTCTATGGTTATGGCCTCTGTGATTATACAAAGCAGAAACGCAACACAATCTAGTTTAAACCTAGGAGCTCTAGCAATAAGCAACATCATTAGGCTTCAGTCTCAATCTCTCCTCTCCTGTCCTCGATTCTTGCACAAGCATTTGCCTAGGTCAGGATGGTCAGGAGGTCAGGATGGCCAGTAACACCATTGACCATAAATCCTGCCATCTAAATGACCACAGTGAGAAAGACCATTTCTTCCTGAAGAGTTTCGATGAAATTTCTAGATTGTATCTCAGTAGACTGATTTGAATCAGGTGATCTCTCTGAACTACCCACTATGGCCAGAGAGTGTATTCATTGAACAAGCCAGGTTATGTGTATCTCCCAGATCCAGGCCCACCAAACACTTAGATGGAGAGTTGGGGAGGGGTAGTTCCCAGCAGAAAAATCAAATTAATTGCCATAAAACGGTGGTGTATAATGGGCCAATACACAAAATAAATATCTATTACACTCCCTAGGTAGTTTGGAGAATAAAACATCCTCCCAAACCAGATCTGCCTCTTAATCTTCTTACTCGACTACTGCACTCAAATAAATCAAATGATTTGGTCAGCAAATCAGGTCAGTGAAAAACATTTGAAAACTTGCCTTGTGTTGAAATATAGACTCCAAACATTTCTCTGTCCAAACAGTATGTTGTCATCATTGTCATCATACACACCAATGCAGGAGCTCACTATAGTCATCACCATGACAAGACCAGCACCAATGAAACACAAGGGTTAATAATTTCAGTTAAAAGTAGTCTTCTTATATCATCTTCCAAAGTCTACTAGAATTACATTGAAAATATTTTTTTAAGCATAAACTTGCTAGCACAAAGAGAATCATAGAAGAGATGACAGGAAAAAGATTTGGAAGTTGGAAAGCAGAGGGACAAGATTTTTGAAAGGTGAAAACTGGGCCAGCAGTGACTGTGGGACCCAGAAGCAAATCAGACCAAAGCAGAATAGATGAGAGGTTAGGGGTGCCCAGTAAAATTCACGTGGGGCTGAAAGCAGAAGAATATGATAGAAGTTAGGCAGAGGAGTACATAGATGTCCAGACCTGCCTGCCAAGCTATAGTAGTCTGGAGACTAACCTTACAGCATTCAGGTAGAAGACTAGAGGTATAGTCACTGAAGAGATAGAAGGAAGGAGCCTGAATATGGGGACCCCAGGCATGGCTGAGTATAGGGATACAGTTCTGGAAAACAGTGGGCCTTAGTAGAGATCTATATTCAAGGTGATTTCCTGGCTACCTTTCCCCATAGATTTCTAAACTTTAGTTTATATATAGTTGATATATAACAGATATAGTTGATATATAACATTGTGTGAGCTTTAAAGCGTACAAGATGTTGATTTGCTACATTTATATATTATGATATGATTACCACCAAAAATTTAATCCTGGATTTCCAGGTTATTATGAAGGTGTGGTTGTTGAAGTAAAATAACTGAACATATTTTATTGACATTTTGTTAGCTTTACTTATAATTTTTATGTTTACAGAGATACATTATGTGGATCTCCATTTGTATTCTTGCCTCAGGTCCAACAAACAGAATTTAAAACAAACAGGAAAAATTTAATCTTGAGGAACACAGACATTATAGGGAACAGTTAAAAACAAAGAACAAAAGCCACACTGTAAATAATATTCTTTGAGGAGAAAGAGATAGGAGGAGATATTGCCAAGAGATCTAACAGAGCTCATCTCCTCCCAGTAACTCTTCTTCTCTCCTGATGTACATATCACCATTGGCTTGAGTAAACAGGGCTCCCTCAGAGTTCCTTGTGTTCCTTGTAATAACATCTCAATCTCATTTCAAGAGATTCCACATGCCCCATTAATACCACTTTTCATAATGCCATAGGTGGTTTCCACAAAGTTCTGTGTGCTCATACATTCCACCATTAGGCCTGAATCTGTGTTGCTTTGTGACTGAGCAACACAATGGTTCTGTATTCTCTTAACCTAGCCCAACTGCTCTCTTCCCACACCCTGTCTACTGTGACCTCTAGAATATAGAATCAAATACAAACTCAATCAAAAGCAAAACTCCTCCACTCTCAAATTCTTTTCTGAAAATTCCCATCACTTTCTGGTCCCCCAAAAGAAAAATCTTTTAAAGCCATAGCTTCCTTTGTGTCCCGTGCAAGTAGTGGCTCTTTGTCTCCCACACCCCACACACCAAAGAACCTGGAGGAAAGAGGGGTCACCCCTCTGCTTCTCATCACCATTTCCATTTCTATCTGTTCCTCCTCCCAAACCCTCAGTTCCTCTGAAGCTCAATTATATTCACTCTATTATCCACCATCTTTATTAGATTTCTCTATATCTGTGGATCACTTCTCATTCCATGAAGATCCTGGCATCTAGTTTGTATGCTGCTAGTTGTAACACTTGGCAACATCAACATGCACATGATGTGCACATGATGATCCAATATCCTGGCGCTCAGTTCCTTGAATTGCCCTCCTCCGGTGATCTTATCTTGAGCCCACCTGCTCCCAGAGTCCTTCATTACTACATTGCATGCGTGATCAACTCTTCCATTTTGCCAAACCCTCTTGGCCAAGCCCAGTTCCTCCCACTCCACACATGCACCTTTGCAGCTGAACATGACTGGGAAAATAATCAGGCAACCATGCTGACTGACCTTACTTTAAATTTGTGAGGAATAATCCCACATGAGCCTTCATTGCTGATCTGCCACACCAAAACATTTTCCTCTTCCTTTTCCCTCCTACTTTCCTAAATTAATATTTTATAGCTTCTCCTTTCTCAAGAACAACATCTCAAGAATACCTGGGACATAATAATTGGTGTTCCATATTGTTGAATGCATGAGAATGAAAATAAGTTGAAAAAGAAGAACAGAAGGTTATAAAGGAGAGGAGTTAGGAAACAAAACTAAAATGCTCTTGAAAATTAAAATATGACAGCTGGAATTAGAATCCATTAGACAAGTTTGAAGATAAAGTAGAAAAAATTCTCCCAGAAAATATAAGGGAAAGCTAAAGAGATGAAAATAGGAGACAAAAGATAACAAAATTGAATGACTAGAATAAAAGGGAAAATACCCCAATTCTGGGAATTCTGGGAAGATAAAAGAAATAATTTTTAAAGGAATTCTATAAGTTTCCTGGGATGAAAGGACATATGTTTCCAGATTAATGTTTGCACAAAGACAGTCCAAAATTACACAACACTCATGAAAAGATATTGGGCTGTATCGGATAAAATATATATGTATTTACCATTAGACCAAGAAATCCCACTCTAGGACTCTATCCAAAAGAGATACTTGCAAATGTGCCAAATGACATATGCACAAGGATATTTATTATAGACTTATTTATTATAATAACAAAATACTGAAAACAATCCAGATGTTTGTCAATAGGAGAATGATTGAATGAACTATGTTATCCAATTATAAGTAACATTTTTGAGCAATGAAAGAAATGTGACCATGAATGAAAAATTGGGTAATATTAAGGCATAAGTTATTTTTACCAAGGTAATAATGACATCATAAGTATGTTTAAAAAACTTATCTCTTAGAGATGTGTATTGAAAGATTTATGGGTGAAATAATAGATGCCTTGTATTATCTTTAACATATTTTAGCAAAAAAAATAAAAAAAAATAAATGGATGAAGTAAAGCTGGAAAATATAATTGTTTAATCTATATGATTAAACATGATTATATGCAAGTATTCATTACAGCATTCTCTTTACTTTTTATTATATTTGGAAACTACCATAATAAAACATTTAATCCAAACATAATGGATTTTTATCAGTATCATTAATGTACAATATCCAGAATTAGTATATACCAGAGACAAAATGAGAGTCCTAAAAGCTGAGGGAGAACGAGAATAGGTCATGTGAAAAAAGGACCAAGAATGCTAATGGTGCTGGAGCACTCAATAACAAACCTGACCACAAGACAATGAAAAAGTACTTTCAAATTTCCATGGAAATGACTCAAAAAATGGGAGAAAGTATCTGAAATCATATAACTAACTAGACTTTTTCCAAGATATTAAAAGAATTTTTATAATTCAATAATAAAAAGCCAAATGCTCAAATAAAATATCAGCTAAAGAATTTGAATAGGCATTCCCCCCCCAAAAAATAAATTTCCAATAGGCACATGAAAAGACACCCAACATCATTAGTCACTAAGGGATTCAAATCAAAACAACACTGAGATACCACTTCACATTCACAAGGATGGCTATAATAAATTAAAAAAAATAAAACAGATACTAACAAGTGTTCACAAGACTATGGTGAAATTGGAACCTTTGTACATCACTGAAAGGATTGTAAAATAGGGTAGCCCTTTTGGAAAAGAGATGGTAGTTCCTCAAACTATTAAACATAGTTACCATATGACCCACAATTCTACTCTTAGGTCTATACCTAAGAGAACTGAAGACAAAAAGAAAAAGAACTGAAGACATATATCCACAATATCCACATAAAGATGTGTATGCAAATGTCCATATAGCATCATTTGTAATAGCCAAAAAGTGGAAACAATCCAATGCTCATTAACTGATAAATGAATAAGCAAAACTGTTATAACCTTACATAAAGATGATTAGTGGTCACTAGGGACTCAGGGAATGGGAGATGACTACAAATGGTTCAAGGTTCCTCTTTTTTTTTTTTTTTAAGATTTTATTTATTTATTTATTGGAGAGAGTATGAGTGAAGGGAGGAGCAGAGAGAGAAAGAGACAAGCAGATTCCATGCTTGCTGTGGTGCTCGATCCTATAACACTGAGATCATTAACTGAGCTGAAACTTAACCCACTGAGCCACCCAAGTACCCCAAGGTTTTTTTTGAGGGTAATGAAAATATTCAGGAATTAGATAGTGGTCATGATTGCACAACTCTGTGAATATACTAAAAACCACTTTACTGTGTACTTTAAATGGGTTAATTTTAAGGTTGTATGAATTATACCTCAATAAAGTTGTTTTTTTAAAATACTGTGACCACAGGTCATGATGCTGGGTGAGGTCTATGACTCTTTCAGTTGACATCTGTTCTTTGTCTTGTTTGTTGATTGACCAAATATTGTTAAAGATGTTCAAGCAGCCTGCTCAATTTACTAATCCAGAAATTCTTTGCTATTTTGGATTGATAAACCTTCCTAATTAAATCCAGTGAAATGATTTCTGAGTTCATGGTATGACTGAAAATCCACATACATAGATAGTCTGTTCTTGACTGATCTATGTAAAATTATTTTGAGTTGGAGAACAGAATATTGAAAAAACTGTCCAAATTGATGCTCTAAGGGTTAAGATTAAAGCAAGTCAAACTGTGATTTATAGGAGTGGTTACACCAAGATGTGGTGACCAATCAGCCACAGAGTTTGTTCTGGTATCTCCCACATGTCCGTTTGGATGATCTCTGCATGATAAAAGTGGTTTGAATAAGTGGTCATATCACAGAGAACACAGGGCAGTGTTGTTTTTATTCTACTTCACTTTTTGAGCATGAATTTGAATCCTTAGAAGATAAATTTAAAAAGGTGATCCACATTAAGATGAATTATTGTACCTATCACTACAAAAGCTAACAACCTCATTTGGAAAAAATGACAGCAATTGAAGAAACAGAATATTGATGAAATTGAAAAATGTAACATCAACCTTTGTCACTGTTTCTAAAAGTTTATCACTTATCTGAATCAGAAGCAGATGAAGATGGTAAGGAGTTTAAAGATCACACTGCGCTCTCTCAAGTCTAGGGCTCCAGTTTTTGAAGTAGGATCCAGTGGATTGATGCAAGTCAGTGGCAAGGGGTTAGTCTCCATCACTCTCTACAGGGCTTTGTGGGCATGAAGACTCTAGAACAAAATGACCGCAGCTGAGAGCAGCACTCATCACTCACCTGCAAAGCTTGAGGGGTAATCCTGGACTTCCACTATGAAAATGTTCATATGGAAACAACAGAAAAGTGAAAAGTAAGGATGTGAAAAAAGACCAAACCTGGCCAGAAATGCTTGTCGCACACAAGAGATGAATACCATGAACTACATGCATTCAAGCATGGATGCCAAGGTAGGGCAGACATGGCAATGGCCCTGCCTGTGAGCACGTGCAAGGGAAAACATGCCAGAGCAAGAATTTGGTTGTATGTTTTTTTTCCGAGATTGTTGGGAGAATGCCCACCCTAAGCTCCTATGGAATATTATTTTGGTTTTATCTTCATCTTGTGTTGTAACTTTTCCTAAAAAGGACTTCAACATTATTTGTCATTTTTGTGGCTTTTATTTGTGCTGTAAATGGCTTACTTTCATTCTCCTTCCTTTTTAACCAGGAATGTTAGAATTGGTTTTCAAAGTCTGCTTAGCAAGTATCACTAATAATAAATTTCTCTGAGATCAATAGGCCTAATCAGCTAATCACTGAATTGATTCATATCAAGGAAAAATCCACTTTTACCTAAGATGCATTTGAGTGGTAGAACTCCTCTCTACTGGGGTATCGACAGGAAGACAAGTTAATGGAGGCAACAATGAGCTCATTACTTAGCAGGTAGTCCCTCTTCAAGTCTCTTACTTCATTGTTCTTGGTTTATATATATGAGCACAGCACCGAAAACCAGTTTTTGCTACCATTCAGTACAGATAATTCACCTATACATTTATCTCCTTACGAAGTAGAACAGTGGAGAACAATATAATGAGACACATGATCATACTTAAAGAGCTTTGAAAAAAAATGAGAAGGTGTTACAATGGATAAATGATTGAATACTACATTTGAAACTAATGATGTACTATATTGGTTAATTGAATTTAAATAAAAACTTTTTTTTTAAAGAAATAAACAAGAGAATTCTGGGGGTAATTTTTTAAAGTCCTCTAGATTCTGATGTCAAATAACTAAAAGTTAAAGTAATTGCAGTGAATGCATTATAAGCCATTTTTATTTGTAGTCTTCTAAAATGTCTATCCTTAGAAAGTTAATCTTGGTTATACTGTGTTACAGAGAAAAACAGCCTGTAAGGTCCAGCTGTTGGATTTTAAGTTAGGATTCTTACCTACAAAATGAGAGTCAGTAAGATTATTATTATTATTATTATTATTTTTTTTTACTAAATTTGAAAATAACCTTCTCTCTTTTTAAAGACAATTCTTGAAGTCTGAATTAGACTGTTCAAAAGCCATTTTAAGGATCAGCCTGGGGGCGCGTGAGTGGCTCAGTCAGTTAAGCACCCACTGATTCCAGCTCAGGTCATGATCTCAGAGTCCTGAGAGAAAGTCGAGCTCTGCAAGGGGTATGGAGCCTGCTTAAGATTTTCTCTCCCTCTTCCTCTGCCTCTTTCCTCTTTCCCCACCCTTCCCCCACACAAGTGCTCTCTATTAAAAAGAAAAAAAAGAAAGCAAGCAAGCTCAGCCTCAGCTACAGACTTAAGTTTCATCTGGGATGAGACTTTGAGATTTCAGACACTGTGGTGTTGGCCAAATGGAGCCCTCATTCTGGCTAGGCCTTCCAAACTTCAGCTATTTCCTTTGGGAATAGCTTTCTGATAGAATATGATTAGTAGGGGCACCTGAGTGGCTCAGTGGGTTAGGCCTTTGCCTTTGGCTCAGGTCATGATCTCAGGGTCTTGGGATCGAGCCCCACATTAGGCTCTCTGCTCAGTTGAGAGCCTGCTTCTCTCTCTCACTCTCTCTCTCTCTGCCTGCCTCCCTGCCTATTTGTGATATCTCTCTGTCAAATAGATAAATAAAATCTCTAAAAAAAAGAATATGATTAGTAACGATGGTTGTGCTGTGTTTAGATCATCTCATCCATTGTCACCCATTGTCATTCCCTTCATTTTGAGTAACACATTTCTCCATATGATGTACAAGAATGTATTTGAAATCCATGCCAGAGCACACTGATAGTCAATGGGTTCCAAGGGTCAAAGCTACTTATTCTTATCCATTTTGTGCAAAATGTGGCCTTAATCTTCATTTTTACCTTTGTATTAATGCACTATAGTACATTAATAAGGGAGTTGTTCAAAATGTTTGCTTTTTCTCAACACTTCTACAGACTCAAAATCAAAATTGATATATTAAAAAAAAGTGAGTGGAGTAAAGACAGCAGGGGTGTTTGTTTATTTAGATTTTCACTTTCATCGGGGGGAGGTGTAGGGATTGAAAAAAAACTGACTTAAGGATGAGGTGAGATTTTCATTTTGTATTTGGTCAGAACAGGAAAAAATAAGTTAAAAATATTAGTTTTAAGGTATAATGTTTCAAAAATATTCAAGTTTCTCACTAACACTGTGTCTTTATAGCATTTATAACTATAAATGGTCAAATGGGACACTGTTTTCTTTTAAGCAACATTTTATCATTTGCCTTTAGGAACACTATTAAAATGTTATATTTGTGTTCTTCACATCCTTACCAAGCAAAGGTATCCTACAATTTCAGCACACTACATAGAAGATCAGTTATTCTCATTATTTGACATCTGTTAATTATACTAGAGAAAAATGTTTTAAACCAGTATTTATAAATTACCACATAACTAACACTAATTAACACTAACCCCTGTGACATTTCAATAAAATTGTTACTCAGAAGAAGTTAACATTTAATAATGTTTATGGGGGTATGGGAACCTACATATTTTAAATCACTTTTTACCTTGCTTCCTAAAACTAGAAAAATGATTTTGCTAATTTTATTTTGTATGTTATTTTACCAAGATATTACTAATTTCTACCTATAAAAATGTACTATGGGAACACTGTTTTGCATAATAATCTTATATCCATTAAACTAATTTTTTCCAGTAAAAAATAAAAAAACTATTGTTTAGATATTTTCAATAATTCTGAGAGAAAGTAATTTTCAACTTGGAATTCTATAATAAGCCAAGCTATTAGTCAGTTGTGAGGGTAGGATGAAGACATTTTGGAATATATAAGCTCTCAAAACATTTATTCAAGCAGCCTTTCTTGGGAAGTTATCAAAGAATATGTTCTAAGAAAAGGAGGGAGCAAACCAAGTACAAGGGAAGAGTAAATCCATCAAGCATCTGATCCAACCAGAAGAGAGATGAAAGAATCCATGGTGATATTGAAAGCAAACCCAGGGGCTACATGCCCAAAGAACAGCCATGGGGACAGAAGGTCCTAGGAGCTATCCTCCAAGAAATGGTGATAATAATGGACAGTTTGATAGGTAAGGATATTTTAAGAGAAGATCTATGCTTCTGGAGGACAGTCTGTGAATAAATAAGAAGAAAAACAGCAAAAAAAATGATTGCTGGAGTGTTTTTCTAGAACACTAGAAAAATATTATAAATATTATTATGTGGAATCCAAAAACAAAATTTTTTAAAAATGACTCTTAAAAACAGAGAACAAACTGGTGGTTTCTAGAGGAGAGGGGCAAAATAGATAAAGTGATTAAGATGTACAAACTTACAGTCATAAAATAAATGAGTTCCAGAGAAGAAAAATACAGCTTAGGGATACTACTGTAATAATGTATGGTGACTATACTTACGTGGTGAGCACTGAGTAGCATATAGAAATGTCATATTGCTATGTTGTACATGTGAAACCAATATAATATTCTATTAACATATCATATTTCAATTTAAAAAAATTTTTAGCTCCAAGAGAAACCAAAGTTATACAAAATAAGAAATGTAATCATAATACATTATGTGATTATGTGACTTAGCTGTGGATACATTTTACATGAGAGTAGTCATATATGCAATAAGTACTGAGCTATTATTATATTATATAAATATATGAAAGGAATGGGAGAGAAGAAGTTGTGTGAATGCATATATACTTACATGTGTAACACCTGTGGTGTCCTAGTTTCTATTTGAAAGGAAGCTAGAAGGGATACATCCTCTCCATAAATGGGAAGTCAATAGCAAATACCTAACACTTCAAAAACCAAACTCTCAGTATACTTAGGTTCTTTAGAAATATGGAGGGAAACTCTAAAGGAAATAGCTAAGAAAGTTGAAACGGTAATGGAGGGAGTAGCAAGATGGCAGAGGAGTAGGAGACTTAAATATCATCAGGTTCCAGGAGTTAAGCTAGATAGCTATCAAACCATTCTGAACACCTACAAAATCAACAGGAGATCAAAGAGAAGAAGAACAGCAATTCTAGGAACAGAAAAGTGACTACTTTCTGGAAGGTAGGACATGCAGAGAAGTGAATCCGAGGCGATATATGGGAAGATAGACCTCGGGGGGAGGGACTGGCTCCCAGCAAGTGGTAGAGTGAGGGACATCACTCCAAAGGCTAACCCTTGTGGGAACAGGGTGGTCTCAGGACCTGCAGGGTCACAAAAAGAACAAGGGTGTCTGAGGGTGACAGAGCTGCCAAGTGTCAGAGTGGGGAAGCCAGCTGCAGAGAGGGAGCCGAGCAGTGGGCTCTCAGCTTAGGGTAACCTTATACTGTAATGTGAGGCACAGTTGGGCCACTGTTCTTTGAGCAGGGACCCTGCAAAGTGGCAGGTCCAGGGAGACTCTGGGAGGAGTGGCACAGGAGCATGCTGCAGGAGTTGGCTGGGTTGGGAGACTCCAAACAGGGCCATGCACCAGAGAAAGAAATGCTTGGTCACAGGATGGGTGAGCATGGAGTGCGGCCAGAGACCAGGGAGACAGGAGCGATTCACCGCTTTTCTCTGAGGGTGCACTGAGGAGTGGGGCCCTGAGCTCTTAGCTCCTCCGGACCAGAGGCAGGGAGGCTGCCATCTTCATTCTCCTCCTCCAAAGCTGTACAGAAAGCATTCAGAGAATAAAAGATACTGAGAGCGAACCTGAGCAGATTCATTCTCCAAACCAGGCCACTTAGCCTGGCCCCTGGCAAGGGTGGTGCAATTCCACCTCCAGCAAAGACATTTATGAATCAGTACAATAGGCCCCTCCCCGAGAAGATCAACAAGAACATCCAGCCAAGACCAAGTTCACCAATCAATGAAAACTGTAGTACTTCAGAACTATAGGAATACAGTACATAGAATTAATGGCTTTTTCCCATGATTTTTTAATCTTTCAAAGTTAATTTTTTTAATTTTATTTTTTTCTTATTCTATTTCTTTATTTTTTCTCTTTCTTATTTTAACATTTTTAACTATTTTATCTTATCAATACCTTTTTAAAATTTTCATAATTATAGTCATATTCTATCACTTCATTGTATTTGACCTCATTTTTTATACACATTTAGGTTTTACTTTCTTTAAAATTTTGGGATACAGTTTCTTCTAATAGATCAAAATATACCCTAAATCTAGTGCATGACTTTGTTCTAGTCTCCACCCTCATCATATTCTTTTTCAACCAACTTCTTATTTATCAATAACTTTTTTAGAACCTTTTTAAATTTTCATCTTTACAGTCATATTCCATCCCTTCATCATGTTTACCCTTATTTTTGTATATATATGTTTTTCTTTCTTTAAAATTTTGGGAGGCAGTTTCTTCTAACAGACCAAAACACACCCAAAATCAAGCATTTGGCTCTGTTCTATTCACCAGTATAACATATATATAGATACACACACACACACACACATTTTTTTTTTCTTTTTTTTCCCTCCTTTCTTCTCTACCCAGTTTCGGGTCCCTTCTGATTTGGTTAGTATATATTTTTCTGGGGCCAGGGTAACCCTTTTAGTATTTTGTTCTCTCATTCATCTATTCTTATCTGGATAAAATGACAAGGCTAAAGAACTCATGACAAAAAAAAAAAAAAAAAGACCAAGAGGCAGTACTGATGGCTAGGGACTAATCAATACAGACATTGGTAATATGTCAGAACTAGAATTTAGAATGACAATTATCAAGGTGCTAGCTGGGCTGGAAAATAATCTAACCAAGTTGATATCAAAAAAGGTATTAATGAGGTGTAATCAAAAATGGAAGCTCTTAGTGGTAGGATAACTGAGGCAGAAGAGAGAATTAGTGGTATAGAAGACCAAATGATAGAGAACAAAAAAGCTGAGAGAAAGAAAGATAAGCATGAGAGAGAGAAAGAGAGAACCATGAGGGGAGAATTCAAGAGGTAAGTCATACCATAAGACAAAACAATGTTAGAATAATTGGGATCCCAGAAGAAGAAAGAGAGAGGGGGAGAAGGTATATTGGAGCAAATTCTAATAGAGAATTTCCCTAATTTGGCAAAGGAAACAAGCATCAAAATCCAGGAGGCACAGAGAACCCCCCTCAAAATCAATAAAAATAGGTTCACATCCCATCATCTAATAATAAAACTTGTGGGTCTCGGTGACAAAGAGAAAATCCTGAAAGCAGCATGGGACAATAGGTCTATAACATACAATGATAGAAATATTAGATTGGCATCAGACCTATCCACACAGACCTGGCAAGACAGAAAGGACTGGCATGATATATTCAGAGCACTAAATGAGAAAAATATGCAGCCAAGAATATTATATCCAGCCAGGCTGTCATTGAAAATATAAGGAGAGATAAAAGCTTCCAGGACAAATAAAAATTAAAAGAATTTGCAAACACCAAACCAGCCCTACAGGAAATACTGAAAGGGGTTCTCTAAGCAAAGAAAAGTAGTAGACCAGCAAGGAACAGAGATGATATGCAGTAACTGTCACCTTACAGACAATACAATGACACTAAATTCATATCTTTCAATAGTTACCCTGAATGTAAATGGGCTAACTGCCGCAATCAAGAGACACAGGGTATCAGAATGGATAAAAAAACAAGACCCATTGATATATAGTCTACAAGAAACTCATTTTAGACCCAAAGACTCCTCCAGATATAAAGTGAGGGGGTGGAAAACAATTTACCATGCTAATGGACATCAAAATAAAGTTGGGTGGCAATCCTTATATCAGATCAATTAGATTTTAAGCCAAAGACTATAATAAGAGATGAGAAAAAGCACTATATCATACTTAAAGGGTCTGTCCAACAAGAAGAGCTAAAAATTTTAAATATCTACACCCCTAACATGGGAGCAGCCAATTTTATAAACCAATTCATAACAAAATCAAAGAAACACATCAACTATAATACAATAATACTAGGGGACTTTAACATCCCCCTCACTGAACTGGACAGATCAGCTAAGCAAAAGATCAACAAGGTAATAAAGGCTTTAAAATAACACACTGGACCAGATGGACATCACAGATATATTCAGAACATTCCATCCCAAAGCAACAGAATACACATTCTTCTCTAGTGCACATGGAACATTCTCCAGAAGAGATCACATCCTGGGTCACAAATCAGGTCTCAACCAGTACCAAAAGACTGGGATCATTCCTTGCATAGTTTTGGACCACAATACTCTGAAGCTAGAACTCAATCACAAGAGGAAAGTTGGAAAGAACTCAAATACATGGAGGCTAAAGAGAATCCTACTAAAGAATGAATGGGTCAACCAGGAAATTATGGAAGAATTTTAAAAATTTATGGAAACAAATGCAAATGAAAACACAACTGTTCAAAATCTTTGTGACACAGCAAAGGCAGTCCCGAGAGGAAACTACATAGCAATACAAGTATTTCTGAAGAAACAAGAAGGTCTCGAGCACACAACCTAAGCCTATACCTACAAAAGCTGGAGAAAGAACAGTAAAGAAACCCCTAACCCAGCAGGAGAAGAAAAATAATAAATATCAGAGCAGAAACCAATGAAATAGGAACCAAAGGAACAGTAAAACAAATCAATGAAACTATAAGCTTGTTCTTTGAAAGAATTAATAATATTGATAAACCCCTGGTCAGACTTATCAAAATGAAAAAAGAAAGGACCCAAATTAATAAAACCATGAATTAAAAAGGAGAGATCATGACCAATAATGAAGAAATATAAACAACTAAAAGAACATATTATGGTGCACCTGGGTGGCTCAGTGGGTTAAGCCGCTGCCTTCGGCTCAGGTCATGATCTCAGAGTCCTGGGATCGAGTCCCGCATCGGGCTCTCTGCTCAGCGGGGAGCCTGCTTCCCTCTCTCTCTCTCTGCCTGCCTCTCTGCCTACTTGTGATTTCTCTCTGTCAAATAAATAAATAAAATCTTTGAAGAAAAAAAAAAAAAAGAACATATTATGAGCAACTGTATGCCAGCAAATTTGACAACCTGAAATTTGACAACCTGAAATTTGACAAATTTGACAACCAAGAAATGGATGCATTCCTAGAGACACATAAACCATGAAAACTGAAACAGGAAGACATGGAAAACCTGAACAGACCCATAACCAATAAGGAGATTGAAGCAGTCATTTAAAAATCTCCCAACAAACAAGATCCCAGGGCCAGAAGTTTTCCCAAGGGAATTCTACCAAACATCTAAATAAATAATACTTATTCTCCTGAAAAAATAGAAATGGAAGGAAAACTTCTGAACTCATTTTACGAGGCCAGCATTACCTTGACCCCAAAACCAGGCAAAGACCCCATCAAAAAGGAGAATTACAGACCAATTCATTGACGAACATGGATGCAAAAATTCTCAACAAAATACTAGCCAATAGGATCCAACAGTACATTAAATGGATATTCACTATGACCAAGTAGAATTTATTCCTGGGCTGCAAAGTTGGTTCAACATTCTCAAATGAATCAATGTCATACAATACATTAATAAAAGAAAGAACAAGAACCATATGTTACTCTCAATAGATGCTGAAAAAGCATTTGACAAAGTATAGCATCCTTTCCTGATCAAAATTCTGCAAAGTGTAGGGATAGAGGATAGCATACTTCAATATCATCAAAGCCATCTATGAAAAACCCACAGACAATATCATTCTCAATGGGGAAAAACTGAGCTTTTTCCCTAAAGTCAGGAACATGGCAAGGCTGTCCACTATCAGCACTGCTGTTCAATGCAGTACTAGAAGTCCTAGCCTCAGCGATCAGACAAGAAAAAGAAATAAAAGGCATCCAAATCAGCAAAGAAGAAATCAAACTCTCACTCTTTACAGATGATATGATACTTTAATTGAAAAACCCAAAAGACTCCACTCCAAAACTGCCAGAACTCATACAGGAATTCAATTAAATGTCAGGATATAAAATCAATGCACAGAAATCAGTTGCATTTCTATACACCAACAGCAAGAGAGAAGAAAGAGAAATTAAGGAGTCACTCCTATTTACACTTGCACCCAAAACCGTAAGATATCTAGGAATAAACCTAACCAAAGAGACAAAGAATCTATACTTAGAAAACTATAAAGTACTCATGAAAGAAACCGAGGAAGATACAAAGAAATGCAAAATGTTCCATGCTCATGGATTGGAAGAACAAATATTGTGAAAATGTCTATGCTACCTAAACCAATCTATATATTTAATGCAATCCCTCTCAAAATACCAACATTTTTTTTCAAAGAAATGGAACAAATAATCCTAAAATTTATATGGAACAAGAAAAGACCCCAAATAGCCAAAGGAATATTGAAAATGAAAACCAAACTTGGTGGCATCACAATTCCAGACTTCAAGCTCTATTACAAAGCTGTAATCATTAAGATAGTATGGTACAGACAAATAAATCAATGGAACAGAACTGAGAGCCCAGAAATGGACCCTTAACTCTATGGTCAACTAATCTTCGACAAAGCAGGAAAGAATGTCCAATGGAAAAAAGACCATCTCTTCAACAAATGATGTTGGGAAAATTGGACAGCCACATGTAGAAAAATGAAACTGGACCATTTCCTTACACCATACACAAAAATACACTCAAAATGGAGCAAAGGCCTCAATGTGAGACAGGAATCCATCAAAATCCTTGAAGAGAACACAGGTAGAAACCTCTTCCACCTCAGCCACAGCAACTTCTTCCTAGAAACATCACCAAAGGCAAGGGAAGCAAGGGCAAAAATGAACTACTGGGACTTCATCAAGATCAAAAGCTTTTGCACAGTAAAGCAAACAGTCAACAAAACCAAAAGACAACTGACAGAATGGGAGAAGATATTAGCAAATGACATATCAGATAAAGGCCTCGTATAAAATCTATAATGTACTTGTCAAAGTCAACACCCGAAGAACAAATAATCCAATCAAGAAATGGGCAGAAAATATGAATAGATATTTCTGTAAAGAAGACATCCAAGTGGCCAATAGACACATGAAAATGTGCTCCACATCACTCGGCATCAGAGAAATACAAATCAAAACCACAATGAGATACCACCTCACACCAATCAGAATGGCTAAAATTAACAAGTCAGGAAAAAACAGACCTTGACATGGATGTGGAGAAATGGGACCCCTCCTACACTGTCGGTGGGAATGGAAGCTAGTGCAGCCATTCTGGAAAACAGTGTGGAGGTTCCTCAAAAAGTTGAAAATAGAGCTACCCTATGACCCAGCAATTGCGCTACTGGGTATTTACCCTAAAGATACGGATGTAGTAATCCGAAGGGGCACATGCATGTGAATGCTTATAGCAGCTATGTCCACAAGAGCCAAACTATGGAAAGAACCTAGATGTCCATCAACAGATGAATGGATAAAGAAGATGTGGTATATATACAATGGGATACTATTGTATCCCAAAAAACAAAAAACAAAAAACAAAACCCCTCAAAATCCTGCCACATTTTGCAACAATGTGGTTGGAACTAGAGGGTATTATGCTAAGTGAAATAAGTCAATCAGAGAAAGACAATTATCATATGATATATGAGGAATTTGAGATACAGAGCAGGGGGTTATGGGGGATAGGGAAGGAAAAACTGAAACAAGACAATCTGGGGAGGGAGACTAACCCTGAAAGACTCTTACTCTCAGGAAACAAACTGAGGATTATGGGGTGTTGGGGGGAAAGGATAGGGTGGCTGGGTTATGGACATTGGGAAGGATATGTGCTATGGTGATTGCTGTGAATTGTGTAAGACCAATGATTCACAGACCTGTACCCCTGAAGCAAATAATACATCATGTGTTTAAAAAAAAAAAAGAAAAAGAAAAAGAAAAGAAAGAAAAAAAGAAAGTTGAAATGGTTGCCTATGGGAAGCAGAAATCAGGTGAGCCATGCTATATTTTTATAATAAATATTGTGGAGCCATCTGACTCTGAAAATGTATAGAACTTAAATAAAAATGTAATTTTTATCAGAGAAATGTAGAAGTATACCTATATAGTATCTATATAGTCAGAATTCACTTAATTCTAGCTGTTATTCAGTATTCAAATCTTTACAAGGAAAGAGAAATCTTTTTTTTTTTTAAGATTTTATTTTATTTGTCAGAGAGAGAACACAAGCACAAGCAAGGGGAGTGGCAGGTAGGGGGAGAAGCAGGCGCCCTGCTGAGCAAGAAGCCAGATGCAGGACTCAATCCCAGGAGTATGGGATCATGACTGAGCCAAAGGCAGATGCTTAACCAACTGAGAAACTCAGACATCCCAGGAAAGAGAAATATTAAAACACAGCCTCAAAATATCATGAATAAAAGTCTTTAAAAAGTTTTATCTAACTTTTGAGGGTGATCAGTGACTCCTTTCAGAATCTGACATAAATTAAGATCTCTCTACGAGAAAAGTGAGCTCAAGACTTTATAGAGTTCAGACTTCCTGAATTCATCCGTAGAGATCTTCTGGATATCCACATATCACAATTGAAGAACCCTTATTTTGAAGAAAATAATAAATATACAGAAAAAATGTCAAAGCCTTGAAATGGGCCACATGAAAAGGGTTTCTTTACTCACCTGAGTAGCGTTCATAAAAGCAGCTTTGATCACAGGCAAAGGGTGGGCCATTGCACGGTCCACACGGGTCTCCTATTCCAAGTGGATTTCAAATAATGCTGGGCATCAGACCTCTGAGATTATTTCCTGCTCTCAGTGGTTTTAAGACTAGAGGACAGTGTTTTTCTTGTGTGTTAAATAGATCTCTTTGTTTCAAAACTAAAGAAAGCATTCTTGGGAGATTGGATTGCACAGGGTCTCCACACATTTCCTGTCTATTAGCAAAGCTTTGCTTAGTTGGAAAATGTAGGGCCACAGTTTCATCTTCTGGACCCAATTTGGCCATAAAAGATTAAAGAAACCAAAACCAGATTCTTTTCACATTAAAAATGATGGAGGCCCCATGGAATTTGGTATATGAATGTTTGCACTTAGCATAGAAAGTCTTCAAAACACTACTGAGGCAAACCAGAATTGGCCAGGGAAGCATATTTTCCAGATTTCGAGTCATTTGGAGGGGTCCATTTTAGGGTTTTTGAGACGTATTATAGAAGACATGCGCAGAAACGAAACAAAAAACTGAAGAGCTAAACGAAGAAGCCTCAGGTAAAGTTTTAGTTTGTAGGGGCTTTGAACCAGTGAGTTTGCACAACTTGTACGATGACTGTCTGTTGAGTAAGACTTCCACCAATCCCTCCGTTCAGTAATCTGTGATTCACATGCAGCTGCCAAATTACAAGGGTGCCAAATAGCATTAGCTACAAAATGCAGAAGAAAATGTAAGTTGCTCTTTTCTTCATGTTGACAGGCCTCCTACCCAAAAGAAATTAGTAAGATTTTGTCAGATGTTCACACAAAAGAAAAGACACTTTTTATTTTTCGGCCTTTTTAGAGCTGGTCAATTGCAAAGCTATCCTCTCCCCAACCCCTTGTAAAAGCTACCTCAGAGAGTACTTATTATTTTCCATATTTGGGCCTTTGTTCAATTGATTTCACCAAAGCCCTCTCAGTTTCTTTGCTCTTTTCAAAAAAGGACCTCATGAACAGGAAAATTTAATACAATTAGTTTTCGCTATCAGTTATGGGGCTTGCCTTATGTTTTCCACATGAAATGAAAATAAATAAAGACTCTAAAAGAGATTTTTAAAATGAGAATTAAGAATAAAATTTGAAAAAAAAAAGATATATTAATCACATGCAACAAATCCTACAAATACGACAAAGACATAGCAAGTATCCAGCACTTAGGAGCGGATACCTCTAATGGCAGTTGAGAGGAGAGGACTTTAAGAGGCCCATTCCCTGTAATGACCAGGATCTTTGGAATTAGGAGTCTCTACCCAAACGTGCCATTGCCCTAGCCCACCTCACCAGGCCACTTGGCCTTAATCGAAGGCAAACTAGAAGTGCATTTTTAATTCTATCCATTTCTTTTCTTTCCTTTTTTTTTTTTCTACTCACCTATCTCACTACCTAGAACAGGACAATTTGCAAAGGGATGTTTAACAATACCTTTTAAATAGTGAGGAATGGCAATTAGACAAGTAGATGAAATCTTTCACTAACTCAGAAGCTCTCTTTGTGGCCCCGCAGAAGGCAGCATATTACAGGGGCGCCTGGGTCACTCAGTGGGTTAAGCCTCTGCCTTCAGGTCAGGTCAAGGTCTCAGGGTCCTGGGATCAAGGTTGGGATCAAGGCCTGCATCAGGCTTTCTGCTCAGCAGGGAGCCTGCTTCCCCCTTTCCTTCTGCCTGCCTCTCTGCCTGCTTGTGATCTCTCTCTGTCAAATAAATAAATAAAATCTTTAAAAAGGGAAAAAGAAGAAGTTCTCTTTGCATTCCTAACATTAACACTCCCTAACCACCCAAGTGTCCCCCTGCTTGTCTTATTCACGGGGCTGCTAACTGGAAGATAGATAGGCCTATCACACCTTAGAGTTAGAGCTCTCTCCTGGATGGCATGACCAAATATATGAATCTACTTTAGCTATGTAACCGCAGTGCTCCAAAGTCTTTCCTAATTCCTCTTTACTTCAAATATTTAAGAGACCGCTTTGTGCCTTTTGGACCCATATACGAACACCTACAATGAGTCGAGAACCCTGTTTTTACATTTTCTTGTCTTTCAAGAATCTTTTTGACTGCCCTCCAAGGGCACAGCTGAAGCTCTCGGTTGCCTGCACTAAACCCTGATTACATCTGAATAACTTGTTTCCTCCAAAAAGCCAAAAGCTTCACCATGCTCTTCTACCACAAGACCTCTCCCTTTCTATCAACTGGTAGGACTAGTTCTGAGATGCAGTTTTAGCCACTCACTCACCAAGGGAGGTCCACTGGGAGTCATGTGGGAAAGATGTGCGCCTAAAAAGACAAGCAGAAAGAAGGAAAAAAAAGACCCATACTTTCTCAGAGAATGTTGTAATGTCTGGAGGTGATACTGAGGATTATTGTCACTTCTCATGACCAGCTCAAAGATAAAGCCAACCTTTAGTGGGTGGTAAGGATAAGGGGGTCACGCAGAAGCAAAGACAGTGTAACAGATTATGCCTGAAACCTGCCTAACCTCAAGACATCCTGCAATTTGAATTAATGGATCCCTTACTGTTCAAGAGAGTCAGGCCGGTGGTTTCTGATCCTTTCCACAGATTGCAGCCTAACATATTCAGAGGGTAAATCCAGAGGACCTTCACCAAGTGACTATTTCTTTTTATTTTTTTTTAAGATTTTTAAAAAATTTATTTGACAGAGACAGAGCAAGAGAGCACAAGCAGGGGGAACAGCAAAGCCAGAGGGAAAAGCAGGCTCCCCACTGAGCCGAGAGCCCTATGGGGGCTCGATCCCAGGACCCTGGCATTAGGACCTGAGCCAAAGGCAGATGCTTAACCATCTGAGTTACCCAGGTGCCCCAAGAATATTCCTTTTGGTCTCTACTCTTTTCTTTGCTAATATTCTCACAACTCCCACTCTAAGATTATAATAAATAGTTAAATAAATCAAAGAGAGAAACAACCATATGCCAGAACACTCATAAAATTCCCCTTAATATCATTTAAAATAGGCCACGTTTCCTGAAAAGATCTCAAGATATACCTTTGGGAAAAGTTTGGAAACTAAGTTATAATAATTGCTGATAATACAGAGTAGCATGGGGGCAGAGTGAACTTGTGGGCAGTAACCCAAAAACCATTTGATCTTGGGGGTTTAAAGAAAAAAGTGACAACTAATTCCTAAATAAACAAAGCGCTCTGCAGAAGTCATAGAAATAAGGATAAAGTAGGGAGGTATAAACTGGGGTTGGACAGGGTGGGGGGAAGCAAATGTAACACAAGACAAGTTCTTCTCAGCCAAGAGAACTTCATATACTTTGCTTAAAACATTTCACTTCTAAATAAATCATATTTTACAATTAATAATGGATGTGGGCAAATAACAAATTCATCACTGGTGGTATACCATCAGCATGAAAATCTACGATTCATACTTGTATAAATGGGCCACTGGACATTGGAGAAACGCTTGCAGAGAGCAGGATCTCCTCAACTTACATGGACAACAAGGTTTTATTAAACGAACTCTTAACAGGGAGTAGAGGTCCCATAGTTCCAGTTCCAGTTCCCTAGTAAGGAGGGTAACACTCAACACACTGACTTAGTAATAGACGACCGTGATCCAAGGAGCTCCCTGCACTTCCCTACGACATCTGGGTGAACGGCATTCCGCTTTATTTTCCAAAGAGAACTGACTCTTCAAATGGAACTCATAGAAAGTGAAAGACTGAGTCTAATGTGGTAAGAAGCTGTTAAAAGATTAGTATTGGCTTTCGGTGGAAAAACAATTATGCTGAATTACATACACATCTGCCACACACTCAGCAAACTATCAGAGAAGCCAGATTTCCCTCATGTTTTACTTCTTGGACCCGTTTCAGTTTTCAAATAGAATACAGCACTCTAGTTATTGCTTACATGCATTTTCTTTAAATAAACTTCGAGCAAACTTAGAAAGCCTGTTATTGTTTCCTAAGGAAACTCTTCTTCCCAACAACTTACCCAGCAGGAAATAAGAGTATTTATGTCCTCAACCTCTGAAAACTGCTTTATAGCTTTCAAAATTCTTTAATGGGCATTCATTTGATTAAGAGCATTCATTCATTTGCATTATTTCATTTGATTTAAAAAAAAAAACAAACAAACCAACGACCAGCCTAAGCTTCTTACAGCTCTGCTTAGAACAATTCTACAAGAATACAGGGGTATGCATTCATGTTTGCTGTCCTGTTCATTCATTGATTCATTCAATAACTATTCATTGTCTACAATGTGCCAGGCACTGTTCTAAACACTGGGGATAGAGCAACAGGAAAGAGAAAGGGACAAAATCCCTGTCTATGTGGTACTTACAACCTTAGAAACACGTTGTAACTGTTTTTCATATTTCCATTGGGCCCATCAATAGCGAATAGCTTAGTTTTTCCATGTTGCATTAGGGAAGGTGATTTAAATAATTACTGGAAGGAGTTAAGACCCCAAATCTAATACACTGAGATAGGTGACTGCTTAACAGCATGGGGAAAGTTTATTAATTCATGAAGGAAAAAAAAAATTAGTCTCCTTTGATGCATTTCTCAAGTGAGGGAGTGGATTTTCCATTTACCATAAATCCAGAAAAGAACAATGAACATCACAGAACTCCTTATATCCATTTATCACACACAGATTCACTATGTGCAGGACATATTCCATTTGTTTTCACTTGAATACTTACATCAACTCTTAGAGTTGTTAAAATTATACTTTCCAGATTAAAACACATACACACACACACACACACACACACACACACAACTTGGAGAAATGAAGTACAGAGCCTGAAGCTAAATTTGTTGTGAAGTTTCAGTAAGTTAATAGATATGACATGCTTACAACAGTGTCTGACAAAGACTGTTAGATAAAGATTACATATTACTATTACTATTACTTCAACAAATTTAAAGATGAGAAAACTGAGGCCCTGAGGAATAACTGGTCCAAGGTGCAAAGCTGGTTAGTAATCATCTCCCTCCCCAGAGTGACTGAAGAGGGATCCAGGCTGATCTCCCCACCTAGCAATTGGTCATATCCGGGGCACCGTACATACCAAGACATTAGAGAACCACCATTAGGGTGCTATTTTTTGTATCATGTTAGAATGTGTTTGATTTGGGTAACAAATCCAAATAGGTAATTTAACACCAACTAGTCATAAGCCTAGCCACTTGTTATTTTAGAAATGGGGAAAGAGCGTTCGGATAATATGGGACATAGGATGCTCCTTTTGGGAGGGAGGAACAAGGTTGCAATGACAGATATTCCTGGGCAGAGTGAAGTTCTTCCCCTGGGGAGGCAGCACCAGGCTGAGGGCACCCAGAGACTTGGAACACCAAAGACAAACATGGCTGCTCTGTCATTTGCCTGGTGTTTTCACTTCTCTTTAATTTACCACACATATTTCCTGGGCAGGAGGTGAGGGTGAGAAGAAAACCTCACAGCTATGAATCTCCTGATGGTTCTGGCCCATGTTGGTCCACACATACCTGAATCCTATATAAGGAAGGGTCAGTGGTGAGGGGACACAGCTGAGGCAGAGGAAGAAAGGAAAAGAAGCGGGAGTCCTCTCCTCAGGAGGAACACCCATCCTTATCTAGGTCAATTCAGGTAAGTAATCTAAAAAAATTTACTCTTCCCACTCTTCCCACCCCTGTACTTTGCCCTCCTGCAGACTTTTGTCCAGACTGCTGATCCTGTTATGTGTTCCATTATCCCAGGCTCTTTAGTTACTAAAACATTTACCCAGTATGGTGGAGTTGTGGTTAGTTAGCACTGTTACTCCTTTAGACTGACTGCTGGATAACATAAAGGTTTTTAGGGAAGCGTTGTAGTCTAAAAGCATCTCTTTCAAGGCTTGGTGAGAAGCTTTTCACAGCACGCTCCAAGAACAAGCATGCCTACATTCACAGAAGCCTCTGCTAGAACTGTCCCTTCCATAAGGTCATGGAGGTGAATGTTCTTCCTTAGCTATAGCTGGTTCTGATGGTTACAGATGGAAATGATGGTAAACCGAACAGAGTTCTGCACCGGAGGGGATGTTCAAGCTGTCAGCTGGCCTCCTGGAGGTCACTCTAGATTGGGGGTCAAAGTTCTACCTTTTCTAACTATTGTAGAACAAAGTTCTACCTACTGTCCCTTTGTAACTTCAGTCTCTCATCCTCACATTGCAGACTCAGACCCTCTCTTACTTCTGGTGCCGGCATGCTCTCTGTGATATCCCCCTAAGAGCTGCATGCTAGAGGAGCTCCAGCTTTAGTTACAAACCCCAAAGGGCCCTAGGAAGCCAAGGATGTGCATCAAGCATCTCTGACCTGCAGTATTATTCATCAAGGACCTGCTTGTGACTGCAATCCTTACAGTTTTAGAAAGGAATCTCACTAAGAGCCAGAGAGAATCATCTGGTGTCACATGGGATAGATTTATCGGTAAAAAAGCTAATGAGGAGAGAATTATTAAATCTTCTTGGCCTGTTATTTAAAAGATGCTAAAGTATTAGGCATCCTCCAAATGTTAAAAACATATAAAAAGTTTAAAAGACTCCATTGCCCTCTGCCTTGAAAATATACCCATGAGTCCAGGGAAACTTTTGAACCCTTGATAGGACAAAATCTGGCTAAAAACCCTCTGGGGATACGAGGTGACAGATGCCCAAGACCCCCTCAAGAACCATTTTCCTCCAACAGCCAGAAGTCTCAGAACAGCAGAGCTGTGCAGGGTAACCTTGGCAAAGACGCGCAATGCACATTGGACAATGAGTTCAAGAGGAGGTCAAGAGCCATGCAGTGCACACCACCCAATTACAGTCTATTTGTGGAAAGCATAATGTGTATTTTTGTTAAAGGACGACTATAGGCTGAGGAGAATCAAGTTGGCAGTCTTGATGTTTAAAGGATCCATGACACCCTACAAAGTATTTACAGAAGGAAAATTTTACAAATAAGTATTTGACTCAGAAGGAGATGGGCTGAGATGACAGATGAAAATGAACTCTGTGTAGCTCTGAGTTAGGTCAGAGTCCCCAAGGTGACAGAGAAGTCACACAGCTTCTGCAAATGGACGAGCCCTGAAAAACGAGCCCCTGCTCAAGCAATTCATTTACTTTCCAGTCGACCACAAACTTACCCAGTAAGCCATGAAATTGTGTCTGGAGGAAAACTGAAGCCAGGCCCAGGAAGACAATCTATCACTTTCTGGAAAGGCTCTTAAAAATTGAAAATAGGAAAAATATTCCATGAAAAAGCAGATACTTCATTGTGTGGTGAGTCTCATTAGACTAAGAAAATAGCACCACTTAACTTTCTATTTACAGGACAAGTGTTGAAATAAGGTTTATCTAAAAGGACCTCCAAAAACATTAGTTAAAAGACTCTTCTCTCTGATGGAGTTGATGGCTTTGTGTAGCAAGGGGCTAGTTGCTGGAAGTGACCAGAGCCTTGAGCAGTGGTTTCCATTCCTTCTAGGCAGGAATTATACCTAATCAGAGAATTACCTCTGCTTCCTGACAACATCTTATCCAGAATAAAACCCTGCTTCCTTCAACCCTCATCACAGTCATCTACCACAAGTGCAAATCCTGCAATAAGTCTTTCTAACTCCTCCTTACTGAGATAACCCACAATTCCCTGAGGAGTGAGGTTGCCATCACAGGAACAAGTTGATAAGCCCAAACTTTCTTCTGCCACAGGTGGATTCCTGGTGGTCTGTCACAGGAAGGCATTGTCAATGTAACAATAGACCAAAGTGCCAGTATGATCTCCCAGTTCAAACAAAGGCAGGCAGCTCCCTTGCCTGTGTACACACGTCACAAAAAAAGTTAGCTAATGTGAGAAACTCCATCAAATTTCTCTCTTTCAAGATTCAGTCCTAACCATTCTCTAAAACAGGATCCAAAACCATTACTCAATACATATGTGTAGGCTCTTTCCCTGTATCAATCCCTAAGAAGGATTCTAGGCCATTCTTCTACTCTCCTTATCCCACACTCTCAAGTAGGAATGATGTTGACTGGCTTGATGAGCTCTGGGCTGTTCATCGTACAGAATCTGGAGAGTGGGAGAGCCAATAGCAATTGAGAGATACATGGAAGGTGAAATCAACGTTATATGAGAGTTAACTCAGGGAGGGAAGAGGGAGTCTGCATCAACTGGGTTGGAAGGAGCCAATTTTGGAGATAAGTCTGGAGTGAGAAAAGAGAAGACTTTGAACCAACTGCAGTACAGTAGTAAAGAACTTGGATGTGAATAAGATGAAGAAAAAGAAGTTCCAAGAAGTTACCTGTGCTTTATGAAAGTACCACAAATTCCTCAACCCTCATTTTCCTGTTTGTTTTCTTCAAACGAAACCAAAACAACTTAATCTTTTGGAAGAGATAGCAGGAAAGAATTCAGTTTCTTTTTATTATGTGTTGTTGTTGTTGCTAGTCTGTTCTTTTATGCCCTCCTCCCAAGACTGTGCCGTCTGACAGTGGAGCATTATACAAGTTCTATTTAGAACTCAGATCGAGCACACTTGGAAAGATGGCGGAGGAGTAGCTGACTGAGGTGACATCAGGTTACAGCAGTTCAGCTAGCTAGGTATCAAACCATTCCAAACACCTACAAACTCAACAGGAGATAGAGAGAAGAAGAGCAGCAATTCTAGGAATAGAAAATCAACCATTTTCTGAAAGGACATGTGGAGAAGTGAATCTGAAGCAACAGGAAGACAGACCAGGGGCTAGCTCCTGGCAAATGGCAGAGCAACAGAGCACAAAATTGGAATTTTTAGAAATCTGCTCCACTGAGGGACATTGCTCCAGAGACTAAGCAGAGGTGGAGCCCTCACAGGGACATTGTGGTCTCAGGTCCTGAGGGGCCACAGAAAGATTGGAGGTGTCTGAGTGTGGTAGAGCTCCCAGGTATTAGAGCGGGGAAGCCGGCTACAGAGACAGAGCCAAGGAGTGAACACTTAGCTTGGGGTTACGTTAAACCAAGAACCAAGACACAATAGGGCCACTGTTCTTTGAGAAGGGACCCCAGAAGTAGAAGATCCAGGAAGACTCACCATCCTGCTCTGGGAAGAGCAGCACAGCAGGAATCTTCTGGATTTGGAGACTCCAAATGAGACTGTGTGCCAGAGACAGAAATGCTCAGTCACAAGCTGGGTGAGCACAGAATGCAGCCAGAGACCAGGGAGACAGGATCAATTGAGTGCTTTTCTGCAAGGGTGCACTGAAGAGTGGAACCTTGAGCTCTCCACTCCTTGGGGCCGGAGATTGGGAGGCCACCATTTTCATTCCTGTCCTCCAGAGCTCTATGGAAAGCGTTCAGGGAACAAAAGCTCCTGAGAGCAAATGGAAGGAGATTACTTAGTTGAGCCCATGGCAAGGGCTGTGCAATTCTGCCTTAGGCAAAAACACTGGAGAATCACTGCAACAGGCCCCTCCCCCAGGAGATGAGCAAGAAATCCAGTCAAGACCAAGCTCACTGATCAAGGAGAACAGTGAAACTCCAGAGAAAGGGAAAACAAAGCATGAAATTCATGACTTTCTCCCCATGACTCTTTAGTCTTGCAAAGTTAATTAAATTTTTTAATTTTATTTTTTTCTTATTCTAATTTTTTTAACTTCTCCTCCTTCCTCTTTTAACAATTTTAACTACTTTATCTAAACAATACATTTCTAAAAAAAAAAAAATCTTTTTAAACCTTCATTGTTATATTCCTATTTTATCCCTTCATTGTATTTAACCTTATTTTTTGTATACATATAAGGTTTTTTTTTTCCTAAAAAATTTTGGTATACAATTTCTTCTAATAGATCAAAATATACCCTAATCTAGCACATGGCTTTGTTCTAGTCTCCAGCCTGACCATATTCCCTCCTCTTTTTTTTTTTTTCCAACCAACTTATGAATTCCTTTTTTAGAATTCTTTTTAAATTTTCATCTTTACAGTCATATTCCATCCCTTCATTGTGTTTACCCTTATTTTTGTATATATAAGTTTTTCTTTATTTAAAATTTTGGGAGGTAGTTTCTTCTAAGAGACCAAAATACACCCAAAATCAAGTGGGCGGCCCTGTTCTATTCACCAGTCTAATACATACATATAATTTTTTTTTTGTTCCCCTTTCTTCTCCCCCTGGTTTTGTATCTCTTCAGATTTGGCTAGCATACATTTTTCTGGGGTCTTTGCCACCCATTTAGTATTTTATTCTCTCATTCAAATTATAAGGCAGAAAACTCACCACAAAAAAAAAAAAAAAAAAGACTAGGGACCTAATCAATACAGACATTGGTAATATGTCAGAACTAGAGTTCAGAATGATGACTCCCAAGGTGCTAGTTAGGTTGGAAAAAGGCATGGAAGATATTAGAGAATCCCTTTCTGGAGAAATAAAACAACTAAAATCTAACAAAGTTGAAATAAAAAAAGCTATTAATGAGGTGAAATAAAAAATGGAGGCTCCTACTGCTAGGATAAATGAGGCAGAAAAGATAATTAGTGATATAGAAGACCAAATGATGGAGAATAAAGAAGTTGAGAAAAAGAGAAACAAACAACTACTGGACCATGAGGGGAGAATCCAAGAGATAAGTCATACCATAAGACAAAACAATATTAGAATAATTGGGATCCCAGAAGAAGAAGAAAGAGAGAGAGGGGCAGAAGGTACACTGGAGTGAATTATTATAGAGAATTTCCCTAATATGGCAAAGGGTACAAGCATCAAAATCCAGGAGGCACAGAGAAACCCTCCAAAATCAATAAAAAATGGGTCCACACCCCATCATCTAATAGTAAAACTTACAAGTCTTAGTGACAAAGAGAAAATCCTGAAAGTAGTATGGGACAACAGGTCTATAACATACAATGGTAGAAATATTAGATTGGCAGCAGACCTATCCACACAGACCTGGCAAGACAGAAAGGACATCATGATATATTCAGAGCGCTAAATGAGAAAAATGTGCAGCTAAGAATATTATATCCAGCTAGTCTGTCATTGAAAATAGAAGGAGAAATAAAAGCTTTCAGGACAAACAAAAATTAAAAGAATTTGCAAACATCAAACCAGCCCTACAGGAAATATTGAAAGGGGTCCTCTAAACAAAGAGAGAGCCTAAAAGTAGTAGATCAGAAAGGAACAGAGACAATACACAGTAAATGTCACCTTACAGGCAATACAGTGACACTAAATTCATATCTTTCAATAGTTACCCTGAATGTAAATGGGCTAAATGCCCCCAGTCAAAAGACACAGGGTATCAGAATGCATAAAAAAACAAAACCCATTGATATACTGTCTATAAGAAACTCATTTTAGACCCAAAGAGTCCTCCAGATTTAAAGTGAGGGGGTAGAAAATGATTTGCCATGCTAATGGACATCAAAAGAAAGCTGGGTGGCAATCTTTATATCAGATCAATTAGATTTTAAGCCAAAGACTATAATAAGAGATGAGGAAGGATACTATATCTTACCTAAAGGGTCTGTCTAATAAGAAGACCTAACAATCTTAAATATCTATGCCCCTAACATGGAAGCAGCCAATTATATAAACCACTTAATAATAAAATCAAAGAAACACATTGACTATAATATAATAGTAGTAGAGGAGGTTAACATCCCCTCACTGAAATGGACAGATCATCTAAGCAAAAGATCAACAAGGAAATAAAGGCCTTAAATGACACACTGGACCAGATGGACATCACAGATATATTCAGAACATTCCATCCCAAAGCAACAGAATACACGTTCTTCTCTAGAGCACATGGAACATTCTCCAGAATAGATCACAGCCTGGGTCACAAATCAGGTCTCACCTGGTACCAAAAGTATTTGGCTTACTTGACATCCAGTTGTCTCAAATTTATAACATTAAGTAGAAATGTGCTGCAGTTATCACTGACTTTTTTCATTTATCCGACAAAAATTTTCTGCAGGATATGGGTCAGCCCAGGGCTAGAAGCTACCTGAACCTGGGCCTTGAGAACTCACAATGAGCCAGTGACAGGAGCTTACAGGTGTCTCCTTACATATGAAATATCTGGAACTTTCTAACTGACTGTACTTGGCTTTCTTGCTGTTGTAAACTGTGGACTAAAGCAGTGGTTCAAGCTAAGCTGATTCTCCCTGCCCCATTCGGCACTGTCTGGAGACAGTTTTGGTTTCACAGTTGGGGGTGCGGATGGTACCAGTATCAGGTGAGTGGCATCCATGGATACTACCATGCACAGGACAGGACAGCCCACCCCCCCAACCAAGAGCTATATTGCCCACAATATTGAGCGTGCTGAGACTGAGAAACCCTGTTATCAAAAATGTGAAGGAAAAAACTCTGTACAAAAAAAAAAAAAAAATCAGAGGGGCAACTAGCAGATGAACAAGTCCTGGAAACCCAATACAGTGATTGTACAGTGATTACAGACAACACAATTGAACTATACACATTTGACTTGCTAAGAGACTAGATGTTAATTTTTCTCAGCACTAGAGAAAATAATAATTATATGACATGATAGACATGTTAGGTAATGCTACATTGGCGATCATCTTGCAACATAAATGTATCATATCTATATGTCATATGCCTCAGACTTACACAATGTTTTATACCGAATATAACTCAATTTTTAAAAATCAGAGATGAATAGAAACTCTTTAAGGAAAGAGTCTGTGTCAGAGTCTTCAAGGAAAATGTCTGTGTAAAATTGAAAAAAAAAATAAATTAAACCACAACACTGATAAGGAAATAAAGTATACACAGCAAAATAAAATCAAGTTTAAAATACCCCTTTAATCTGCAGTGTTGGCAAATTAATCTAATTACCGGGTATTTTGCAAATGCTCTCAGTAGTGCTGGTGTGCTGGAAGGAAGAAGATTCAATTTCCAGCCTCCCCCAGAAATTCTCTAAGGAAAATTTGTTAGTTAGCCCTCTTTGCGTGCTACAGAGCTGAGGTTCTAGAATGAGATACTGCTTCATCTAAGATAAAACATGACTTCGAAACCTGGGGCAGACAAGGTTGCCTGGTTCAGGAATACCCATTCTATTTTAGAGATTAAATATGGATGTGGAGACTACCTCCTGCAGACCAGGCTTCCAGATGACTGCAATGGTGATCCGTTTCCTGGTTGCACAGGCCCTAGCATGGACTTCTCTTGGGCTTTCAAGGACCCAAAGAGGGGTTCTTTCCCCAAAATACTCCTACCTAACCCTAAAGAGGAAGAAAAATTCGTTCTTATATAGGACCAAGGGAAAACATGGAATAGCACAAAAATGCCTGTGTTCAAATCCAGCTCTGCCATTCAATAGCTTTGTGACCTTGGATAAATTACTTAACCTCTCAGTGCTTCAGTTTTGTCATTTGGAAAATGAGGGGCAACCCACCTCACTAGATTCTTGGGGGAATGAAATATATTAATTTGCAGGTTAAAGTACTTAGAATAATTCCTTCTACACAAAAAGAGCTATATAAACTTTAGTTATTCTTATTTGAGTGAGCCTATAGGAGAAAGAAGCTGCATCCCATTTTTATGGATTTCCCCGGGCCCAGTGTAGTGCCTGTGATACTCCCAGAATACGTGACAGTGATTATACTCCTAAGAGGTTTTGCTTTGGTTTGATGCCAGTATTTTACTCAAGGAACTCCTTCATCAGTGTTGATATAATTTTGAGCTTTTGAAAAGTCACTAGATAAGCTGAAATTTTTTTTAAGTTTATTTAAAGTTAAAATATAGAGGAAGTCTCGCAGAAACTCAGATTTAGTACTTAAATGCTTTTTTAAATTAATTAATTTTTTTTTGAGAGAGAGACCACGTGTATACATGGTCACGTGAGCAGGGGGAGGGGCAGAAGGAGGGGGAGAGAGAGAGAGAGAGAGAGCAGGCTTCACACTCAGTGGCAGAATTGGAAGCAGGACTTGATCTCATGATCATAAGGTCATTACACGAGCTAAAGTCAAGAGTCAGATACTCAACTGACTGAGCCACCCAGGCACCCCAGTACTTCAAATATTTTTAGAAGAGTTTTGGTCAGTATGGAGAAAAGGAACTGACAAATGTCCACGTGGGCTTGGGGCGCAGGAATGGGAGGTAGGATAGAACAAATACCAAAATGTGTTCTCATTTCCACTGGGATTTCTTTTTTTGATGCATTTATTAATTTTATTTCTACTTTTTATTGAATAGAGTGCCGTAATCCAAGTATACAGCATGACACATTTTACGTATGCATAACTGCTCATAACCACCAGATTCAGAGCTGGAAGGAATATTCTAGCATCCCAGAGAGTCCCCTTACCTCTTCTTAATCCCATAAAGGGGACTAAGCCACTCTCCAACCTCCATCACTATCGAGTAGTTTTATGAGTTCTTACACTTGGTAAAAAGATATTTTTCTATGTTTTGTTTTGGGCTTTTTTTTCCCCCCTGAGAGTTCTATTGTTTTACTTTCTATGCTTATGTCTATGATTCATGTCAAACACATTTCTGTGTGTGTATGGAATGAACTATGAGACCAGTTTTTTTTTTCTATATATACATCCACTTGCTTCATTATTATTTATTGAAAAGACCATCATTTCCCCATTGAGTTGCAAAGGTAAGTTTATTATGAACCAGTTGTCCTGTACATGAGTATCTGTTTCTGGACTTTGTAATAGTCTCTCTGTGTTCCTTTGGTAAATTTGATTATCCTTCATCACTACCATACTGAATTAATTATGATAGTTTTATAGTTTCATAAGTTTTAAAGTTTGGTAGTATATAAGTCCTCCAATTCTGTTCCTCAATTGTCTTAGAATTCTAGGACTTTTGCATCTCCATATAAATTTTAAATTCAATTTGTACATTTCTACTAAAGGAAAAAAAACCCTTTGTTGGGATTTTTCATATTTTTATAAGAATGTTCATATTTTTAATATGAGTGTACTGAGTCTCTAGATGAGTTGAGCAGAACTGGCAGAATGGCCATGTTGACCTTAATGTACGAGCATGGTAGATATCTCCATTTACACATGACTTTCTGGAATTTTTCTCAGTTGGTGTTTGGTAGGTTTTAGTGTGGAGATCTCGCAAATCTTTCATAAGGGTTATTCCTAAGTAGTTAATGTTTTTTGATGTTATTGTAAAAGCTACTTTTATTTAATATTTCATTTCCTTTAGTTTGTTTCTAGTACATAGAAAGGCAATGCAACAAATATGCTGTGTTGATTAAATCTAACAATGTACACACTCTTCTGAATTCTCTATGCAATCACATTATACATGAATTATATGAATGTTATTTCTTGCTTTCCAATTTTTATCTTTTCTTTTTTTTCCTCACCTTTTTCCCTGGATAAAACCTAAAGAACAATGTTGAATGGCAGTGGCAATAGAGGTCCTCTCTTTCTTGTTCCTAACTTCTAGACGAAAGCGTTCACTATTTCACCATTAAACTGGGTACTTGCTGTTGGGTTCTTGTAGACATGTAAGTTTCAGGTTTTATCCCAGACTTGCTAAGCGTCTTTACTGTGAACAGGTATTGAATTTTATCATATGATTTTTTTACATTTACTATGATGTTCATGTGTTTTTTCTCCTTTCAGTTGTTAATGTAGTAGATTACCTTGATTCATACTTTTGAAGAGTAAAGCCACCTTTCTCTCTCTCTCCTAGAATACACACCACTTAGTCATAATTCCTTACCAGGGGTTCCATTTGCTAATATTCTGTTTAAGATTTTTATGTTTCTGAGCTATATGGGTCTATAATTTTCCTTTATTTATTTTCCTTTATTTCTTTTGTCAGATTTTGTTCTCACTGTTATACCATCCTCATAGAGTAAGTTGGAAACTGTTCCCTCTTACTCTGTTTTCTAAAAAATTATGCTTAAAATTTGTATGATTTCTTCTTTAAATATTTTTGAAGAATTCATCAGCAAAGCTGTCTAAGGCTGGAGTTTTCCTTGTGGGAATGTTTTTTGGGTTTTTTTGGTTTTTTTTTGTTTTTTTTTTTTAATTTATTTTGACAGAGAGAGACCACAAGTAGGCGGAGAGGCAGGCAGAGAGAGAGAGAGAGAAGGGGAAGCAGGCTTTTCGCTGAGCAGAGAGCCTGATGTGGGTCCGATCCCAGGACCGTGAGACCATGACCTGAATGAAGGCAGAGGCTTTAATACACTGAGCCACCCAGGTGCCCTAGAATATTTTAAACTACAGATTTAATTTCTTTAATATATGTAGGATTATTCTGATTGGCCATTTCTTTGGGGGCAGTTTTGGTAAATTGTGTTTCCTTCCTCCTTTCCCCCCTTTCTCCCTCCCTCCCTTCCTTCCTTTTTTCCTTAATCAATCATGCATCAGTGTTCATCAATTTTATCACTCATTTCAGAGAAACAAACTTTTATTTTGTTGATCTTCTCTGTTTAAAACTGCTTTATATTTGACTGATTCTACTTTTATCTGTATGATTTTGTTACTTTTACTTTCTTTGGCTTTAATTTGTTGTTCTTTATCAAGTATTTTTGATAAACAGAAACTTAGATTGTTAATTTTCAACCTTTATTTTTTCTAATATTTTATTTTAGCTATAAATCTAAGCACTATTTTACCTGCATAAACATGCCATATTTTTGCTATCATTCACTTCACGATATTTTCAATTTTTACTGTGATTTCTTCTTCAACTCATGAGCTAATTAGAAATATGTTGCCCAATTTCCAAACAATTAGAGGTTTTCATTCTGCTGAAATCTAGCTTTTCGTTTTTAAAGAAAGAATCTATAGTTCTGTTTTTGCTTTTAGTTCAGTTCCACTCTGGCCAGAGAATATACTGTATGCTATTTCAATCCTTTATAATTGGTTGGAACTTGAGTTTTGTTCCAACACATGTTCTATTTTGGTAACATGTACCCTGCAGTTTGGAAATGCTGACGTTTTTTTCTTATTTTATCAGCTACTGAGAGAAGTATTTTAATTTATTTTATTTTATTTTTTTCAGTGTTCCAAGATTCACTGTTAAATCTACATCTATGGTAGTACATTTATAGTTATTTTTGTTTTATATATTTTAAGTATATATTAGATACATACACATTTAGAATTATATTTTCATGTTGAATTGATCCTTGCATGATTATGAACTATCCCTCTTTCCATCCCCAGTTCCCTAGTCTTAAAGTGTACTTTGATAGCCACAGTCTTACCAACTACCCCTTTGTTAGTGTTAGCATGGCATATCATAGTGAACATCCTTTTACTTTCAGCCTATCTGCATCCTTATATCTAATGTGTGAATTACAGACAAGAAATGTTTGGGATAGTTTTTTTTTTTAAGATTTTAAATACTTATTTGACAGACAGAGATCACAAGTAGGAGAGAGGCAGGAAGAGAGAGAGGAGGGGAACCCACTCCCTGCTGAGCAGAGAGCCTGTTGTGAAGCTCGATCCCAGGACCCTGAGATCATGACCTGAGCTGAAGGCAGAGGCTTTAACCCACTGAGCTACCCAGGCGCCTTGTTTGGGATAATTTTTAAAATCCAGTCTGGCAATTTTGGTCTCTTAATCATAGTATTTAGTCCACTAATGTTTAATGTAATTACTAACATATTTGGGTATAAGTCTCTCTTGCTTTTTGTTTCTGTTTAACCTTCTGGGGTTTTGTTCCTTTGTTCCTGCTTTCTAAACTTCTGTTCAACTAATCAAGTATTCCATTTTATCTTTTCTGTTGGCTTTTTATTTTTATTTATTTTTATTTTTTAAAATATTTTTTAATTTTATTTATTTGACAGAGAGAGATACAGAGAATGAGGGGGAACACAAGTAGTGGGAGTGGGAAAGGGAGAAGCAGGCTTCCCGATGAGCAGGGAGCCTGATGCGGGGCTTGATCCTAGAACCCTGGGATCATGACCTAAGCCAAAGGCTGATACTTAATGACCGAGCCACCCAGGCATCCCTCCTGTTGGCTCTTTAAAAAATATATTTTATTTATTTATTTGAGAGAGATAGTGAGAATGAGAAAGAGCACAAGCAGGGAGAGGGAGAAGCAGGTTCCCCAGTGAGTGGGGAGCCCAACATGGGGGTCTATCCCAGGATCCTGGAATCATGACCTGGGCAGAAGCAGACACTTAACTGACAGAGCCACCCAGGCACCCTTCTGTCAGCTTTTAATTAATCATTTTCATATTACTATTTTAGTGGTTACTCTAAAGATTATAATATGCTTCTCATTCTTGGCTAAATACAATCTACCTTAAATTAGTACTTTCACCACTTCATCAGTAAAGCAAAACAGTTGAATTCCATTTACCCTCCTTCTGTTTTTGTGCCATTGCTTTTGAGTATTTTTCTCTCATAAATGTTATATAATCTCCATGAAACATTACTATTGTTGTAGCTTTAATTCACAAATATTTTTCCATATGTATCCCCCAGTTATCCTTACTGGGAATTTTCCTTCCCTCCTGCAGATTCTTGGGATCATTTTCTTTTACCTTGAAGAACTTCTTTTAGGATTTCTTATATTGAAGTCCTGCTAGTTACAACCTTGCTCAGCTTTTAACTGTCTGAAAATGACCTTAATTTGACATAATTTTTGGAAGTTTTTTTTTTTTTTCAGGAGACAGAATTCTAGATTGGCAGGGTTTTGTTTTGTTTTGTTTTCCTTCAGCACTTTAAAAATATTATTCCACTGACTCCTACTTCCACAATTGTTGTTGAAAATTTAACTGTTTGTGTTAATATTGCTCTTTGAAGATGATCTAGTCTAAAGTATATGTTTCTTATTTGTCTGTATTTTAGCACATAATATAAGCTTCTTGATGGCAGGGACCATTTCTGACTTGTTCATACTCCGCATCTAGAATTGTACCTGGTGCATTGTTTAATATTTACTTAATGCATAATTTTAAAAAGAATTTATAAATGAATTACTGAATTATTTAAATACAGTGCAATGCCTAACAAAAGTAGCAACTTAACAGTGAATGAATGAAGCCATTGTCCCTTGACAAAATCCACACTTAGAAATTTCTGAGAGCCATTCAGACTATTGCACAGACCTCCTGCTTAAATTAAATTTCACCATTGCATAAACAATTTATCTATATTAATAGCTTTGATAAACTTGGCTTGCATATTATATCTCCAGATAATAACATCTGAAAATGAGATATTAGTAGAGGTAAGATTCCTTTTAGGTTATTTACTATATTAAAGATGAGCCAAACCAAAATGTGTTCTATGGCAATTAGCTTTTAGATAAATTGATTTTGTAATGTAATTTCCAAAGGATGGAGATTTATTACACACAGAGATTAAAGGAGGTTACAGTGATTTTAAGCAAATAAAGATGATGCTTATTCTCAGAAAGCATCAGGCTTAACAACCAGCAGAGCCAGACTTACAAATAGATGAAACTTCTCCTTGTTGCCAAAGTAAAGGAAACAAACTTTAAACAAATTGGCTTAGCATATTACTCTCAGCTAATTTTTGTAAACAAGAACATTCAGCCTTCTTGTCCGTTAACAAATGTTGCAAAATCAACATAAGTTTCACCTAAGTTATTACTTCAAGACTTTTGGAATTCCGTCATATCACTTTACAACACAGGAGGCAAGCCTTTGAAGCTCAGATGCTTATCCAGTCTCTAGTTCATTAATGGAAGGAGAAAACAGGCTGTGCATTAATCAGAGCGAACAAATGCTGAGCCATAGCCAGGAGAAGTAAAGAAAAGAATGAGGAAATGAAGATCTGACCATTTATCTCTGAGCCACTTACGTGATCTCTGGCTAATTCATGCCAGGAACTTCTCTCACAATGGGAAGATTTGAGAGATTTGGCTATCTCTATTTTGAAACATCCATCTGGGACCAAGCTTTCTTGAAATCAGGAATAGCGGTGGATATGTTATTTGTTTGTTCAACGAACATTTGTGGTACACCTATTATGTGCTTTGGAGCTTTTTGTGAATAAAATGTCAAAATCCTGATGGTCAAGCAGCTCATGTTCAGTAGGAGTGAGAAGAGTGGCGGAGGGAGAGAGAGAGAGAGCTGTGATCAGGAGGGAGCAGGATGCAAGGCTGCTGAGAGTGGGGCACCCAGGAGCTGCCTAGATGATGGGCCAGATAGTGGGGGTGGATGTGGGGAACTCAGAGCATTCATAATGAGGCAAGAGAATTCTAGAAACTAGGAACAGGGAGCTATCAGGACTTTCTGACGGTGAACACATTTCCCAGTGTAATGGATGCCAAGTGAGGTGACAAGCGACCGTAAAGAGAACTGTTCTAGGGCGCCTGGGTGGCTCAGTGGGTTTTGGCTCAGGTCATGATCCCAGGGTCCTGGGATCAAGCCCTGCATTGGGCTCCCTGCTCAGCAGGGAGCCTGCTTCCTCCTCTCTCTCTGCCTGCTTCTCTGCCTACTTGTGATCTCTGTCTGTCAAATAAATAAATAAAATCTTTGGGAAAAAAAGGAGAGAGAGAGAGAGACCTGTTCTAGCCAAGGCTTTCAGGAAATTCCCCTAGAGCTACTGTTAGCGATAATTATTTATTAGTGCCTATTAATATGATAATAGCTGCAGCCATTTGTGTCATGCTTTCTCTGTACCAGGCATGACGCAGAGGGCTGTAGACACTGCCTCGCGTCACCCTCTACTAACCCAATGGTGTGGGCACATTTTAATCCATACTATAGATACGGCCACAAAGACTTGGAGAAGATCATTGGCTCAAGTTCACGGAACTAACAAATTGTGGAACCACAGTATTAACATGAGTCTGCCAGATGGCAGAACCCTTGTGCTTGGTAGAGGTCAGAATATGTGGCTGAATATCCAGAATTATTTAACAGATATTTATCAGGTACCCATCATGGACCAGAAACTGCACCAAAATTATGAAGCAGAAGGGCCTTGCATACATCTAATCCTCTCATGTTAGGCATGAGGCTTACAGAAGTTGAGAAAATTTATAATAAAGTGATGTCCTATCTTTGTCACCTATGAACGGGAGACAAGGGCTGAAAAGAGAAAGAAATGATACCTCAATGGATTTTTATTCTAAAACATTTAGGTGGTTACATCACCACGATGATGCAGTAGGAGACCTCAGCCTCTGCACCCCCCAACCCCCGCAAAGATCAACAATTCCATGTCTATCCACAAACCAAAATAAGTCGGGATGGGGATGGGGATGGGTGGGGGTTCCAGAGTCCGTTTAAGGAACCTCAGCAACACAGGAGAATAAAAATTGGAGCACAACGGCAGGTAAAGGGAAGGAAGAACAGCTTCATTTGGCCTCCATCATTTCACGCTCCCAGGCCAGCACTCTTCTAGGCCCAGAGGGAATGCCCTAGCTTGAGAAAGTTCTCTTCCATGACTGACCAGTTTCTGCAGCCTTTCCAGAAACTTGCTTCCGTGTCCCTCTACCTAAAGACCAGCAAAGCTGAGATACAGAGAGATAGTCAGTGACAAGGTAGAAGAGTAGGGGTGACCAGACGGAGCCATGCAGCGGGGAGTTCCAGTTACATGTTCTGCAGAGGAGCCCAGCAGTTCTTGCCGCTTAAAAAAAAGCGATGGCAAGTGCAGTCATCACACGGCCCCAGAGCAGATTTTCCTGGGTTTTCACCCCACGGGCATTTGCCCACCCTCTGAGTTCTTCTCTACTTCCTAGCCTGCTCCACCCCCACCAGAGCCCAGAATCCCCATGGGCAAGCCCCAAGCCTCTGTAGCTGCATAAATACAAAATGCAAAGTCACGGTCCCCGTGGCAGACCTTCACTCACAAGTGTGTGCTTGAGGCTAGCAACTCTAGCTGTGCACCTGCATGCCCTTGCCCTGCCTCCCAACGCCAGCCTCTCTGCTGTACACAGGTCTGCAGCTGCTCCTGGGCTCAGCTGGGCCCTGTCTTGTCACTTGCCTCCACTCCTGGGCCCGCTTGCAGCTAGCTGTGCACCTGTGCCCTGCTAACCAAGTCCAGTGGCCAGCCTAGACACCAGCGTGCGTGCCCAGGGCCCAGAACTAGAGGCCAGGACTACGTGCCTCCAGCTTTCACTGTGCCCGAAGCAGAAAAAGAAAGGAAGAAGAAAAATCATCTTCATTTGCTGATGACATAAAAGGTCCCAACAATTCCACCAAAAACAACCTTTTAGAATAAACGAATTCAGTATAGTTTCAAGATATAAAATGAATCTACAAAAGTCAGTTGCATTTCCCTTCCCTAACAGTGAATTGGCTGAAAGAGAAATGAAGAAAACGATCTCACAATAGCACCAAAAAAAAAAAAAAAAAAAAAAAAAAAAAAAAACAATACAACACTTGGGAATAAATTTAACCAAGGAACTGTAAGACAAAAACTGTAAGACATTAATGAAAGGAATTAAAGAAGACACAAATAAATGGAAAGATATCTCATGTTCATGGATCAGGGGATTAATATTGTGGAAATGGCCATACTACTAAAAGTGATCTATAGATTCAGGGTAATCCCTATGGAGATTCCAAAGGCAGTTTTCACGGAAATAGAATTAATGATCTTCAAGTATGTTTGGAACGACCAAAGACACCAAGTTGTCAAAGCAATCCTGAGAAAGAAGAATGAAGCTCGAGGCATCATACTTGTCGGGTCGCGCCCCTAAGATGGCGCTGGTCACGCCCCTAAGATGGCTCCAGCTACATAGCCTGAGCAGCACCGACAGCCTGAAAAACATCCGCCCTGGTCACACGTGACCTCGTGCTCATCACATGAACACCGCATGCCACCACTGCCTATGAGCCCCAGATACCTCCTATTCACGTGAACACCTCTGTGATTGGCTGTATACCTCCTGTTCACGTGAACACCTCTGTGATTGGCTGTTATGCCCTATATAAGGCAAGGGAACTTCCCCACAGCGGGAGAGAAAGATCCACTAGGGAATAAGCAAGAGCTTGTGCATCGACCTGTGTGTGTGTTGATGTTGCGTCATCTCTGCAGGCAGGGAGGGCACGACAATACTTCCTGATTTCAAACCCTACTGCAAAGCTATAGTAATCAAAATAGTATGGTACAGGCATATAAACAGATACATAGACAACCCCAAAAAAGAAACAGAAGTGAGAGCCCAGAAATATACCTGTACAGTTATGGTCAACTAGCACTTGACAAGGGAAGCAAGAACATACAATGGAGAAAGGCTAGTTTCTTCAGTAAATGGTGCTGGAAAAATTGGGTATTCACGGGCAAAACAATGCAATTGGACCCCTATCTAACACAACTCATGGAAATTACACAGAAGACCATAAACTGTATCACCCAGAAAAAAAATAATAAAATAAACAAACAAACAAACAAAAACAAAACAAAACAAAACAAAAAACAGGAAAAAAGCTCCTTGACATTGGTTTTGGCAGTAATTACTTTGAGATTTTTCCAAAAGCACAAGCAACAAAAGCAAAACCACGTAGGACTACACCAAGCTAAAAAGTGTCTGCACCACAGAAGAAATAACAAAATGAAACAGCAGCCTACAGAGGGTCAGAAAAAAGGCGGAAAATATTTGTCAATCTTATATCTGATATATGTAAGGAACTCAACCAACTCAAAAGGAAAAAAAAAGAAAAAAACAAAAACATAAACAAAACCCAAACTGATTAAAAAACAGTCAAGGACCCAGTCACAGAGCTGCAGCCCGCAGAGGACTCAGCCGCCTCCCCCTGGTGCTCCTGGCTGCCCACAGCTCCATCTCTAGGCCCTCCTTCTCCCACCACGTTCCTCCATTCCGCTGAGGGACAGGAGCCCTGCAGTATGTCCACTCTCCAGAATTTGCACTCTTTCGATCCCTTTGCTGATGCAAGTAAGGGAAATGCTCTGCTTCCTGCTGGCATTGAAGGTTATATCGATGGGAGAATTCAACAGAGAAAAGGCAGAAGACCCTTACTACTGTCCAGAGACTTGCTGATGATTACAAGGAAAAGAAACTAGTGAAGGTGTTTAAAAAGAAGTTTGCCTGCCATGGTGTTGTGCTTGAGCTTCCAGAATAGGGAGACGTAATTCACAGGATAACTAGCACAAGAATATAGGCCAGCTCCTCCTTTGCAGAGACTGGACTGGCTAAGGACCAGCAGCTAGAGGTTCATGGGCTTTAAGTACTTTGGCTCATTGAAGCTTAAGTGAGGATTTCCTTCCCATGAGTAGAATTCCCATTCTGTCCTTTGTCACCAGTTTAAAAACCCCACAGCTTGTATAATGGAACCATTTCAGGGCTGCTTTTCACTTGGACGAATGTAACTGCTTCATGCAATAAACTGGAAAGAGTCATGCTGTCTAGTCTTGAAGTCCGTCATTTAAACAGAGGTCAAGCAATAGGCACCTGGCAGTGTCTGGCCTGAAACCAAGAGTAATGAGATGTTTCAGTCGACCCCAAGATCGCAGCCAGCTGTGTCTGTCCACAAGTTCCTCGGCTCTCCCTCTTCAGAGTCCCCTGCCCTAAGAGAATGTCACCACCTGAAGAGCCCACGTGAAGCTGAGAGGAAAGGATGGGGTCAGACAACACCCGCAGCTGTGCTGCTAGAGGGGGTCAAGGAAGATCCCTGGTATCTCCAACCTGATCAGGAGGCAGAGCTCAAAGAAGCCACCTTCTCTCTAGTGAGGAGTGATGGAACATCTGGCTTGCCATCAAAGACTTTTTGACCAAACATATCCCTAGCTACTGGTGTTCGAAAACCAGAATGTGAAGCCAACCTTCTGTCAGAGTGAAACTTTTGTCAGGGGAGCAAACTTCCAACTGACAGCTCAGCTACATAGCTCCCTGGAGGGCTTGCCACTTCCTAGCACCAGTGGCCCAGTGGCATGGGAAGTAACAGACTGGTTTTTGGTTTATTTTTTCTTTCAGTTTTAATGTTACATAATATCTTCAAGCCCTTATTTAAATAAAATTTGTTGTCAGAAACTAAATAATAAAAAATGGTCAGAGAAATTGGGTGTGGGGCAAAAGGAACCCCGGTGCGCCGTTGGTAGGAAGGTAAATTGGTAGAATGGAAAACAGTATCAAAAAATTAAAAAGAGGGGCACCTGGCTCAGTGGCTCAGTGGGTTAAGCCTCTGCCTTTGGCTCAGGTCATGATCTCAGGGTCCTGGAATCGAGTCCCGCATCAGGTTCTCTGCTCTTCAGGGAGGCTGCTTCCCCCTCTCCCTCTGCCTGACTCTCTGCCTACTTGTGATCTCTTCCTCTCTGTTGAATAAATAAATAAAATCTTTTTTAAAAAATTAGAAAGAGAACTACCACATGATCCAAGCATTGCGAGTGGCAGTATTGTAACCAATGAGGTTTATCTGAGGCATGATTATAGCTAATTGAGAACTACCATGTGATCCAGAAACCCCACTTTAAGTTTATATCCAAAGGCAATGAAACAGCTATCTCAAAAGAAGTTTGCACTCCTGTGTAGTACAGCATATTCACAATAGCCAAGATAAGGAAACAACCTAAGTGTCCATCAGCTTAGATGGTTGGGGGAATGGCTAAAGAAGTGAGATATAGATGTACAGACACACACAATTGCATATTATTCAGCCTTGAGAAAGAAGGAAATCCTTCCATTTTTTTTAAAGATTATATTTATTTATTTGACAGAGAAAGATCACAAGTAGGCAGAGAGGCAGGCAGAGAGAGAGGGAGGGAAGCAGGCTCCCCGCCAAGCGGAGAGCCCGATGCGGGACTTGATCCCAGGACCCTGAGATCATGACCTGAGCCGAAGGCAGCGGCTTAACCCACTGAGCCACCCAGGTGCCCCAAAATCCTTCCATTTTTGACAACATGGAGGAACGCTGAGGACATTAGGCTGAGTGACATAAATCAGACAGAGAAAGACAAGTACTATATGATGTCACTAATACGTAGAATCTCAAAACACTGAAACAGAGTGTTTTGAAACAGAGAAACAGAGTAGGATGGTAGCTGTCAAGGGCCAATGAGTTGGGAAAATGTGGAGATTTGGGTCAAAGTGTATAAACTCTAAGTTAAGATGGATATATTTCAGGGATCTGAGGTAGAGTGTCGTCACTATAGTTAACAACACTGTACTGTGTACTTGCAAGTTGGTATGACAGTAGAATCTTAATGTTCTCACCATGATAACAAAATGGTGATAATGTGAGGTGACAGGTATGCTAACAAAACTTCTTGTGGCAAATATTTTGCAATATATGTGTTTCAAATCATCCCACTGAGTACCTCCAACTTACACAATTTTCTATGTCAGTGAATAAATTCTGGAAATCTAAAGTATAACATGATTATAATTAACAATATGTAGTTTTTAATGAGGGTTGCTGAGAGAGGAAATCTTAAATGTTCTCACCACACATACACACACACAGAAACACACAAACACACACACTCACACACACAGGGGCACAAAGACAATTATGGGAGGTGATGGAGATGCCAACCACCCCCACTGTGGTAATTATCTTGCAAAATAGAAGTATATCAAATCATCTCGCTGTATGCCTTAAACTTGCACGATGTTAGTGTATAAATTATATATCAGTAAAGCTTGGGGGTGGGCGGCTGAAAAGAACAGGGGTGTAAACATTCCTTAGAAGTCACTGCTCTTCTGTTCAGTCAGTCACTGAGGATGACTGAATCAAGAAATAGTTAATTGGCATTAACTTTCCCTCCCTACTCAAAACTGCTTTCAGGGTGAAGTCTGTGGCTTATAGGCCTTTTTGTCTGTGTGTTTTCGCAGTATGCTGTGAGGTACCTCTCCTGGAATTCTCCTTCAGCATGTTTATATGGACTGTTAATAGACTGCTTGGAGACTGCTCTAATTAAATACGGCAACAAAGAAGTAGGACCTCCCCAGCAAAGGACATGTGGCTTTTAACTGGAGTCAGGCAGACTGTAAAGGTTCCCCACCTTGGCCCACCAAAAGCTTGGACCCGGCCATTACAATGGCACCACATGAGATGCATTCACTGAATTAACATCTGGGCCTGGTTATCAGTTTGTTTTCATCTGGAATATTCATTTTTTAAAGTCTGGCGCATGCTTCCCATTTATTTTTTAGAAGGTGTATTGGGTTCCGGATGCTTGAAGCAACCCGTGGCAGGCATCAACCTGGTTCAGCTCTTGGAAAGGACTTACAACAGCAAAGCCCCTATGAGCTAAGTCACATTCACATAATTCGGGTAGATTGTAGTGGGGCGGGAGATCAGACGGATATAAATTACTTAGCAAGAGCGTTCTTTATAGAGCCCACAAAGGAAAACTTTAATCCAGTTCCAGGAGTTCTCATTGATTTCTGTCTTGTAGCCTGACTAACGAGCCCTGATTTTACGTGAGGGCTACGGCCGTGATGATTCTTATCTTCAACCAGTAAGAAACCTATGCTTATGAGAATGAGGTGCCATCTTCAAAGTATATTCCACAGAAAGTTGATTGGAAATCAATATAGAAAATAATAAGTTTAAAAAAATGTTGTTGGAGGCAAATAGGGTTGGCAAATGCCAAGTGAAAGTTAAGGTCAATGAGATTGTCTATGACGATGTTTTAGGATGTTCAAGGGTCTGTTGTGCCTCTCCAAACTTACCTGAAGATGGCCTTTTGTTTGTTTGTTTGGCAGAGTATCCTGGCTTGCTCTTTTCTTTGCAATGTGTCCCCCTGTTTAAGGGCTATCACTATCCACTCTAATGGTCAGCTTTCTCATTCTGAAAATAGAGTAGCACTTATTTTGATGGGAATAGCCTGAGGATTGAGTAGAAGTTAATATACGTATGAATTTTCTGGTACATGACAAGGCAGACAAATGGTTACTTCCAGGCAAGGGCATGACTCTGGTGATACAGACTCATCATGTACACGTCTCTTCACACCTTCTGCTCTTTTAAAACACATGTGCAGCCCTTCACAACTTAAAAGCCTGAACTTCTTCTCTTTCTTGGGCAATCTCATCTCTGATTATGCTACTTTGACCTCTGTTTCTTGCCCTCCCATCCGGGCCTCATTACTACATCTGTCTCACCCCATGCTAATACATACATATTCACTGTATTCTCCAAAATGTGAAATTTGGAGAAAACATGGGATTAAACAATGTTCAACAGATGTTACACATTTCATTTCAACAGGATGTCTCAGACCCTTAGTTACGTATGGCATTGTGCCCCTCTAAGAGGGAACTTAAACTGAGAGCATATTTTCCAAATTTATTTTACAATGGAACTCCACTTTTCTTGGAGTGTCTGTGGGTCCCAGTGGTCTCCGAAACACAGATTTAGAAATGCTACTGTAGAGGCTTGCTGGAAAGGAAAATGGCCCCGCTGTTAAAGTCCAGGAGAACCTCTGAGACTATATACCCAATAAGTGGACACTGTCCTCTGATATTGATCAGAGGTTAAGAGTGACACATACCTATAGTGCCCAGCTTACTTACATTATCACAAAAAACATTTTGATAATGCCACAGCTAAAAAAAAAAAACTTCACAGACAGCAAAATCTTGAGTAGCTTAAATTTCCCAGGGTACAAAGTACCTGAACATATTGAGTTTTCTGGTTAATTTAGGCTAAAAATGTTTATAACATTGATAGGTATGCTTTTTTGACTTTGTCAATTCAGTAAATAAACATAATTGAACATGTCTGGGTGATTTGAGTTCTTTATTTGTGGTATTAGGAGGCAGGGCCTTTGGGAGGTAATTAGGTCATGAGTGACAACCCTCATGCTTGCCCTTCTTAGAACGGGCTGTTTGCGAACCAAGAGCAGGCCTTCATCAGGAACCATTCCTGGCCTTCAGAATTGTGAGACGTGTCTGCTGTCTGAGGCACCCAGTCCATGGTAACTTGTTACAGCAGCCCAAGCCGCCTCAGACAAGGGCCTCAGGAAGTCATGGCAGACACTGCCAACGAGACAATCCTTCACCCGTTCTTGGGAAAGGAAGGGCTCCAGCTAGCATGTTAGTTGCATCCTGATTGATTGCAGATTTTTGCTGAACATATTGACCTGAAAGAGGTCTGTCCCAATGCCTCGTTGCCTAGAGGCATGTCTATTGTGACACCTTCTGTCTTTGCAGGGCTCAAAGAACATGAAAACAGTGATGTTGTTGGGAATTAAAGCAAGGACGACTTCCACAAAGCAGCTCGTATGATTTGCATTGGAGAAAAGTTCCTCCCCCAGGATCTTACCCGTAAGCAGACAACAGACACCCTAATTAATACCAAAGAAAAATGAATAATGTGCTTACCTCTTTATAGTAGAATAATTGGATGACTCTCAGTGACATCTTGACTTTAAAGAATGAACGTTCCACCAGTCACAGATTCCACCAATCACATGACTTGACCTAAAAGCCAAAAAGTCCTGAAGTTTCCAAACAGAGATAAATTGACTTAATTTCAACGCATTCAGATGGCCAATCTTCCTCATGTATTATTTCTACCATTTTCCTGCTAGACGCAAAAGTTTCTTGCCTTTGTAACTTGTTCTCGCCTTGCATATGTATCTCTAACATAGCAGAGGCCAGCTGAATATAGTCAGAAATAAGTAGCTTTTAGCAGAATTCTAGAATTGTAGAAAGAGGCTCCCAAGGTTTTCCAACAGGTCTTGAAACTAATATTTGCCACTGTGCATTCCTGCCTGTAGAAGGGGTTCTGGGGTGGGTTAGAGAAGATATTTACTTCTACTCTGTTCCTGACAGGAAGTTCCATTCATAAATGGAATTAGGAAAGGGGACTTGTGATTAGATCATAGAGGAAGCCTAGGATACTGCAGATAATTAATAGAGGGTGAAACCTCTGAGAGCTAACCAAGACAACTTCCACTGGGAGAGCCCAACCTAGGATACTACCCAGAGACAGAGAGCTCTTAGGATTTATTAATAACATTCATTAGTGAGATTAATTTTTTATAAAATATAAATCAGTAGTTCCCAACTTTGACTCTGCCTATTAGCATTCCAATACCCAGGCTGCAACTGAGCCAATTAAGTAGAAGCCTCTGGGGAGTGGGAACCAGACATCAGTTCTTTGAAAACCTCCCCGGCTGATTCCAATGTGCAACTAACATTGAGAACCCCTGATCCAGGCAGGTTTAAGGAGGAAAACTGGAGGCGACCAGCACAGGTGAGTCTGCGCATTATTTGGTGAGTTTTATATTCAAGCGTTAGTTGGGGAGGGCGAAAAACCCGTTATCTCCAAGGGAATGTGCCAGGTACAGGTCAGAGCGGGCAGGCGGGAAGCAGCAGAAAAAACAAGTGATCTAGGCCCCAGGATCTGGCAAATGCCCCAGTTCATCTTTGTGGCATTTGCCAGAGTTTCTTTCCTTTTTAAGGCTGAATAAATTTCATTGTACATGAAATAAAATGAAATAAATTTCATTGTACATGTACATTGTACATATCATCACATTTTGTTTTCTATCTAGTCTTCTCTCCATGACACTTAGGTTGCTCCTACCTTCTGACTGCTTGGAGACCCAGGAGCAAATATCCCGGCAGTCCACAGGGTTTGTTTAAACTGTGGAGGTTGTCAGCGATCCCAGAATTGGTTGACTTCATCTCTCCCTGGCTGTGACGCCCGCAAAAAGTGGAAATCTGGAGGAGCGTGTCTGACGGAATGGGAAGAGTTGAAGCAATAAAGACCCCGCGACTCAGCAGTGTGGTTACAACTAGCAGAGAAGGGCGAGGGCTAACCTCAGAAGCAGAGGACGATTTCAAACATTCAGCTGAAAGGCATAGGGAAATGAAACGTTATGGGATATCCCGCAACTACACAGAAAACAGGCGGCCCAAAGAAGGGCGCCCCAGTGTTTCTGACTCTATTAAAGCTGGTAAGTTGTTCAGGGTCTAGAAGACTCAAAAGTTGAGACAAAATGGCCAATAAGACCATGAAAAGATGCTGAAAGTCACTCATCGTTAGGGAAATGCGAGTCAAAACTGTAAGATTTCCCCTCACACCTATTAAGATGGCTACTATCAAAAACAAAACAAAAAGATGTGGAGAAGTCGTAATTCATGGGGCCTTTCAGGTGGGAATGTGGAAGGTGCAGCTGCCATGGGGAACAGTATGGAATTTCTCAGACAATTCAAACTAGAACTACTGTAAAATCCAGCAATTCTACTTCTGGATATATATTTTTAAAAAATCAAAACAGCGACATGGATGAGCCTTGAGGACGTTATGCTCAGTGAAATAACCTAGTCATAAAAAAGACCGATCTTGTATGATTCTGCTGACCTGATAAAAATGGTAACTTTCAGGATACATGTATGTTGCCACAATTAAAAATAAAAATACATATAACCAGTTACTTTTAGGTTAGAAAAAGCAAGGTACAGTGTAGTTTCTATAATATGCATATACTTCTGGCTACGGAATAAGAATCTAAGGGGGCGCCTGGATGGCTCAGTGGGTTAAAGCCTCTGCCTTCGGCTCAGGTCCTGATCTCAGGGTCCTGGATCGAGCCCTGCATCGGGCTCTCTGCTCAGCAGGGAGCCTGCTTCCTCCTCTATCTCTGCCTGCCTCTCTGCCCACTTGTGATCTCTTGTCAAATAAATAAATAAATAAAATCTTTAAAAAAAAAAAGAATCAAAGTATTATCTTATTTCTTGCTTTACTTGTGCATATACATATTTATGTGAGTACGTATATGCATATATTTATATATACACCTATATGCCTACCAAGAGCCAGTGGAAGAATATGTAGGAAACTAATAAAATGGGGTGGAGGGAAGTGGGACTCAGACTTCTTGTGACACCTTTTTAATCGTTTTGACTTTTGAATCAAGTAAATGCATTGCCTATTAAAAGTTAAACTGTCCAAGTCATTTAAGCCCAGGCAAAGCCGAGGACATGGAAAAGGAGCACAGGTGGCTCCTCGGTGGCCTCTTGGGGCCTAGTCTTTAATAGACACATCAACAGTGGCTTTATTCCAAGTCTGCGGGACCCATTTGTCTTGGCCTGAGACAAGTGGGAGATTAAAGGGAACTCTGCTAGGAGACAGGGAGCAAAGGCCTAAGAATTCTGGAGTGAGAAGCAGGGGAGCGCCCCTGCAGGGACTGCAGGAGGCCCAGCATCTTACTGGGGAAGGAGGAACCAGGGAATTGAGGACCTGGAAATGCCACCACCACCCCCCAACCAACAAAGCTGTATATAACATACACAGGGACCCACAGTCCTAGGAGGGCTGGAAGGCCGTGTCACCCTAGAGAAATAAGGAACATTGGGCTCAAAAGGGAAAGAGCAAAAAATAAGCTTTATATATAGGGCAGGATTTACAGAAGAAGAATCCGGGAATGTCTCAAATGCCACTTTCCCGGGGGAGCTAATGTACCTTGCAGTCCTCTCTCCCTATATGCCAATAGGGTACCTCAGCTTGAGGCCTTAGTTCTCTCTCAGTTTACACACTGCACACTCACTCTGGACCCCAGTGGAGCTCGACCAGCATCCTGGCAGGCTTGAAACCCAGGATATCTTCTCTTTGTGTTTCCCTCTCCTTCTCCCACCAGCCACCACCCCTCCCCCGCCCCCACCTGGCCCCCACTGGGGCAATGCTAATTCACCCCTTTGGTCTCCGAGCTGGCCAAGCAAAGCAGGTTTGGTAAAGGGAGTATCCTTTTTCCTGGAAAACTGCTCTGAGGCAGCCCTCATTCTTGTTGGGTACGTTTCCAGAACATACATGTTGTTCAGTGGAAGCGTATGTGCATGTAAGGGTCTGAGACATATCGTCAAATTGTCTCCTAAAGGGGCTGTTCCATTTTCACTCTGGGTGGCAGCATGCATTGAGGCCCAGCTCTACCATGTTCTCACCAGCATTGAGCACAATCAGACTTCTCTGCGCTTGCCAAACTACTGGGATCGAATGTGATCTCATAACTCTTAAATTTAAGTAGAGTTAGCCATTTGCATTCTTTTGCAGTGAATTGTATTTTTCAAGTCATTTATGAATATTTTAGGAGTGCCTGGGCCCCTCCATCGATTAAGGGTCCACTTTCAATTGGGACTCAGGTCATGATCTCGGGGTACTGGGAGGGAGCCCTGCATTGGTCTCTCTGCTCAGCAGGGAATCATTTTGTCGTTCTGCCCCTCCCCCGCTCATGCTCTCTCCTTCCTCTCTCAAATAAAATCTTAAAAAAAATAATAAAGTAAATTTTGACTTTGTGTAGCTTTTTGATGGGCAGGGATTTATCCGCCTTTCCTCACGTGATTTGGAGTCTTGCTTAGAAAGGCTTCCCCAGGGGCGCCTGGGTGGCTCAGTGGGTTAAGCTGCTGCCTTCGGCTCAGGTCATGGTCTCAGGGTCCTGGGATCGAGGCCCGCATCGGGCTCTCTGCTCAGCGGGGAGCCTGCTTCCCCCTCTCTCTCTGCCTGCCTCTCTGCCTACTTGTGATCTCTCTTTCTCTGTCAAATAAATAAAACATTTAAAAAAAAAAAAAAGAAAGGCTTCCCCAACTCTAAAATTATATTTTTTAAAAAAATGCTCTTTCATATTGTCAGGCTTTTTCGGTTTGGGTTTTGGTAGGGTACCTTAACAGAATATTAGTTTGAGGAAAGGTAGGTTTCCACCAGTTAAAATAAAGAAAACATTTCATAAAACTGGGCATTTTTCTTGGATATCTGTCCTCCTCCCACCCCAAGACGTTATGGCTCTGGTTTCTGCCTCTCTACGGGCATTTGCAAGTATTTTTCATAATTGTAACCTAAAAATACATCTATAGAAATGTTGCTACTGCCGAGCATACTTACAAGTGAGTTTCCGAGCCGTGGGCAGCCTGCATTCTGTTCTGGAAGCCAGACAGAGATTGTTTTGCAGTCTTAACAACAGTTTCCAGTAAACAGATTACACCGTGTGGGAGAATCAAATGTGAAAGGGGCCTCAGCTGAACTTTCATTATTTGTCAATTATCGGCATGAAGCTACTTAAAGATTTCACGAGACAGGTCGTTAATACCATGGGCCAGAAGATGTCCATTAAGGAAGAATTCTCCTAATGGGTTTCGTTCAGTAACGTTAAGAAAGGTTTCCAAAGCAATGGTTTCATCAACTTCAAAATAGGGCCAACTTTTAACTTATCTTCTTATGTGATTTGGGGAGTCTGCCAGAAATTATTTATTCTAATCCCACCTCTAGGAAGAATACTCCCAGTGCCTTATTCTTGGGTAGAACGAAACACCAAATATACTGGATAGACTGCATCTTGGACGTGAAAATTCCAGAATTCCTGGTAGGAACCCAACCGTCCATATAAATCTATTTCCAAGCATCTCCACCACCAATACATTCAAAAAATATTACTAAGGAGCAAAATGTTGTTCTGTTTTGCATTCTCCACTGTTCCCTGTACCTACCAGGGGCTGGATGGCAGTGAGATGAACCTGCCAAAGGAATGAGAAACAGAGAAAATGGAAAGGCCATAAAAAGTCATTGATCCTTGGGGGCACTGAGGTGGTACCGCCAGTTAAGTGGCCTACTCTTGGTTTTGGCTCAGGTCTGATCTCAGGGTCATGAGATAGAGCCCCACGTTGGGCTCTGTGCTCAGCACTGAGTCTGCTTCAGATTCTCTTTCCCTCTGTCCCCCCTGCTCATGCATGCATGCTCTTTCTCTCAAATAAATAAATACATTTTTTATTTTTAAAAAATGCCATCATTCCTCCAAGGCATGGACTATAGTGTCCTTTGGTTCCTCCCCTGCTGACAGCCCGTGAAGATGGTGACATCTGGACCCCACTCTCCGCACCACCCCTGTTCCTTCTGACCCTCAGATCCTCGATATTGCATCTACAGGGAATCCGTAGTGTTTTTAATCACCAGCACCTGGAAATAGAACCTTTCCCAGGCAGGGTAGCCAGATTCAGCAAATAAGAATATGGGATGCTGGGGCGCCTGGGTGGCTCAATGGGTTAAGCCGCTGCCTTTGGCTCAGGTCATGATCTCAGGGTCCTGGGATCGAGTCCCGCATCGGGCTCTCTGCTCAGCAGGGAACCTGCTTCCCTCTCTCTCTCTGCCTGCCTCTCTGCCTACTTGTGATTTCTCTCTGTCAAATAAATACATAAAATCTTAAAAAAAAAAAAAGAATATGGGATGCTCTGTTAAGTTTGAATTTCAGATAAACAACGAGGAATAGTTAATAAAAGAATATCCTATGCCATGTTTGGGACTTTGAGTAGCAATTTTCATTGTTATCTGAAATTCAAATTTAGCTGATGTCCTATATTTCATGTGACAACCCTACTCCCAAGGCAGCCTCCTTAGAACAGCTGTAATGAAGAAGACCTCTTTCTCATAATGAAATAAAAATCTGTCTTCTACCCATTGGTGGTCCTTCAGATATTTAAAGAAAAGCTATAGAAGAACCAAAGTCAGACAGACTTGGGTTTAGTTTTGTTACTTTGTGCACGTGGGCAGTTTCTTTAAACTCTCTGTTTTCTCATCTCCACAGGGAAATCATTATTATTATAGCTCTTAGAAGCCCCAAGTAATGTCGTTCAGCCTAGTCAGAGTGGTGGTTGAAATCAGCCTCAATTCTGAGTAATGTTAATGGAAATTTAGAGAAGACTGATTTCACAAGGATACAGAATGAAGATTGCTGTTACCCCTTTCCCGGGAGATGAAGGGGAATATCTGTTAGAGAATGTTTAGAGTGGTCAGGAATGCTTAACCGCTGATGACATATTGTCTGTATCCAGTCATCATGAAGATGGGCTCCTGAGTCTGTTGTCTCAAAAGTCTGAAGAGCATTTCTAAGGTATTCACAGGTTTTAGTAGTTATTTCTCAACCACAGTAACTGTATCTAAGATTCATTATATAGATTATGTTCATTATAGAGAATGAATGGTAGCTGTGGAAAATAATTGTTGTTATTCCATTGAATAGTTTAAGTTGTGATAAGTCACCTATTAACTGTGATTTCACGGATCTATTATAATTAAAGTCAAGGGCTCCTGGGTGGCTCAGTCAGTTAAACATCAGCCTTGGACTCGGGTTGTAATCCTGGGGTCCTGGGATTAAGCTGGGCATCAAGCATCGCATCAGGCTCCTTGCTGGGTGAGGAGGCTTCTTCTGCTTCTGCTTCTCCTTCTCCCTCTCCCTTTGCCCCTCCCCCCAATTCATGCTCTATCTCTCAAAGAAATAAATAAAATATTTTTTAAAATAATTAAGCAGGATACAAACTGCAGATTCTCTTGTAAAAATAAATTTCTTTGGATTAATTAACTCGTAGGCATTTATATTAACTACATACCATACAATCTTATTCTTCCATATTATTATAACCATTTCCAATATGGTTCTGAGCTGCTTCCTGGTCCCTCATCTGTAGAAATCAGCCAGTTGCCCACATCTTATGATGAGGTACCACAGTAGAGCAGGATTTTCTCCTCTCTTGTGCTGGACACTGTATTTTTAGTAACAAAGCACAAGTTCATTTGGCACATCACCAACTTAATTCCACTGAGCTGTCAACTACAACGAATTTTTGTTCTTAGATATGCGGTGGATCAATTTCTTATACTTTGCCTTTGGTTTCCTCATTCCCTAATTTACAAAACCTGTTAAAATTTAGCTTTTATTTATAGGTTCCAAATCTAGCATATCCAGATTCTTTTTATACTCTTTTCAGTCGTTATCATTTACTTATTTTTTTTTTTGATGGTGGTCACAGGCAACATGGTTTTTTGGTTTTGTTTTGTTTTATTTTGTTTTGTAACCATGTATTTGTTTTTAAAATACTTTTTGATTTAGAAACTCAAGCTTTGAGACAAGATGACCGAGGAATCTTGTGTTTAAAAATTAAAGAGACTCCTTCTGTGTAGCATTACATCAAAGGGAAGAGGTTTCTCTCACAACCAATTTATTGGTAACCATCATTCAGGTCAGTTAACGGACATGGGTGACCAGATAGCTAATCACTTTAAGGTATGTATCTAACAGAAACGCCATGAAAGGAAGGTAATTAAAAAGATGATGGCAGGTCTTTGCAATATTCTGAGCTTAACAAAAAGTAGATAAACTTTATTTTGCATTTTTATTTTATTTTATTTTATTTTTTTAAGATTTTTATTTATTTATTTGACAGAGAGAGATCACAAGTAGACAGAGAGGGAGGCAGAGAGAGAGGGAGAGAGGAGGAAGCAGGCTCCCTGCAGAGCAGAGAGCCCAATGTAGGGCTCCATCCCAGGACCCTGGGATCCTGACCTGAGCTGAAGGCAGAGGCTTTAACCCACTGAGCCACCCAGATGCCCCTATTTTGCATTTTTAAACATATGTTCTAGAATCAGGGGTTTGAGGTCCCTGGGTGGTTCAGTCGGTTGAGTTTGTGGCTCTTGATCTGGGCTCAGGTCTTGATCTCAGGGTCGAGTTTAATCCCTGCATTGGGCTCCACGCAGAGCCCACTGAAGAAAAAAAGAATCAGGTGATCATTTTTCCTTAATATTTTCCCACAAACCTATTGGTAGATACACATTACATAATGTAGTTTTGGCATTTAAAGTTCTGTATCTAGGTTGGGAACAGCTTTCTATCTAGCAGTGGGCTTCTCTCTAAAGCCCATCCTTGATCTTAAGAGACATAAGCACCACATACCAGAGATAAGAGGCAGCTAAACATACGCCAAGATCACTGATTCTTGGCGCAAAAGATGGACCCCTCCATCCAGTTGGAGCCATAATTTAGCTTAATCCAAACAATGTTTACATATTATCCTCTAAAGCTAAGGATTTCCTTCCAAAGCTGAGCACAAACCAATGGTGCATTTTGAACATACATCACAATGTGAAAGAACCACATTTCTTATTTCTTCTTGCTTTCCAATTGTCATTTTAAACCCACCAGACTATCTCTACTCTTTCCCTACACTTAGCTCTCCGGTAAGTAATGTTTGTATAAACGTTTGTATAACGTTTGTTATACAAATGTTTGTATAAATGAATTCTATTTTTGTAATATGTGCTTTATTTCACCTTGATGTTGGCAAGAGAAGCAGGATGGGGAGAATATTTTTTAGTTTCTTTTTTTTTTTTTTAAGTTGCTGAAACACTCAAATTAGCACATATGTGCTTTATTTCACCTTGATGTTGGCAAGAGAAGCAGGATGGGGAGAATATTTTTTCAGTTTCTTTCTTTTTTTTTTTTTAAGTTACTAAAACATTCAAATTAGGAACAGATAAGCAAGAGACTGATGAATAAAATGTGGGTGAGGACACCAAAAAATAACTCTGAACAATAACCGCTCACACAAGTAGCATGGTATAGTAGAGAGACAATAGATAGGCTTTGGGTTCAGGAAGAACTGGCTCCTAACATGGATTCCTCTACTTATTAACTAGGGGACTTTGAGCATGTAATTCTCAGAGCCTCAGCTTCACCAAATTCCTTACCAGCAGTTTGGGATAACTGCCCTTTCCAGCCTTCCTTCCTTCTTTCCTTCCTTCCTTCCTTCCTTCCCTCCTTCCTTTCTCACTCTCTTTCTTTGTTTCTCTCTTTCTTTTTGAGAGAGCGGGAGAGAGAATGCACAGAGGGGGTTGGGGGGTGTGGGTGGACGGAGAGGAAGAAAATCTTAAAATCTTAAGCAGATTCCATGCTGTGTGGGGGGAGCCATCACAGGGCTTGATCTAGATTGTTTCTGGGTTGTTTAACAATGACTGAAAGGCAAGTTGGCTCATGCCTGCTGCGGAAAGACTCTAAATAGTGTTGCATCCTTATATATAACACTCCTTGGATAAACTTTAGTTCAAAGTCCACAAAACAGTGCCTCCTCATGAAGTGTTTTGTGCACTTCATTTTTCTAGAGAATGCTATGAAGCCAGTCCTTGACTACAAAAGTGATCTTACTGACACCAACCAAAATGTCAAACCACACTGAGATGTGTGTACACAGGAGGGAAGGACCATAAAAATATGTTTTATTTGTTGCCAAACTTTCCCCCCTGCTTCACAAAAGAGTATAGGTCTTTCACAATTCATGTGCTGCAAATGTGAGTTCCCTTGGAAAAAAATGTGAATGAGACACTAACTCTGACCAGCTTGTTAATTCCTTGAAGCTCCTAGACCAGAAAGAAGCATTTAGGGGCCAGTGACCAGTAAATGTTCGCAGCCATGAAAATTAGGAGTTCTCTAGTAAAATTCTAATGTTTCCATATAACAGCAACCTAGAGCCTCCAGGGTTAGAAAGGAAAGGGAGTGAAAAAGAAGGAAATTGGGGCAAGGCTACATCTAACCAAGAAGGAGTGATGTAGGTACTAGAGAACTCCCAGCCTGGAGTCACTACCTCATCAGCCCTCTCGTCCTATCTAAAACATGTTTATTCATTAACTTCCTTTAACCTCTCTTGTACCTATTAGGGAAATATCAGTGCTCATCGTGCTCAGTTTTTGTTGTGGTTGCAAATGTCAGACAACACTCTGGCGGCCTGGAGTAGACAATCTTTGCTTGGATGTCTTTGTTGCTTGCTTCCCAATGTTACAAGTAGCTTTTTAGTAAAGTGAAGTTTTGAAGAAACATTCCTCCTCCAATCTAGATAATGCTGAACCAGCGACTGGATTTTGATGTGTCATACTCTTCGTGTGTGATTAAAAAGGATGTTGAGGGCGCCTGGGTGGCTCAGTGGGTTAAAGCCTCTGCCTTCGGCTCAGGTCATGATCCCTGGGATCCTGGGATCGAGCCCCGCATCGGGCTTTCTGCTCAGCAGGGAGCCTGCTTCCTCCTCTCTCTCTGCCTGCTTCTCTGCCTACTTGTGATCTTCATCTGTCAAATAAATAATAAAATCTTTTAAAAAATTATTTTAAAAAAAAGGATTTTGAGACTTTTAAAGATTTTTAAAACACTTTCTTCATTACATAAAGAAACTAAGGGATTAGGATACAACTATTATGATGTAGTATAGTGGTAGGCAGCCTTCAGAGATGGCCTTCAGTGACCCCTGTCTCTTGGTAGTCACACCGTTGAGTATGGGTTAGACCTAGTGATTGGCTTCTCATAGAAAATGGCAAAAGTGATAGAATGTCATTTCTGTGTTTAGGTTAGGAAGACTATGACTTCATCTTGTTGGACTCTAATGTCATGTTGGAGGTGCCCATGTGGTAAGGAACTGAGAGCCTTAGTCCCAAGCCCATGAGGGATGGAATCTTGACAACCAACCAACCAATCAACCCACCAATGAGTGAAATTGAAAGTGGATCATGTCCCAGATGAACTGTGACACAGATGACTGAGGGCCCAGTGGGAACCCTGACTGTAGCCTCGTAAGAGATCTGAAGCAGAGGACCCAGCTAAGGCTTGCCCAGATTCTTGAACACAGAGTCTCTGAGATAGGTTATTTGAAATCACCAAGATTTAGGGCAGTTGTTGTCCAGAAATGGTAAGCAATGCAAGTGTCATCTTATTTCTGGTTTTAAAGACTAAAATAACTACAGATAAAAAATATACAGTGTCTCTGGCCTTTTTCAGTTTAAATATGTAACTGGGGATACCAACAAGGAAGTACATACAATATGACTTTGAAAAATTTTAAAAAAGCAACAATCACCCACAAAATTTATCAGTGATTTATTCTGAGTACTGGGGTGATGAGTGATGCTATTTTCCTCTTTGTACTTTTATGCATTTACTGAAGTTTCTACAGTTAACGAGTGTAATTTTATATTAGAAATAGATGACAAAATGTATCACTGAATGTTAAGAATCCCACTTACAAAATGCAGTCAGTATACTTCGAAGGAACATACTAAATAAATGTGCTTCACTGAATTAACTACCTTTTAAACATGGTTTGACAAAAGCAAAGGGTTCTGACACTGATATATTAAACTAACATTTAACAGGTACATTTTTAGCGGTGCCTGCATGGCTCAGTCAGTTAAGCATCTGCCTTTGGCTAGGGTCATGCTCTCAAGGTCCTGGGACCAGCCTGCATTGGGCTCACTGCTCAGCACAGAGTCTGCTTGAGGTTCTCTCTTTCCCCCTTCCTCTGCCCCTCCCTATCCCTTCTCATGCTCTCTCTCTCTCTCAAATAAATAAAATCTTTAAGAATAAGTAAAAGAAAAGATACATTCTCAGGGGTGCCTGGGTGGCTCAGTTGGTTAAGCATCTGACTCTTGGTTTTAGCTTAGGTCATGATTGTAGGGTTGTGAGATCCAGCCCTGCACAGGGCTCAGGGAGGCATCTGCTCAGGACAAGATTCTCTCCCCCTCCCCTTCTGCCCCTTTCCCTGCTCACTCTCTCTCTCTAAAATAAATAAATAAATCTAAGAAACATTTTCAAGGTAGTGTGAGAGTAATAGTGAGCAAAAGAACATATGCATGAAAGTATGAACATAATTTGAAATACATCTGAGTGATAGAATCAGGATAAATGCCTTAGACCACCTTGTAAAGCCCTATAGCCAAACTAGGCAAAAAAGAAACAGGAAATCTAAATGCATGTCATTCCTTACATATCTTTATTAAGTATTTTTTGGTTAGGTCACATGATTGAGTTTCCACACCTGAAATTAATTTTGAATAACACTTGATTTGAAATACCACACCATAACATGGTCAGAGAAGAGTTCCAATATCTACCCATATACATTGTCAATGGACTTAAGCAAATGCAGAATACTTAGGTTTAATTCAAGTAAGTCACTTAGGATATTTATTTGGTATCAAGAGGAATCAGGACTCTGGTAGCTAAGAGATGAGTCAACTTTATAGGGGAACTCATTACGCATTTTGTAATGGTTGGAGGGAAAAGAGATGTTAAATATCAGCTGTCTCAAATCAGACCATCTTACTCAGCAAACCGATTTTAAAAGGTTGCTACTTTTTTGGAACCAGATAATTTGATGAGACATGAAACAATGGAAAATTAGCCTAGTTATGGAACATAAGGCATTTCCAACCCTCCAGTTATCTTAAGATGAAGTTTACTGCTCTAGAAAGTCCAGATGTGGTATGGCTTCCTGAGAGAGGTCATGATCATGTGTTCTTTATGAAGGTACCATCTTGAGAAAAGAATGTGTAGACCCTGACATAATGGTGACGTGTAGTGGAGTAACTATTGGTCTCAGCATAAAAAGATTTTTTTTTAAGATTTTACTTATTTATTTGACAGACAGAGATCAAAAGTTGGCAGAGAGACAGGCAGAGAGAGGGGGGTAGGGGAAAGCAGACTCCCCACTGAGCAGAGAGCCTGATGCGGGGCTCAACCCAAGGACCCCAAGATCACCACCTAAGCCAAAGGCAGAGGACTCAACTCACTGAGCCACCCAGGCGCCCCTCAGCATAAAATGATTTATCTACTCTGTCACTTTTCAACTGTGTAAGCTTGGACAAACAACCACCACTCTAATTTCACTTAAATTCTTCACTAAATGCAAATAATACTTATCTACTATTTCAGCGACTGGTTGGGAACCTCAATAGCATATATATATTTGTGTGAAGAGCTTTATAAACCCAAATTGACATACAAATGTTAAAACTAAAACATCAATATGGACATAATCAAGTACCTAAAGGAGCAAAAGTTATCCCAGGAGAAAGAACTCCAAATTAATCCATCACCAGACACTGTAGAGTTTAGATCTGAAGACATTGCTTCAAACCTGTTCTATTTCTCTGAATTCCCTGGTTAATTCCCACATAGGTATACTGGGACTAATTTGTTGAACAGAACACATTTCCACAATTGCTTATTTTTGAAACAACCTTTCTATGTTACTAATTAAAAACATAGCCGTGTTATGTCTTTCTACCATCATTGGTCCCCCTTTCAAAAATGTAGTCTTTATGGCAACCCATTTTTAACTCTTTCCCACAGCCAGATCTACTAAGTGTATATCAACATACTATACTCCTGAGGCCAGAGACTTCTGCCTTCTTGACAAGTGAGAGCTACACACACACACACACACACACACACACACAGGCCTACTTGGGACTTCGACGCACAGCCTACCTGAGCTGAAATGCAGCAGCTTCCAATCTTCCATCTGTTCCTTGAATCTGGGAGGTGACTATAATGGCTTTCTCCATGCAGATTCTTCTATAAACAGCAATAAAAATCAATGAAGACATAGGACAGCTGAGACTTATTAACAAAATTCTGAGGCCACCAAAATTTATATTCTTGCAACCCTTAGACGATGTCCCAAATATAAGTCCTTCTCGGTCACACATCTGCTCCTATGTTTTCACACTGTTCTAGCCTTCTACTGCCCTGATCCAAACACCACTCATAGTGTGCCTTCCTCCGAAACCCTTTCTTCTGGGGAGCCTAAAACCCAATTCTGAAGTTAAAAAACAAAAACAAAAACAAAACAAAAAAAACCATCTTTTGTCCTCTGCTTCCTTCCAGTGCTCTAACCCTTTGCTCTTCCTGTTGAACTTGACTGGATGAAGCCCAGCTGTAGATCAATTAACTTTCTGTCTCCTCTGTTCCTACAGTAGGTCACATCCCACAGATCAGGGTAACTATAAACCCATGTATGGTCTCAGATATTTCAAGCCTTCTTTGCTCAACTCCAAAATCTTAACCTATAATTTTTTTCTTAAGGGAAGACACTGTATCTTCTAATCTGTTGAGAGAAGTCAGTGCAGAGTAACACCCTTAACATCTCTTTTCCCATCTCAATCATTCTTTCTTCACCTCAAAAAGGTATGTCTCTGCCCATGAGGCCAACTCCTCCAACATCAGGATGTCAGTAAGAAGTAAGTAAGTAAGTAAGAAGATAAACACGTGAGGGCTGTAGGAGGACAGGTGAGATAACAAGGGCCAGAAGAAAACTGTGGCTTTGGGAATATTGATATATTCCCCCAAACCCCTAACCCTGAAATTTTGGAGAATAGCTAACCGGGGCTATAATTACACATAACCACTAGCAAAGGAGTGCAACCTTGCATAACTAGGAGCTGACGGGAAAGGAACTTCATAGCATACTTCTTTTTTTTTCTTTTTAATTTTTTTATTTTTTATAAACATACATTTTTATCCCCAGGGGTACAGATCTGTGAATCGCCAGGTTTACACACTTCACAGCACTCACCAAAGCACATACCCTCCCCAATGTCTATAACCCCACCCCCCTTCTCCCAACCCCCCTCCCCCCAGCAACCCTCAGTTTGTTTTGTGAGATTAAGAGTCACTTATAGTTTGTCTCCCTCCCAATCCCATCTTGTTTCATTTATTCTTCTCCTACCCACTTAAGCACCCATGTTGCATCACCACTTCCTCATATCAGGGAGATCATATGATAGTTGTCTTTCTCCGCTTGACTTATTTCACTAAGCATGATACGCTCTAGTTCCATCCATGTTGTCGCAAATGGCAAGATTTCATTTCTTTAGATGGCTGCATAGTCAGGAATTCAGTAAAGTGTCAGGATATAAAATCAATGCACAGAAGTCAGTTGCATTTCTCTACACCAACAATAAGACAGAAGAAAGAGAAATTGAGGAGTCAATCCCATTTACAATTGCACCCCAAACCATAAGATACCTAGGAATAAACCTAACCAAAGAGGCTAAGAATCTATACTCAGAAAACTATAAAGTACTCATGAGAGAAATTGAGGAAGACACAAAGAAATGGAAAAATGTTCCATGCTCCTGGATTGGAAGAATAAATATTGTGAAAATGTCTATGCTACCAAAAGCAATCTACACATTTAATGCAATTCCTATCAAAGTACCATCCATCTTTTTCAAAGAAATGGAACAAATAATTCTAAAATTTATATGGAACCAGAAAAGACCTCGAATAGCCAAAGGGATATTGAAAAAGAAAGCCGAAGTTGGTGGCATCACCATTCCGGACTTCCAGCTCTACTACAAAGCTGTCATCGTCAAGACAGCATGGTACTGGCACAAAAACAGACACATAGATCAATGGAGCAGAATAGAAAGCCCAGAAATAGACCCTCAACTCTATGGTCAACTAATCTTCGACAAAGCAGGAAAGAATGTCCAATGGAAAAAAGACAGCCTCTTCAATAAATGGTGTTGGGAAAATTGGACATCCACATGCAGAAAAATGAAATTGGACCATTTCCTTACACCACACACAAAAATAGACTCAAAATGGATGAAGGACCTCAATGTGAGAAAGGAATCCACCAAAATCCTTGAGGAGAACACAGGCAGCAACCTCTTCGACCTCAGCCGCAGCAACATCTTCCTAGGAACATTGCCAAAAGGAAGGGAAGCAAGGGCAAAAATGAACTATTGGGATTTCATCAAGATCAAAAGCTTTTGCACAGCAAAGGAAACAGTTAACAAAACCAAAAGACAACTGACAGAATGGGAGAAGATATTTGCAAACGACATATCAGATAAAGGACTAGTGTCCAAAATCTATAAAGAACTTAGCAAACTCAACACCCAAAGAACAAATAATCCAATCAAGAAATGGGCAGAGGACATGAACAGACATTTCTGCAAAGGGGTGGCTCAGTGGGTTAAGCCGCTGCCTTCGGCTCAGGTCTTGATCTCAGGGTCGTGGGATCGAGTCCCGCATCGGGCTCTCTGCTCTGCAGGGAGCCTGCTTCCTCCTCTCCCTCTCTCTGCCTGCCTGTCTGCCTGCTTGTGATCTCTGTCTGTCAAATAAATAAATAAAATCTTTAAAAAAAAAAAAAAAGAAGAAGAAGACATCCAGATGGCCAACAGACACATGAAAAAGTGCTCCATATCACTCGGCATCAGGGAAATACAAATCAAAACCACAATGAGATATCACCTCACACCAGTCAGAATGGCTAAAATCAACAAGTCAGGAAATGACAGATGCTGGCGAGGATGCGGAGAAAGGGGAACCCTCCTACACTGTTGGTGGGAATGCAAGCTGGTGCAACCACTCTGGAAAACAGCATGGAGGTTCCTCAAAATGTTGAAAATAGAACTTCCCTATGACCCAGCAATTGCACTACTGGGTATTTACCCTAAAGATATAAACGTTGTGATCCAAAGGGGCACGTGCACCCAAATGTTCATAGCATACTTCTACCCTGCTGAAAAGATGGCTGAGAAGTGGCAGAAGAAAACAGTGGAGAACAGTGATCTCTAAAGTAGGATACATGCAAGGTGATCACATAGGATATGGGAAAGTAAGATGTCTACTTGTAATTACATTTTGTCTAAAAGAGGAGGAGGAAATTAACCTTCATGAACATTTACTACAGACTGACAGTTGTGCCTGCCTTCCCGTCACTCAGTGTCCTCTGGTGATCTGTGTCTGAGGTGACATGAGGGCAGGGCAGGAGTCCCAACAGCTCCCAAACTCCTCAGTTTGCTTTCAGCGTGTAGAGTGGACGGCAGTTTACCTATGCCACGCTGGGTGAATTTACAGAGTTTATCTCTTTTCTACAAAATGTGGCTTACGTGGGTCCCTGCAAAGAAACCATGAGTTTAAGATACTTAAGATGCAATAAGCAAACAAGGAAGTGGCAGGGATGGTGCTTCTGGAACAAGCCCTTTCATCAGCCACATCATGAGATGTGTTCAGGAGGCTCTCCTCAGACTTGACAAAAATTTGGCCAAAAAAGGTGTCAAGTCATTTAAAATACGTATCTATACCCACATCGATGTTGTAAAGATCTCACTCTAACATTGTATGGAGCCTTGAGAAATTAGCTAATGGTAAAATACATGCAAATAAAAGACATAAGAAATTAATAGGGCATACATTGGATAGGTTTGCTCAACAAATTCTTATTGATGGAAATATGCCCCAGAAGAGGTCTGGGGACCCGTGGCATAGAAGTTAGATTGTAAGGTCGTGGGAACTAAATATCCTAGCCTTTGCCCTAGGGTAAAAGCAGTTATACTTTAAGATTAGTAGCATTCTAAGAGAATGGTTTGTTTTTGAGGATAATTTTTTTAAATTTTTTATTAACATATAATGTATTATTAGCCCCAGGGGTACAGGTCTGTGAATCGCCAGGTTTACACACTTCACAGCACTCACCATAGCACATACCCTCCCCAGTGTCCATAACCCCACCCCCCTCTCCCTTCTACACTCCCCTCAGCAATCCTCAGTTTGTTTTGTGAGATTAAGAGTCTCTTATGGTTTGTCTCCCTCCCTCCCTCCCATCTTTTTTTTTTTTTTTAAAGATTTTATTTATTTATTTGACAGAGAGAGATCGCAAGTAGGCAGAGAGGCAGGCAGAGAGAGAGAGAGAGGAGGAAGCAGGCTCCCTGCTGAGCAGAGAGCCCGATGTGGGACTCGATCCCATGACCCTGAGATCATGACCTGAGCCGAAGGCAGCGGCTTAACCCACTGAGCCACTGAGGTGCCCCCCTCCCATCTTTTTGAGGATAATTTTTGAAAGCTTCTTAATCTCTATTTTTTTTTCCAATTTATTTATTTTCAGAAAAACAGTATTCATTATTTTTTCACCACACCCAGTGCTCCATGCAAGCTGTGCCCTCTATAATACCCACCACCTGGTACCCCAACCTCCCACCCCCCCGCCACTTCAAACCCCTCAGATTGTTTTTCAGAGTCCATAGTCTCTCATGGTTCATCTCCCCTTCCAATTTACCCAAAAGCACATACCCTCCCCAATGTCCATAACCCTACCCCCCTTCTCCCAACCCCCCTCCCCCCAGCAACCCACAGTTTGTTTCGTGAGATTAAGAGTCACTTATGGTTTGTCTCCCTCCCTATCCCATCTTGTTTCATGGATTCTTCTCCTACCCACTTAAGCCCCCATGTTCTTAATCTCTATTTTATTCTTATATCCTATGCAATATTTAATTGCAAACAATGGAGTATAATAGTAGTATGGGTAAACTAAGACAAAATTCCTTGCAACCTATTTTGCTTTGCATATATTCTTAGCACATTCGAGGCAGAAGGATGGAAAGGTCCCTATTTTTGTTGTTCTTCACCCTAACTAGCTATTCAGTATTACCAGAGACTCTGCAATTATATAAAATCAACCAAAGTTGCTCAGTTCAGTAAGGTCAGTCAGACGTCAGTCATATGAACTGTCGCACCAACAAGTCACTCATGACACCATTCTCTTTCCAGTAGATTTTGGTGACCATTAAGTCAATCCCTAACACGACTGCAGGGAACTTATTAAAGTACTGAAAGATAAAGTATCTATCCTTGCCTCCTTTGTGGGACCCCAAAGGTAAGTTCATGGCCGAGTGGCAGTGTTGTCAGGCACACACGTGGCAGCCTGGGCACTAGGGCATGTACTGTTGGGTGGTTATCAGGTCACACATTTGGCAATAAAGCACACACATTTCAAAACACCTTGTCAAAAAAGGAGTTAAATCACCATACTCATTAGTTTTCCTTCTTGCAAACATTTAAAAAAACCTTTTTTTTTTTCCCCTAAGATTTTATTTATTTGACAGACAGAGATCACAAGTAGGCAGAGAGGCAGGCAGAGAGAGAAAGAGGGAAGCAGGCTCCCTGCTGAGCAGAGAACCCCATGCAGGGCTTGATCCCAGGACCCAGGGATCATGACCTGAGCCAAAGGCAGAGGCTTTAATCCACTGAGCCACCCAGACACCCTCTAAAACAAGTCTTAAAGTGATTAAAAAACAAACAAACAAACAAACAAAACGGCGGGGGGGGGGGGGGGGGGGACAAGATCCTTTCCCAGGTTCTTGTCCTTGGGAGGACAGCACCTCCACCCAGAGCATGCCCCAAGGCCTTCCACCAGAATTCACCATGGAAAGAACCAGATCTGAGATTGCCCAAACCCATCTACTTCTGCACTGCCATCAAAGAGGATGTGTATTTCAAAGACAATAGTAAACGTACATGAAAACTGGTAGCGTTGATTTTTAAGACAAAAAATCGACTCCATAAAACTCTAATGTTTAAGAACTATGAATTTAACACCTTGGTGTTCTACCTTAGCAACCAAAACCTAAGTCTGTAAATATTTCAACGTTAAAAATCGAAATGCCAAGGACAACCAATCACAAACAGCCAACTAGGCCTTAAGCTTAGCCAATCAATCACGACCTTCTGTTGCTTCTGCTTACTCTCTGGAAGTCTCTTCCCCTGAGCTCCTCCTGTCCATGGAGGGCACCCAGACACTTCCGGTTTGCTGCTGCCTGGTTCCAATAGATTTTGTTCAAATAAACTCCTAAAAATGTTAATAAAATTCCTTACTTTTATCTTTTAACAGAAACAAGCTTTAAGATTTTTGGAGTTGAGATTCATTTCAATATTCTGTTTTTTAAAGAAAAGGAAAGGAAAATGTAGGAGTGTAGGGGGTGGGAAGAGGTGTGTGTGCCACATTCCCTGAAACTTCTTGGAGGACTCTTTAGAAGTTAGCCTGAGGCTCAAGAACTAGTTCGGAGAGAAACAAGTATCAGGCATCAAAGTCTGAAAAGCTCCCCGTGAGGGCAACTGCTGGTAACTGGAAGCAGTTCCTTAGGAATTCTCTGAAATATCTTAAACCACTTATCTTTCTTCAAAGGCTTATTTAACTACTTAAAAAAAGAAAGAAAGAAAGAAAAGAAAAAAAAGAGAGAGAGAGAGCAAAATCCCCAGGTCTTTAATGGGGGTGGCTTTCAAATAGGCTGAGATAAAATCATTCTCTTAAATTTGTCTTTGAAGTGAAAATGTGATCATACAAAAAGCGCCAAAGGAGTAACAACCATTTCAACTGCTTTCTCAGGTGACACATTTATAATCAAATGCATGAATTATAACGTGATCTATTAGGTTAGAATTACCCCTTCTATCAACGGCTCCCACCTGAGATCCATGCTTTGAGAAAAAAGGAACCATTTCAGAAAAAAGGACCATCACTTAAAAGTGGCCCCTAATTCCTGTCCATGGAGACTCTGGGCTCTTCACTGCTTGCCTCCATGAAAAAAGGCCAAGCAGGGAAAACACAATACTATCCCCTTGAGCCTGAATACCACTACTGCCATTGGCTAAAATACATTTACAGTTATGGGAAAAGTTATGACCTGTTACGCCCAAAATAACGATCTGACATTCTTCTAATTATACATTTTAAAGATTCATTTATTTATTTTAAAGAGAGAGTGCACATGTGAGGGGATGGGCAGTGGGAGAGAGAGAAGCAGACTCCCCGCTGAGCGCGAAGACCAACACAGGGCCTCCAACCCCGGGGTCCCAAGATCTTGACCTGAGCTGAAACCAAGTGTCGGCTGCTTAACCCGAATGAACCACTCAGCTCCCACTTCTAGTTATATTTGATGCCATTCCTGCATTTGGGAAAATTCGATCATTTGTTTGTTTTGTTTTGCTTTGTTTTGTTTTTTAAGATTTTATTTATTTGACAGACAGATCACAAATAGGCAGAGAGGCAGGCAGAGAGAGAGGAGGAAGCAGGCTCCCTGCTGAGCAGAGAACCCGATGTGGGGCTCGATTCCAGGACCGTGGGATCATGACCTGAACTGAAGGCAGAGGCTTTAACCCACTGAGCCACCCAGGCGCCCCTGATCATTTGATTTAAATGCACACGGGCCAGAAGAATATCACTAGATTACCTTAATAAGAGCAGTCACCTCATCACACATCCCCTGGTTTTAGGTCATCATGTTTTTTTAGTGATTTGCTTCTTTGTTAATTTATTAACTGTTTCTCCCTTGAATGTAAGATGGCAAAGAACCTGCAGCCTCAGGGTAAAATAGTGGCTGGCACATGGTTGGTACTAAAAATATTTTATAGAATATTAAATATTTGTTAATGTCATTCTTAGTACATACTTATTCTATATGATATCCCTGTGTTGTGATGTCCCCCAAACTCAGCCTGTCACACTATTAGTAAAAATACATCATACATACAACCTTTATTCAAAGCAAACAAACGATAGAAAAAGTTCTTTAAATAATCAGGTATTCCATATGTTCAAGTGAATATGTTTTATTAAATGCATACTAATATCTTTCTATAGTATGTGAGTATACATAATAAATTAAAATGTATATATTTATTAAATATAGATATAATACCAGAACATGATTATTTCAGATGAGAAATCAAAATAAACCTATTTGTAAGTATCTTTTGGTCACTCCAAATTGATATTGCTCATAAAAAAATACACGGATTTTCCCTGGGGAAAAAAATTAATTCCATAGCAATGTAGTTAAGGGACATGTTTTATTTCATAGCTTTCTGCAAGCAAAATTGCTCTGATACAAAATGAGTTCAATGATACAGGTGCTACCGTCCACTCAAGCAAAAGAAAACCTCACATTTCTATGAATGCACTTTATAATTATATTCTTACAGTAAAATAGGTCTAGTATCCAGGATGCCTCCGGCCTCTCGGGAAGCCGAGGCTCGGGATCCGAGCCGGGCTCGGGATCCGGGCCGGGCTCGCGAACGTCCCAGCGCTGGCCGGAGCCGTGGGACCGAAAAGAACTTCCTGGGCGCGTCGGTCAGATACTGTTTAAACGACTGTGTGTGTGTGTGTGTGTGTGGACGTGCTGTCTGCCCTCCATCTTTTCTTTTACAGTGAAGTCATCTCAAAATGTATGCCGGGTGTGTGTCTTTTGGCTTTTCAAAGTCTCTACAGAAGCAGGAAGATGTCATGAGGTATCCGTGGGCCGCGGCCGCAGCGCACCGGCGGACTTACCTGCGCGGACGCTCACGGGCTCTAGTGTGGGCTCCGCACGACCGTGCGGACGTGTCGGTGCCGCGGGACCGCCTTCCTCCCCCCTCACATACCATGTGACTTTGACCCCAGAATAGCTGACAAAACATTTTACAGATAAAATAAAAAGACAAATACACAAATAAGGCCATCTGCAGAATTTTAAACTCACTTCTCGCAATTATTTCACAATAATTTCTACATCATATTTTACATCTTTCAAGCTTAAATAATAAATGCTCAAGGAAGGGCCGTGGTGGAACCAAGTGCACTATCTCTTGGAGGACTTGTCCAATTTGCTGGCAGGTGATTTCCTCTGGGGCGTGGGGATTTTGGAAGGCTTGGCTGTGGCTGGCCGAGAACCTGCTCGGGGGGTAGGCCTGTGTGTCTGGGGCACAGTCTCCACGTCGGAGCACACGGACTGGATTTCTGAAATGTCAAAGTCGGATGCGTCGCTGCCTCGGCGGCTGCTGGCCCTACTGCCAGCTTTGCTTCCCGCTCGGCTTCCGGGTCGGCTGGGAGTCTTCTTGGGGTCTGAGGAGACAGGATGGACAGGGTTGAACCACACTTTATTAGTACTGGGTCGACGGGCAACACCATCTTGAAAACAAAGGCCACCTTTAATCTCCACAATTTTTCTTGTTGCCTGGTAGGTGCTCAGGAGACCTGGGGATTCGTGGCCTTTTTCCATTCCACTAGGGAAGGTAGCCTCACTCTGAGTAGAGATAGGTTCACAAACTAAAGGTACGTTTGGGCTGAGTGACTGAAAACAGGATTCCACTGACTACAAACAAGTATGAGGAAGATCCCTACAATTTAAAATTATGCTTTCCAAAGTTCAGCTTGTGTACCTAGGGCTGAGCAAATACGGAGCAAACCCTTAGGTGTAAGTTTTGCCCGAGGATAAGTGATTCAAAACACAGGGGAATTTAAAAGAGAAGACTTGAAACTTGAAAGACGCTTCCTGCTAGCTGAGCCCACAACCCCAGGGACTGGGTTCACTGTTCTGTGAAGAAGTAGAAGCGCCATGAGCGTTAAGGCCCAGCATGGCTGGGTTTTTCCAACCACCCAAGAACTGAGACCAGGGCAACTTCTGAGCAGGCAGAAGAGCCCAGACCTTCCACCGTAGGACATGGGTAGGACATGGCTGTGGTGCTTCCCATGTTCACCTTTCTTTGGTACTTTCCAAAAGTGATTTTCCTGTCCCTTAGTCTCATGACTCATTCAACCCCTACCATAGCAGGAGGACTGGACTAAGTGTCATTTCAAAAGAATACAGAATCATCAATTCATTATGTCATCCCCGAGGAAGAAGAGCAGAGGCTCGAGTCTTCCGATCCCGCTGAGAGAAGCCCTTAGAGACGGACGCGCGCCACACTCACCAGCAAACTGTGTTCGGACTCTGGCTGCTGCTGTGGTTATCAAGCCACTGTCGTCCCCAGAGTGGAAACCTTTCCCTGATAAATAGCCGGGGAGCCGAAGCTTGCTTCCTTGGATTGGTGTGCCCTGTATTGAATCAGTGAAAGGACATTTCAAGAAATTGCTCCTGCTGTGTGACCTTCCACTAACAGCCTGTTACGGATAGGCGGAAACCCTCTTCAGGAAGGGGAGCGCGAAAGGGGGAAGCGGTTTTTGATTAAGTGCCACCTGGGGTTCTCACTGCTCACTTTCCTCATTTTTTATTCTCTCCCTGAACTCAAAAGGAATTCATGTTGAAGAGAAAACACAAAAATAGAGATCCCCAAATGACAGCAAAGGGGGAGAAAAAAAAGCGAATTAAACCATGAGCACATTAGTATCTTCCAGGTTGTCAGGGAATATTACAGAGTTAGAAGAGTCCTGCCAGAAGGAGGGGGAGCACACGGCAGAGAGAGTGAGGGACTCCAAAAAGTTGTGCTTGGATAGTCTGTGGCCTCCAAAGCTTTTAGGTAACCAAGCAGAAAAGAACAGACAGAATTAGGACAATAAGTAAACAAGGCCTAAACAGTCACCATTTAAACAAACTTAGCTGAAAAAACGTGCAGTGACATTTTCTAACTTGGTACCATGCCACTGTACCTACTTCCAAAACTTCTGTGGTCCTTCCACATGAAACATGGAGGTGATGCTTAGGAAGAACACTTAAAAAATTCTTAAGGAGTTCACAGACAATGCCTAAAGCAATCACAACTATGAGATTTTATTATAAGTCTAAAATCACTGCATTTTTTCCAGATCACTACACCATTCTGAAAAATCTCCTGAAGTTAAAAAAATAAACAGAAATCCCAAGAAATAGAAGAGATGCCATTTTGCCTCAATTAACTTACAGGGAGCTGTTTGGTAGAAAGGAATCTACACTCATTACGTGTGTGTATGTGTGTGTGTGTGTGTTTTAATTAGTTTTTCCCTTATTAGTTGTGAAAGTTTAATAGAGCATATATAAGACCTTTTGATACTTCAGAGTTGCAATTTAATATAAATGTCATATTTGCAATTCATTTACATATGCATTCTAGCATATATTTAAGAATGGAATTTATATGTGATTTGCAGACATATAAAACTTAAGTTTTCAAAATACTTTTCAAACGTGTCAGGATAATTAATCTTCACACTTACCTAATAACAACTTTTTTATAAATGGGAAAGATGAGGGCCTGAAAAGGGCTGTGGTTTGCCCAAGATCTGGCAACTGTGATCAAGCTAAATTCCTAACTTTAAAAGAATGTTAACAATCCATGAAAAGAGTGAGAACCCCCAAATTATGACATACATCATTCAAGGTGACAGAATTCAATGTGAAACCCAAATCATTCTTCTCAGAAAGCCCTGACTGTTCTTATTTTATTGTCATAAACCCTACCTAGTTCTCCTACAGACCCCTCCACAGAAGTATACTATTGTTTTCTCTGTTTGGGTATTTTGTCTATGAAGCTACTGGAAGTGAAACATAATTATATAGTAGTTAAAGTAACATATTTAAACTCTAATCCGGGAGAGTCTCTTGAACTAACCCAATAGCACAGTCCCAAAATTTAAAACACACATGCCACTTGAGGTTCCTTAAATTGTTCTCAGTTTTCACAGGGGAAGGGAAGGAAAAATAAAATAAGATGGTATCAAAGGGGGAGGCAAACCATGAGAGGCTCTTAATTCTAGCTAACAAGCTGAGGGTTGCTGGAGTGGAGGGATGGGGTGACTGGGTGATGGGCATTAAGGAGCGCATGTGATAGAATGAGCCCTGGGTATTAGATGCAACTGATGAGTCACTGCCCTCTACCTTTGAAACTAACAATATAGTATATGTTAACTAGATTGAATTTAAATAAAAATTTTAAAAATCTTCTCAGTTTTTGCTACAACAGATCCATCGTAAGTGGCAGGCGTCTCCAGATAACACATGATACGGACCCCTTTCACCGGAGGGAAAGGGTGGACATGAGGGGCCAGGGAAGGAGGAAGAGCTGATGAAGGCGTTGTTTCTGTCTCAATTCTACCATCTCCAGCAAGGATTCTTTGCATCATTGCCATCTGAGTCATGAGAGTAATAAAACATTCTCTGCTTACCTCTTATTATTCATCCAAGGATTAAATAATAGATTAGAAAAGCAAAGTTTTTGAATTAAAGGTACTATAGTATTTTCATAAAAGGATCCTGGCCTTTAACATGAAATCCCCCCTTCATTTCCAGACAAATCATTGAGGGACTTCCCCCACCCCCGCCCCATTATTGTGATTCTATTCAAATATGTGATTATTTGATACCTATATATCATTTTACAGAGAACTTTCTTTCAAATCTGTGTGGTGGACTTTCAATTGAATGTAGATGATCTGATAGATGAGCTAGCTTGGCAAATTTTATATGACCTAAATATCTCATCCCCATCAATCAGGCCATGTTAAAAAGCTGAAGCATATTTAAACAGTAAACTTTAAGGTCTAATAAAGACACACCTATTGAAAATAGCAGAGAACATCTTGCATGCCTCAGCCCCCCAACCATGGTACTGATAACTAAAAGGCTTATGGCTCACGCACCCTGTGTTCTCTCGCAGAAACAAACATAACCAACATTTGGAAGGACGGTGTTCATAAGAAACACTCAATAAACATTCTTTCAGTGTAAGTGATTTTCTCTTGCAAATGACAGTGCCTCTCACCCTACCTAAAGGGGGATTATTGCATTTCTTGCCCAAATTATGGTTAGAAGCATGAGCATACCGGGGGCTTTAAAAGAAATTTCACTTAGGCCTGAATATAACCTTCTGTGTGTCACTCTCCCAAGGGAGAAAAGTCAAGTTAAGTATGAGGAAGAGAATAACAACAACAACAAAAACAACAAAGGAGGCACACAGAGCCTGCAAAGTGGGATCACTCTGCTCAGTTGACACCATTCAAAAAGCTATGAATTCTCTGTTCTGTGGACCCTTACTCTGAGGTCTTCCAGAAATGCTGAGTGGATACTTGTCTTACAGAAGTCTATAAAAAGACAAGGTATGGTCAGAAGTACGTGTGTTAAGGGAGAGGTAAAGCAATGTTAGTGCGTGACAGTTTCAATGACAGAAGACTGTTAGACTAGGATCTGGGGCCTTACGATACCTCTGCAGACGGCACGGAAAAGTCTGAGCACTCTGCTGGTTTACAAGGAGTTGACATTTTGCTGTTTGTCAACCATGGTTTACCATAATTGCGTGTTAAAGGATGGAGAATCTGTATGGAACAATGGCAAATCAAATGTAAAAGATAGCAGATAAAAACCACAGAAAGAGATACTCAGAGCCAAGAGTAACATTTCACAGTAAGAATGATAATTAAAAATAAATGGAAAGATCTGATGGCAAATCATATACGCTAAATAAATAAATAAATAAATAAAGCTTTATTTAAAAGGGAAAAAAAACCACTATGAAAGGTAACTAAAGCTCCTAAGCAGATAGTCTCCATATGGGCCACAGGGCAAACGTGTGTGTCTATGTGCATATACATCTATATATACACATAGACACAACACATATTTAATCCTTCATCTGTCATATTTGAGAAGGGATACACAGGGAGAAGACTGGCCCCACAAATTCTTGGGTCCTCAAACACTCCAAAGCACCCTCGAGACAGTGATCACACAGGAGAAGGACAACACTTCCTATCTGAATCCTACCTTGGGTGTGCTGGCGGCGGGGACCTGTGGCGAGGCTGCCTGGCCAGCCTGACTGGATACAGAAGTTGATCGGTTGGGTGACGCTCCTCGTGATGAAGGCCGTGATCTTCGGCCCCGGGGCCGGAAGGCAGCCATACCCTGACTGGCACCATCTGCTAAAATGAACTTCTCCCGGAGCTCCATGTTTGTCCTTCCTTTAGCTGGGTTATGTGACACACACAGCAAGGCACGCAAACAGAAGAGGAGGGGACAAAAAGAGGCGCACAATCACTTACAGGAAGAACAATAGCTTGGCACCACAGACCATGTTGAGGAGTTCAAGAACAGCTTTTTGCCATGCCAACTCCAATGCAGCATAACAAAAAGTTAAATGCATTCCTTTACAATGCATTCCTTTTGGATACAAGTAAGTTTGGGAAAGAAAAAAAAAAGTGTGTTTATTCTAACACTAGACACCAGCAAGAATAACCACTATTAAAGAAAGAGTCAGCATGAAAATGGAAAGCTCATGCTAAAATATTGTTAATCCACCAGCTACTGATGCCCACATGGTTCGTCACCCCTCCCCCACACTGAGAAGACAAGCCAGTAAGGCAAGGACTGTGGCTTTTGCATGTACTACTGAGGTAAGGAGAATGCCAGTATTTTAACACTGGAATTAACCAAACAACAGGATTACACAGAATGAGAGATGGCTCGTTAATCATGAGGACAACAGATAAACTCTCAGGTTTTTCACTTAAATGAGGCAACCGGTATTCTTATTTTATGCCTTGGAAAACTCGGTTTAACCGACATGCAGTAACAAACATCAGACCCAAGGATATGAGGTAATCAGTGATGCAACACTCATACAAACACATATGCACATGGAGAACACTGCACAAGAACCCGATGAGCAACGTGTTAGCATGTGTCCGATCACTTAGAGAGCACCTATGTTCGTGGCACACCGGCAGTGTGCCAACGGTTCTGCATTTAAATTTGGAAGCACCAGCTCAGTTGGATATGAGTTAAGCCATACGCGATGGATGAAGCGTGTTATCTTAAAACAAATGATTAAAGCAAGAATGTAAAAGTAGGAAAGAGAAAAGGCAAGAGGGAAGAGGCAAAGACGGGGGTTGCCAACCTATAGTAGGCTGAGTAGTAGTAATTGAAGAGTTTGATTCCGAACGTAACATTTTACTCCCATGATGATGAACTAGAAAAAATGACACAGGATACCAATCACATTAAAGAATACTGTTAGCAAGAGAAGAAACAAAGTACAGTAGTCGAATATGCAAAAGGGTGCTCAGATCCGGCTTTTAGCACACATTTTAGAAGAAAAGTTGCATCAGGGAAAGAAGCATTCAAAGATTTGACTCAGTAAGAAAAACGTATTTGGAAGACTTGGCCACAGTCACACTAACTTTCCTAAGCAGCAAGTCAACAAGGATACTACATATTCTATTTGCTTCGTCTCTTAGCGGAACTACAGCACTGGAGGCTGCGATATTTCCAAAATATTAAAAGAGGGAGTCATTGCGATTATACCCTTTGGCGGGTATATCTTTGACCTGCAGAGAGCAGAGCTACTGAGTAGGGTCGTAGGATGATCCCGGATGTCCTTAGCAGAGCCGCCTGCTGACCCACAGAAACTCACTCTGATGTACCTGCACAGTCAGATGCCCACATCGAATTAACAGAGGCCCCACTGGAAGAGCCCCGGCCTCCCACTTGGTAACCGAAATACTATCAGCACGGACATTTGCTGTTGTTCGTTTAAGAGGATTGAAATGAGCTCACAGGTTAAAGAAAATCACAAAAATGTTACTGCTTTTTTTGTTTTTGTTTTTGTTTTTTTCCCTAAGGAAAAATGGGCCAACTAAAGTAAACGGGACCTAACTAGACACTGCAATCAAATGACAACTTGTAAGGTCAATCAATTAAGAATTCCACAATTGACTACAGGATCTAAAAAACAAGGAAAATTGAAAGATAATCAAGGATTCTTTGGCTGGTAGGTATGGTGTGAGCTACAGTATCATTTGTTTATATTTTCAACATGCTCATCTATAGCTTCGAAGTAAGAGTCAAGTTGGCAGTTAATGATGATTTTCAAAACTTTTAGGTATTAACTTTCCTTACCTCCCCCCAATATGAAAAACTTCCATTTTTAAACCTTTATTGTCCAGCATGCTCAGTCTCCTTTACCTCAATCTGCTTTCATTTTACGTTGCTATGTAATGACAGATGAAATCCTTCCCCTAGTTGATGTAATTACTCACTTTAAAAACTGCAGATGGGAGCATTTCCCTAAAGATAAAAAAATCTATTCTCGTATTTCCTGCCTATCAGTCTCATATTTATCCAGAAGATGTAAGGAAAAAAATGAGAAGAACATGGTTTACATGACTGCCACAAGTTCTTTGGGAACTTTAGGCTGACAGAGACCAATGTGAAACATTCATTATTGTAATAAATGACCAAAATTATACTCAGCATGTTTTTGATGCTGGAAAATAGTACACAATTGATACACTTTCATGGTGTTACTATCTTAACATAGCATCTCCTTACCCCTGCAAGGATCATTTTTCACTAAGAACTCATCAAGTGCCATCCATCCACCTCCGACACGAACCATCACAGTACTTCGTAGGATCCGAACAAGTCGCAGCTGCTGGGAGTCTCCAAACTGTGAAGACGAAGGAAGAAAGAACCTCTAATTGTCAACAGCAAGTCTATGCTAAAGGATGATGTACAGTCTGCAGTAGCTTAAGCAACCAACTTAAATTTCTTGCTTAGTTCACAGCGATTAGTAAAATCTCAGGAAAGGGGGTTTGAAATGATCTGCGTTAGACTGCTGCATGCTGATTTAGCCCAAAGGAAACAGTTTGGAAAAAGCTAACAAAGGTTATCAAGTATAATACTGAAGCTCTGTTCACAAAACGATTTTTCTTTATGATAGAAACAACATTAGTAAGGCAGTAATTGACAAATATTTCTAGAAATCAAACACAGACATGAAAATAAGTAAAGGCCTACTAGCCCAGGGCTTATACAAGATAAGATTCTAAAGAAAATCTAATAAACTCTAATTCTTCATTAAAACTTCCTCTTCTACTAAAACTGTTTTCCACAGAAATCTGTGAGAGAAATCTCCATAAATTCATTTTGTTTTCTCTAAGAGCAGTTTTGATTCAGAGAGATTAAATGTAGTAAATGAACATGACCAACAAAAATTTCACAGTCAACTAAAATTTCTGCATCACTAATGATCTGGTAAACCAATTTGTTAAAGGCTGGATTAATGTGCCATTTTGGATTACTGTAACATTAGAACAGCCAGTGACACATTATTAATTATACAGCTTTCTAAAAGGCTTTCTCTTAAAGTGTTTGCACCATAATTACTGACACTAATAAGCAGTCGTGTTCTTCCCCTTTCAATGGATCTCCAATCACTTGGATACACTACAAATTCTGCAAGTTCTGAATAAATGTCTAGACTACACAGTTTCTGATCGTAAAATTTATTTTGAAAGCCCATGAGAAATAATTTTATACTTTTAAATCATTTCTAATAGGCTCATGTTCAGCTTGTAAAAATCACCAAACCAAATTTCATGCCTGCCAACCCAGCAGATACCAAGCAAAATCAATAGTCAAGTAAACATAAATAAAGCTTCTTTTAAAGGCAAGTAAGATACAATTGTGACTTTGACTATTTGTGTTGGCTCGTGATGGATAATCAAAAAGCTTTATTTTAAGTAGAAACAAAATCTTCCACTTTTCAATATACTTTAACACTGAGTTTCAGGAAAGGAACCCTAAAACAAAGCCAACCATTCAAGACCCTGAAACTCCAAAGGACCTGGATGAAAAGCATGTAAAATGCACCAGCAGGAACTCATGCGTTTTACATCAACCCTTTTTATATTGCTATTTCTAAGTCCATTTTCAAGCCTTGAGATTTAAACTTTCTTATAAATTGAACCAGTTCCTGAAATGTAAATTAAAATTTAAAAAATCAAAATATATATTTATTTTGTTAGAAAAAAATTGGTGCTGCTAATAAGCGAAGGAAAAGGAAGGGATTTAAAGAAAATTACCCTTAAGAAACCAGATAATTAGACCAGATACTTTTGGTCCAAGATTATGTTCAAAGCAAAAGTTTTCAGGAGATAATGTATTTTATAGAGCTATTTCAATTGTAATAAATATGATTTAAATTTTTATTTTGAGAGGGTATTCCCTAGACAACTAACATTGTCTTCATAATTTCCCTAATTTTCCTAACAGCCAAATAGTGAAACAAGAAAAAAAGAGACTAATGTTTGCTTTTAGTATTTTTAGTGAATAAAATCTTTTAAAGTTAGCATTTTTCTCATCCTTTCCACAAATAAAAAATATTATCCCAAATGTTGACTCAGAAAATAACAAGAAGGGATCAGAACAGTAACTTTTTATATATTATAACTAAGGCCAAGTTTTAAAGACATCCTTTTTATTTATTACAACTAATGCCAAGTTTTGAAGACATCTATTCAAAGGAGCTGAAAATTTCTATTTGAAAAAAGTTATGTGCTTGCAATGAATGGGGATAACCGGGAATTTGAAACCTAAGAGGTAATATGGCTTAAAAACCGAGCAGCAGAGTGAAATCTGACATGATATGTATGATCAGGTGTTAAAAATAGTACAGTTCTTTCCAAAAGCATACAGTGAAAATCCCTTCTCCTTTGTTTAAATCAAAACACAATTTTTCTTATCCTTAGCTCTAATGATCATGACACAGGCCACTGGACAGTTTATACTGACTTCAGTGTAAAGCCAAATGAGTTAAAGTGTGATTTTTAAGATTTCACAGAAGTTACCAGAGATACATTCCTCAAAAGGAATTGATACCAGTTAAGACGTGCAGAGTTAAAATTCCTGCTCAGAAGATGTAAAGTCCTGAATCAGTGGTTTAGGATAAATGCAACAATCGCTACTTTGGAGAGAACGCATCACTTGTGGCTGAGTGCCAGAGAGACTTATTACTCTGTCTTCCCACGTCACCGCCCACTGCAGATCCTTCTCTATCTACTGCTTATCTAAGGACCTCAGAGTTTGTTTGTTTTTTAACCTCAATAGTTAAACATAGCAAAGAGATGTGTGCAGAATCAAATCTGTGTTCCAATAAGTATTTGCATAAAACATATGCTAGCAGTGTTATTAAACCGGAACTAAAAATGGCATTTCTAACACTGTGACCAGTCAAGCTGCAATTTATTATCTGGTTTGCTTAAAAGTAATCTCCTCATTTGAGACACACGGCAAAAAGGAATCCTGGATCAAGGACCCTTACAGCGTTTACAGAAACACCACGCCAACCAACAATGTAGTAGCTAGGGCAACAGCATGGGAAAGATTGGCCATGGCAAGCTTTAATGACTATGAATTAAAGTTAAAAAAAAAAATCATTGGGAACTTGAGAATACATTCCACTGGTTTATACCTGATTTCCCAGGAAGAACTGATAAAAAAAAAAAAATGAAAAATGGAAGAAAGACACAATTAGTTCAATAGGAAACTTTCTGTATGACTCTAGAACACACACATACAATCTGTCACACTCTGGGCTCCTGGATATAGTATCTAGTTTAGAGATGTGCAGGTACCCGCTGGTCCAAACGTAAACCATATAATCAGTAAATTTTCCATAAAAGTTTTTTTTTTTAATCTTTGGGTTTCATATTTAGGTTAGAAATTCAAATATGCTGATGAATATTTTCCAATATGGAAATACAAAAACTAAATTGAAAAAGAAATTTTGCTTGTAAGTAACATACTGTATTAGGGAAACTCAGCACATTTCCGATCTAGCTACTACATGTAAGAGATATTCCAAAAAAGAGAAAAAAAGATAGAGGAGTAACAAAGTCACACTGGTGTTCAAATAACTGTTTAGAAGAAGGTGAACTGAGCTTTTAAGATTTTGAACAAAAAGAAAAATAACTACACAAGTGGAAAACATTGCCTCTCCATATTTCTAAAAATGATTCAACATTTTTAACTTTGTTGTTCTGGCTTGGAATAGCTTTGTTATTAGATATATGACAACTTACCTGTAATCATAAGAAAATACATTTTAAAGTCACAGGAAGCAACCTGAATATGTGGGATGTGTTTTACTCCTCAAAGTAAAATGCGTGTCAGAGATATATCCTAGTTTACAAAATGTAGGCTATCTCTACATCATTTAAAATGACAAAAGCTGGAATTCCATATACCATTCTATTGTGATGTGAGGTAAAAAATAAATAATTAGCATTCCTGGAAAGCAATGCAGTTCAAATTGTATACAAATTTCCATTGTTATCCTTCAAGAGAACTAAATAGTTAACTTTTGAAAACTCACCCTATATTTGTTGTCTCCAATCTGTTCAACTTGAAATCGTTTTGCACATTTACACTTCGCTACCTGCCTTGTCACCTGCCAAAAACAATGATGAAACGTCCATTTCAAGGTTAACATAACACTGCAGAGTCAACAAACACCTGAACACAACTCAAGATGGAAATAAAATGGCGGCCTGCATCTGTGCATGGTGTCCCGGCAGCGCCCGCTGCTGCTGTTGCAGGGGGTCGGGGTGTGGAGTACCTCGTCTTCGATTTTGTCCGCATCGGTGACGGGTTTATATGCATCTTTATTTGGGTGAAGGGCTGCTACAAATTCATAGTAGTCAATATATCCATCACCATCTCGGTCAAAGATGTCTGCCACTGCACTCATCTCCAGGCGGCTGGTTGGAAACTCTAAAATTTTCAAAATAATAGTAAGTATGATTACTGAGGTATAGCTGAAAAATAAAATTGTAAAATACTGAACAGTATACATCATGATGATCTGATCCTTGTACGTATTATGAAAGGAGTCCTTCCATCAAGTTAATTGACACACCCACCACCTCACAGTTATCTTGTTTTTTCCTGAATATTTAAGTTCTACTCAGAAAATTTCAACTACATAATATCTAGTGTTATCAACTGTAGCCATCACACTGTACTTTAGATCCTCAGACCTTACTCATCTTAGAGTTTGTACCCTTTTCCAGGCTGTCCCCACCTCCCCCACCTCCCAGCCCCTGGCAACCTCTTTTCTACACTGTGAGTTTCACTCTGTGTGTAGATTCCACGTATAAATGCAAATTAGGATACTCTCAGAAGAAGCCATACTATATTCTCAAAGTTTTTAAAACCCGTAGTTTATAATAACATTTTACAAAAAGATTTAATCTTAAAAAAAAAGTTAAGTAGTATAACTTGCTAATTCTGACCCAGTTGTATTATTTCTATCTTAATGTAGCCAGTTAAATTATCAGGGTCATCAAATATATTACAATCCTCTTAAAAACTGATTTATATTATAACAAATGAAACCACAATATACAGGACCTACATTTATCTTTAATTACTACCAGGGTGAATCATTTAAAATTGCTTTTTTTCTTGGTTGAAAACTTCAATATTAGCAAATTTCATATGGTTCAACTACCACTTTATTTAAGGAATATATGAATTTTATGCATATGAATTCATATCATATATACACTCATAAGATTATATTAAATTTACTTTAAGAATTATTTCCAGTAACATCTGCCCAAGCAATCACATCCATATGACTCAACCATCAAACAAGGTGACACATAACTTAAGAATTTTCATAGAGTTCTAATTTCCCGTTAATGACAATGATCAGATGTCAATTAGAACAAAAAAGGGAAGAGGCTGACTTGAATTTACTGATTTCCCATTACAGGTCAGACAAAACAATCTAAGAATCAAATATTATTAACTTTATTATACTAATGAGGACACAGCTTCAGGGAGCAAGGAATATACCAACTGTGGTTACAGGAGTATGAAATAAGCCTGACCCCAAAACCACGCATTTCACCACGGACACTTCCCTGAGGGCATGACTTCATAGCCAAGCTTAAAGGCGATGCTTTATTAGTAACACAAGTTTAAAGTGTGCTTATTTTCTTTAAAAATGACATCATTTACAGTTACTTCTCTTGGGACTTACTTGAGGAAAGAATTCCATCAATAAATTCTTGTCGGGTTATTTTCCCATCCTGATCTTTATCAATTCTCCTGAAGAAGTCCATCACTCGAGATTTCTTATGATTCATCCATCTCATGTATTTTTTACGCCAGATATCAAAATCAAAGTTAGCAAATTCCCTCAGCTGGAAAGGACAAAAGGTATTTTTGGTTCATCCGGTGCACAAATGGGATCTTCTACTTTATGAATAAAGTTATTCTTAATGACCTTCCAGATAATGCACAGATATTTCCCACTTCAAAAAAAATAAAAAAGGTCTCATTTTGCAAAGGGGGCACAGAAACATCCTTCCTATGATTTCACTACTGTCACTGGTTGTTCTTTTCAAATAAAAGAAACATACAAAGCTCCTCAAAGAGTCAAACTAACAATTTCTGATAGTGCCAGTGTGAAAAAGGTGAACTGCCCAGAGAGACACTACTGGTAAGTTCCGTGCCGACCGGACAGCAGGCCCAGCTCAGCGGCTCTCACCTCTGCTCTCTCTCTGCTCTTTGCCGTTCTACCATCTCAAGGCTTCGAAAAATTTCCCAGTTTCAGAATCTGAAACTCTACATCTCAGACCACAGAATATATATATATAATGAAAATACCTGAATTATCAGTGGTTATATTTCCCAGGTAATACCAAGCAAACCTACATCAAGCTGCATCTTTTCTTAATGGAGTCAGGTTCTGATTATGTTAGAACATATTATAGTGGACCCTGGGACAACACTGGGTTTGAACCGTGTGGGTCTGCTTCCATGCAGGTTTTTTACAAAATTTTTAAAAAGATGTGTTTTCTCTTCCTTGTGATTTTCTTAATAACATTTCCTTTTCTCTAGCTTACTTTATTATAAGAATATAGTATATAACACATGCAACTTTGTTAATTGCTTCTTATAGGTAGGGCAATAAGGCTTCTGGTCAATAATAGGCTATTAACAGTTCAGTTTTGAGGGAGTCGAAAGTTATACGTGGATTTTTGACTATGCAGTATGTGTGTGTGTGCGGGGGGGCTGCTGTTAGTGCCCCTAACTCCTTGTTGTTCAAGGGTCAACTGTAGTTTACTTTATTGATTCCCCAAACCCACATCCCATATCATCAGGGGTACTGAACACAGGAGTTCTCTGACCTCCTCCAGTCTGTCCAAGGCGTCATTAAGCTTCCTCCTCCTTTCCAACGCAAGGAGCCAAACTTGCTGCCATTTGCTCACCAATAAATTGACCCTCGGATTCTTGGTTTCGATTTGTGTCTGTGATCCAGAGGGATATAAGCTTGATGCCGGGAAGCGTTTTCCTGTTAAAATGCAACTTTAGTTAGGAGAGTGGTTTCCAGGGTTCTGAAATATGTTAAGGCTTGGCCTTTATTGTTCCTAGCTAAAACTGAATCAACTTAATTATTTAGAAAGATCTTATTTAGATCTTATAATGTTCAAGTTCAAATCTGTTTTACTTACCAAGGATCACATACTTTTCATATAAAACAGAGAAACATACCCGATGGGCATTTAAATACTGAAAAGCTCTCTTTATAAAATTATGTTTAAAACATTTTCCAGCTTAAAATCCATGCCATTTCAATGACAAAGAAGTACCTTGTGAGCCTCTCTTTTGTTAAGACATGATAAAATAAATCTCCCAGGGCAGTGAGACTTATCTTAGAATCAGCTACCCAAACCCAGCTGCCCTTCTTAGAAAAGAAGGCTGGAAGGAGGGCAGGTGAGGGCAGGAGACAGTGGCCATTCATTTGAGTCACAGCAAGACACTTCACAAATTCTGATCAAATAGGGACGTGTGTGTATGACTCCAGCTTTCATCCAAGTCTGTTTTCCACAGAGACTGCACATTTCCTGTGCACTGTCTCATAACCCAATTTACTGCCTTTACTAATTTTTTCTCCCTCTTTTCTGGCTATTTTTCACAAGTTTCTATAACATCACAGAACAGTTGTCTCAATGCATTTTTCTCATCTAACTAAATGGTTGAGTGTGGCCTGGAAAAACAACTGGCCTAAAGTCACGTAGGAAGAGTGTCCAAGCTGGGATTTGCCCAGAGTTCCTCACTCCTACGAGGCCCTACAAAAATATTTACTGAGCATTTAACTACCAGCCAGGAAGTATGCTAAGCACTTCGTTCACATTAGCTTATCTAATCCTCACCAGAATCCAGTGAGGTTATAATTATCCCCTTTACAAAGGTGTAAATTGAGGCTCAGAGAGAGTTTAAGTAACTTGTCCCAGGTTATATTTCCAAGGTGGTAAGGAGTCTGCCTCCAGAGTTCTTAACCACCACTTTGTTACCTTGCCTCCTTGGGTAATACAGCAACTACAAAAGATCTGAAATCATTTTTTTTTTTTCTATTAAGGCACCTTTAAGAAATGTATCAAATTACAATTATTCAGATATAAACTGGGCTTCTTTTAAATCTTCTCCAAGCCTGCTTTATCATTTTTTAACGTCACTTTGTGACTTCCTTTCGTGGAGTCAAAGTAGACTAAGAAATAGAGCCTGAAGTCATATGAACATGGGCAAAATCTATCAGACTGCCAGTCACTAATGAACAGTTAGGTCATAAACTATATCCAGGTAATGGTCATTTCTGCTATATCCCACCCTAAGGTTATTTATATAACAGAAGCAAAGGGGATGATGGTTTCTGTTCTTGTTGTACATTTTTTCCAATTTCTTCTAGCTAATCTAAAAGATACCCTACAAGCAAATAAAATTACACAGAGAGGCCTGTATATATTTTTTCCTTTATTTTTAATAAGCTGCTACAATATTTGAGCCCATGTATTCTTTCAAGGAAAACTTTTACGATAGAGAGAGCTCACAGAGTCACCAATTGCTCTGAAATTTTAAGCGACAACTCAAAACTAACTTCCTTGGCTTTAGCCATGCGCATTTTAAAGAAATTGGCCACTGCTTACTTCCTGCTCGCCCCTTATCCAGGACCGGAATATGGGACTGTAATGAGGAAGGATCAGCTGCTCTCCTCTTGTAGGTCTTGGTAACTTTGTCCACATCAGGTTGTTTTCTGGTCATTTCCTCCATGAAGGTCTGAAAGGTCAAAGTCAATTAAATATAAGTGCACCACAGAAAACTACCTTTAGAAATGAACTAAAAGCAAAGGATGAAAGGACCATGCTATTATTTCTGAAATTCATTCTGGGGGAAAAAAAAAAGCATAAACCAACTTGTTATATCTTTAGGGGCCAAAAAATTGTAAGCCCCTATAACATAGCATTTACTCACAACTAAACAATATAAAATGTTACATATACCTGGTAAGTAGTTAGAGCACTGTAACAGTAATTTGTTTTAGCTTGATGACCATGCATGGGAGCAGCTGTATAATTAATACAACCTATCTGTGCATCAACCAGGATCTTCCAGAGCTTTTAAGCTTTTCCTGAAGAATCTTAAAGTGAGTATTTATCTGCAAATCAACTAATTAACTGGGCAGGTCCTCAGGATGTCTCTGCAGCATGTTTCACTAATGTATTTGAAATACTTCAGATGGCTTTGCTATATACTGACATATGGCATACATATTAAATATGGACATATTTTAAATATTTCTGTTTATACATATACTATGCCAAGGGAGATAAAAGTTATTCAGGTTAAAGTTCCCATTTAAGAGGTCTATCTTGCTACTTCTTGTCTTGTCTCCTTAGGCTTATTATTGTGACTTAGAGATCCCTCTATCTGGAATATGCAGCAAAGACAGAGACTGTGGTGAAAAGGGGTGGAAAAAAGAGGAGTCAGATAAAAGTGAAAAGTAGAGAAACACACGTCTAGAATCTGTCACACTGGAGAACTCTGATCACAGAGAACACAACATGAGGCACTTCAGGGCCGTTATGGACATGAATGGCTCATACATTTATTTAAAAATATTGCAATGCTAGCTGCTTAGTCAACTAAGCTGCCATTTCATGCTTCCCTTTATAAATGTGTATCAAAGTGACAAGCATACAAATAAATCAGAGTCAGTGGGAGGCCCATCATTTCAGAGTTTAAAACAGGCAGGATAGAGAAGTCACTTGTTTTTTGGAGCAAGATGATGCGCTCCCTTGTAGACAGGGTGTGTCTGAAGTACTGATGGTCATCGTGGGAGATGCATGGCAGCAGAGAGTAGAATATGCAAGCACGGAGCCATAAAGCCCGGCAGAGCGAGGTCGCCAGAAGACGGAGCAGAAGAACAGGGCGAAACGGACAATAAATATAAGGAAGGACTTGAGGAGTGTGTTTGAGGAAGTGATGGTAACCAGCACAAAGCAATCTCTTGAGAAGTATGGCAGTGAAATAAAAACAGTATCTGAGAAGACAGGGTTAGGATGATATTTATATTACCTGGTGTTCTGCGATCAGGGCTTTCACCTCTTCGATTTCCTGGGGGATGACTTCTTTGTCCTTGTCGCTAAGTGTAGTTTCGGCCCACTGCAACCAAGCCAGCAAAGCTTCCAGCAATTCCTGTTTTGCAATGAGCCCAGCCAGAGCACTTGCTAATCTCTGTTGATGCTGCTTCGCCCAGGCCAACACCTGTTGGGGAAACAAATGTCTCTCAATTTCATCCATCCTAGTTAATAACTGATGTAAAAATACACAACATTTAAATGTAAATTCAGATCATCCTGGGCCTGGGATCATAACACTGCCAGTCTTTCTAGATCCCATCAGTGGTACCATCAGTGCTATCTGGGAGTGGTACTCCCAGATTGCGGAGGACATGAAAGCCCCTCTGATGCTTGCCCCCATAGTTACAGACGGGGTGTCAAACACCCAGGCTTCCTTTAGATTTCTAGTCTGAGTTCAAACACACATTCTCTGAAGGCTCAAGAATGCTTATTCCATGAAGCACTGAGTGGAAATAGAAATAGATAAAATCTTAAAATGCAGAATCCAGTTCATGTACGCAATCCATTCCCCAAGCATATACTCCTCTGAAGTACAGTTTGGGTGCTGGGTTATTCGACAATGTGGAAGTGGGACAAAAAGTCATACAGGGAACCAAATATTTGCTTTTTCATGCTTCAGGGACATAGCTGCAAAATGGCTTTACGTTTTTAAATACAAGTGGACTGCAGAGACAGGTCATGCACAGAGGAAGGTTTGCAGAGGCCTCCTGTTCCCAGGGTCACACATGTATCTCAGTTCTGTTACTGCTCTAATAATGACTTGAGACCCACTGACCTCCTCAAACCTAGCCCGGATGATGGTCATCCAGTGTTTGATGGTGGTGATGGAGTCAGGGTGGCAGATGGCCAGGACGGCGTCTCCCATACTGGTAGCTTTATTCAGCGCGGCCCGTTTTTCTTCCAGTTTCTTCATGAACTCCTAGAGCAGAAACAAAGACCTCGATCAGCTGCTGGCACTGGTTGAAAATAAAACTCCAGTGACGTGCCTGTGACCGTCAGAGTCAGACAAGCACACAAGAACTTCACCAGCACTATTCACTGCTGGAAACAATTCACTAATTGGGGAATTAAGAGAGGAGAAGGGACAACAATGGGAAGTGAGGCACTTTCTAACAGGTATTTTTCGGAATACATGTATTAGGTAACACCTCATGTCTTATAAGATATGTCACACAAAAAAACACACTCTTCTATATCTGGATAGCGTGTACATATAGTAATGGAGAACAGGACTAGGAGAGATAGTACCACCAGAGACAAAAATAATATTGATTGAAAAAAAATGTCCTCACAAAACTAGGAGGTTGTATATTTAAAACAGCATGAACTGTGTGCCAGCAATGAGAGGAATATGTACCGAAAAGGAAGAGAGAAGGCTGGGCAGGGAACTATAAATGTTTGGGGTGAGGGAGAGAGGGCCCAAATGTCCAGCAGGAAAGAGTCGGGGGGAGCATGAAGGGGATGGGCCTGACAGCCAGAAACTGTCATCCCCTGCTCTGGTGGGAGGAAGAAGCCCTGACAGGCTCTAAAATGCTTTCAAATAAACTTTTCTGCAAATGTCTCACACACATAACTGTACTTTCTACCATCAGAACTGTATTCATAGATAAGATGAGTCACAGAACTCTGAAAGCATGGCTACAAATGAGGACCTCTGCCTTAAAAAAGGTCTTGTGCTTCCAGAACGTCAGAGTGAATTTCAAGCATCTGCCAGCACCCCAGTCCGGACCCCAGCACTAAGAGGGAGGGATTCCTTAGTAACATGGGCAAGGGCTGCAAAGGCTGCAGACTGAGCGGACACCCGTACTATCCATGCCATGTGGTCAGGGTGATCATCGGAGAATGGGTTTCCTAGAATGTCTAGTGACCTTTTCTTTTCGGGTTCTGTGCCGCAGCTCTGTCCTAGACCTCCTATTCTGGCATGTTGCCATGTTTCCTTACATACCTACTGGACGTTAAGGTCCATAAGATCAAAAGACCGTGTGTCTTTGTGATTGAATAAGTGCTTTTTAATTCTCATTTACACATTTTTACTGCCATCATGTCAAGGTTTAATTAATAGTATGCTCCACTAACATGACCTATTTTTAAAATATCATCACTTTTATTTTAAAAATTATTTTCATTTTAAAAAATTTTAAAATGAAAAAATTATTTTCATTTCCCCCAATACAGATCTGCTCAACTGAAAGGGGGCGGGGGGAAGCTTTACTAGGAAGAGAAAACCAGAGGTCAATAACAGCTGTGCTTTTCCAAGGACGGGGATCTGACCGTATACTTTTAATCACCCCTAACCAAACAGTGCCAGAGTCCTGCCCAGAATGCCGTGGGCTGGATGGTCAGCTCCCTGCTTGCATTCTATGCTCACCTGGGAAAGCTTGCCATTTTTGAAAGTGGACTATACTGAGAAGTCTCTGGTCCTGGGGCTAAGAAATTAAATATTTTGCTTTACTTTTATTTGCTCAGTGTGTGAAGAAAGCAGAGGAAATAAGAAAGAATGGATGATGTTATGGCAAATTATTGGTACTAAGGGGCCCTTTATGAAATGACATGTAATTTTACACAACTTAAAAATATTTAAAAGTAATTTGTTGTAAAAACAAAAACAAAAAGACCCCACAACACTACCACTGCTCCGGATACCCTGCTTCCTGATGCTTCTGGGGGTTTCCTGCTCCTGCTCTGAGGGTACTGATACCCCAAGTGGGCACCTTACTGTAAGATGTTTGATATGTAAGAAGCTCCTCTGAGACCAACTCTGTCAGTGGAACTCAATGCTGGCTGGTGGGTCAGCCAGCAGTAATATAATAGCTCTTCAAAACACTGAGCTGAATCAAAAATTTATAATAAATTTGATGTCATTTTCCTCCTCTTATATTCTAACTTCAACTTTAAATGGTTTATGGAGCATTCCGCTCCTCCAGATAATGTTAGACAAGCTCACATCACTTTTATTAATGACAAGGCAGTATTTCATTGCTATAGGTTAGGCAGCCCATCATTGAGAGAGCACAATGTGCGTCGTCACAAATAAGAAATCTCCATAGATGATGTAATCCATGCCACAATGGAACTAATGACATCCTTCCAACCTGAACCCGGAAGATGAGCTTCTTTGGTGGAGTTAAACAGATCTTTTAAAAAGAAATGTTGGATACTGCATTGAGTGTTAGCATTGTAAATTTCTAATTTTTTTTAATTTTTATTTTTTTCAGCATAACAGTATTCATTATTTTTGCACCACACCCAGTGCTCCATGCAATCCGTGCCCTCTCCAATACCCACTATCTGGATCCCCCAAGCTCCCACTCCCCGCCCCTTCAAAACCCTCAGGTTGTTTTTCAGAATCCATAGTCTCTCATGGTTCACCTCCCCTTCCAATTTCCCTCAACTCCCTTCTCCTCTCCAGACAAAGGTTTAATAAAAAACAAAAACAAACAAACAAACAAGTGTTAAGAGGTATCCACACCACTCTCCTAACAGTTTTGCTAGTTCTAGGCACTGTTACAAAATAGATGTTGACCTGAAAACTCAGTGGCCAGATTTTTATTTGGTTAACTATCCAACAGTATATCTACTTACAGAATTCATTTTAAATTTATAATTTATACTACAGGCTACTTCTCGTAAGAATTTAAGGTGGATCTTGATTAAAACCAGAATTGGCGGGGTGCCTGGGTGACTCAGTCATTAAGGGTCCTGAGATCAAGCCCCACAGCAAGCCCCACATTGGACTCCTTGCTCAGCAGGGAGCCTACTTCTCCCTCTCCCACACCTCCAGCCTGTGTTCCCTCTCTCACTGTGTCTCTCCCTGTTAAATAAATAAATAAAATCTTAAAAAAATAATAATAATAAAATAAAACCAGAACTGGCAGAGATTGAAAAATAAAATTTGAAGACCAGGTATTAAATTACTTGCTTGTCTGGTTTACTAAGATCAAACTTATTTATTTACAATTCCAATGATATAAGTTTATAAATGCCAAAGGCCCATGCAGGAAATTTCATCTTTGAAATGCACATGAAAGTACAATGAAGTTGACCAGTTTTGGTCAGAAGCCAGATAACCTCCTAGAAAAATCAATGTTCTTCCAAAAGAGAGGGGACGGTGACTCACTTTAGAATAGCCACCTTCTTCACAAAGCAGTCGTGGAGAGATAACTCCACTTATTTGCAGGCATGGGGACACACCAATGTAAGCAAAGAGGATGAAGGCAAATTCTCAAATGTGCTAGATCTTTAATTACTTCTCAGAAAGGGAAATATGCATGCAATTGATATCTATAATCACGAGCCTATTGGATTTTCTCATTTAGTTTTACTTAGCATTTAGATAACTCACTTTATGCTGATCAATGAGTGTCCGAAGGGCATCCTCATCATCTGGGAGAGCACCGTGGAAACGAAGGGTTTGCTCGGCCTCTGCCAGCCACTCCAGGAGGGCATGCACCACTGAGTGAAATTCTTCTGCCTAACAGTTCACACACATACACACACACACACAACACACACCCCCCACAAAGAAGATCCCCAAAGATGCTTGTTAGTATAGAGTCCTCCTCTCAATGAAAAAAAAAGTCTTAAATTTACATTGATTAACGATATGCATTATGCCCACTAAAAATATAAAGATACATGTTGCTACACTTTATAAATGTTAAGATCTCTAAACGCCAATATGAAGACTACTTCACCATTTTAACAATCTGATGTTAGAGCCATGACAGCCCATTACATGTCTGAGGTGAAAAATTTCAAGAGTGGCACTTTTGTATGACAATGAGAAAACTTCCCTCTGTGAGTAACTTAAAACTCCTGGGGGGAGGAGCAAGGCAAGGATCCTCTAAGAATCTCCCTCTCCATCACCGTCCCAGTAAGAAAGGAGGAGTGAAACAGTTCTCCACCAGAGCAGCTCTGGGCTTTGATACCTTTCTCATCACCCCCAACTACAATTTACAAGACTGTCACCTGCCGCAGGGCTGCTTCCAAGCGGGTCTGCTTGGATATGGACAGTGCACACACGGTCTCCCAGCGTGTGCTCAGTTCCTGCATCTGGACCTTGACCCAGGAGGAGTCGTCTCGGCTGCCCTCGATGAGCTCTCGCGCCGAGCGTTTCAGGGCCTGCACGCTGCTGGTCCTCTTCCCCAGTTCTTTCTGGAAAACCTAGAAAGACCGTATTTTCATAAAAAATTGATTTTTCACTACAAAATGAAACCAGTAAAACACAGTGTGGAATATATGTGTACATGACCTCCTGCACAGTCTCTAAGACTTAGAGTTTAATGAGCCGTACTTCTCACAGAATCTTCAGGAGCTCAGTCATCACATGCTTGCTCCTAACAGAGCTGTAAAGCTATTCAATCTTTAGCATCCTCCTGAGCAATCAAACCTTAATTTTTAAGTGACGCCTTGGATTTAAATAATGGTGGCTACTCAAAATGCAATTCCACAAGTGAAAATGTCACGTTCTCTTTTTTTCTATAATTCTTTACTATGGCGTCCCAATTCCTCTCAAATCCTCATAAGTGCCAAGAATGTGCTGGCTACCTCATTCCTCTTCATTAATAGACAAACAGACTAATGAAGAACTAAGCAATCCTGGGGTCTGCATGAGGGTACTGGAGGGAATGGCAGGGAAGCCCATAGGGAGGGGGTCTGCAGTCTTTTTCCCTGCAACACGGCTTCAGCTTTCACAGTATCCTGAGAACTAACCTCTAATGTCAAATTTTAGAGGCTTACATCCTTATCTGTCCTTTTGGAAGAAAAGCTTTTCCCTCCCTCTTGCCTAATTTTGATAAACTTGGATGTGCCAGGAGTTAGACTGGCTTCTTTTGGCCACAGACCCAATCCAAAAAATGAGCCCAGGGTACTTCATTTCTGATCCAAGAGTCAGTGTGTACAACTACATCTTTCAAATTAACCAAGCTTATAGATAGAATAAGATTACCTTATTTCTCTAAAAGATGATTACAAATGAATATTACTAAGCACATCTTATCATTTTGGCTCTATCGATGAGTTTCTATTCTGATAATCAAATCATTCATAAAAGTGAGCCCGTCAAAAATAGTCCAAACATAGTACAATAAATTCTTTGTTTGCTTTCACTCTAGTGGTGTTAAATGAGGTGTGCCTGCAGATGCACACACACAAACAGAGGCATCGAAAATACACCATCTGTGTAATCTGTTTGTGCTAGGACTCGCCCGATAGTCCTGAGCTGACTTTCCCAATGTTCTTGGTGAACTTAAACTTCCTGAGCCTTCCAATTATATTACTAATGCTGAATGATTAACTCATTCTTGATAACCTTTAATATATAAAAAACCTGGCAAGTGCTGAAGGGAGTAAATATTTAGACAGTGAGTTTATACAAATGGCATTTATGTAAAAAGTAACATTACACTATTCATTACTCATTGAATGAATGCCAAGGAATGAAAGTCTGTATCAATCATGCACAAAACATTTGTTTCAATATAGGCAAAGCAACAAAACTCAACTTTTTTTCTTTTTGTAGGCCCAATCACAGTTCTTCATCTATTCTTTGATTTTTTAATAATATTTAAATGTAACAAACTCTCTTTTATAATCAGATAACAGAACGATAAAAGGGAAAATAAATATGCAAAAGCACCAACTATTTAAAAAGGAACAGGTTAAGATCAAAACAGTGTAACGAGGCAAGTATAAAGAAAACATTTTAAAATGAAATAGATTTTCTAATTCAAACATAGGAGAGGAGAAATAAAACAGTGCTGTAAACTACAGTGCTGTAAAATATTTGTATATAAAGTCTACTCTGGTACAACCATCCCACATTACTACTGTGCCTCAGGTTGTTTTTGAGGTTCTTTAAGTTGTAACATAACATTTTACCATAGTTTCGGACCTTGCACTCAGTATCAGTGGGATGTCCTGAATATTCCCTTTGATTGGCACAAAAAATTTAAATCCATCTCAGGAGATTGCCAGGAAACCACTTGACTTAAAGTAATAATCGAATCCCTCAGAGCCTATGCTGATATCTCACAGATTGCTAGAGTTCAAGGGGCAAGGATAAAATGGTCTTTAAAAACAGAAAAGTAGCCTATCTTGACTCCTGTAGATAATGTCACAAATACATACACTTATGGAATGACCAAGTTCCAGGTCACTGAGGGAGTGATTTTAAATTACATAATTATTTATACGAATAACAAAAGACTATAAAACATTCTTGGAACATGTTTTAAAGCACCAGAGAACTCTAAAAGGTTTTAGATCTGGAAATTGTTAAAAAAAAAAAAAAAAGTATCTCATTGATACTAATTTTCCTGTATCACTTTTAAAGTTGGCTTCCTGATTCTGCTCAAAGCACACTAAATACTAAAGACTGTTACATATTATGATATATAGTCTCTAGATTTTAAAAGGCTAAGATAAGGGGTTACAGTTTCCTCTAAATTCAGGATAATCAAATGAGATCAATAAAATGTCCCAGTTAATAATACCTTGTGATTATCGATCAAATTCATCACTAAATCAATGTCTCCGTGGACAGGCTGGTCTTCTGCCAGCTGGGGTTCAACTCTATACAGCCAATCAATGAGGGCCTGCAAGGCATCTGTGAATTGTCCAGAAAATAACAGGGCTTCCTCCAGTTTATTTTGTCTGGGGAAAAAGGTGGAAAAGTCAGACTGAGTAACAGAAAACCCACCAAATACCTGAATATCTAAAATCCATTTATGAAGGCTGGGCAATGGTCAAAGAAAAAAATAATATACAGGTATATTCAGTGCGTTTCTTTGCCTTCTTTAGAAAATAACAAAAGTTTTCTCAAATTTTGTTTTTTAGTCCTTAAGTAGATCTTATCTGATCTTGGAAAATTCCTTCATTATCACCTCTAGAAATCAGTGATCTTTCAGTTTCTTCATTAAAAAAAAAAAAGCCATAAATTTTTTTGTTTTAAATTAACATACAGTAAACTTGACTTTTTTGAGTGTACAGTTCCATGAACTGTAACACATATAGAGATTTATGTAACCATCTCATAATTAAGAAAGAATAGTTCCGTCATCCCCCAAACCTCCCACACGCTGTCTGTAGTCACAACCTGCCCCATCTCCAACTCCTGGGTGTCTGCCTGCCATGAAATCATTTATAGCACATTGTAAAATGCATATAACCTTTTGAAAAGGAAGGTTTAAAGGATTTTTTAAAAACGGCAAAATTTCTACATTCTCCCTATGTATTCTGTAGACTACATTCTAATTTTCTATTCTAATATAATTTTATTATTAGAATATTCTATTTAATCTTGATATTGACAAAAGTAATTAAACCAAGGATCTATGAATTGTTTGAGAACATTTCTAAGATATTTGAACTCTTCTACTACAATGGTACTTTCTAAATCCTTAAAGATTTAGAAATTAGTTTTGGGTCTTTATGGTTCAAGTATAATGAGAAAGAAGACTAGACAGGGATGGATGGAAGTTGGAAGGGAACACGATGGTCAGATTGGGAGAACCTTGCCCGTCACACTAAGGAGCTTGTGTTCTGGTTCACCCTCAATATTAAGTTCCTAAAAAGTATGAGGCAGGGCAATGACAAGACCCCATTCATATTTTAAGAAGACCATCCTCCTACTTATGGGAAAACTGGATTAAGGAGGACAAGAGCAGACCTGGGGAGACCTGAGAGAAGTCAGGTATTAGATGACAGGCTTGGAGAGTAATACCAATTTTGAGTGAATCAAGTAATTAAAAATAAATAATAATGAACAACCAAGCCTTCTGGGCGCAGGTACTGTTTAAGTACGGTATTACAGATGACCAGAAGTTCCCAGGCAAAGGAGGTATTTAAGGTTCCAGAATGTTCCTACAAAGCATCACTATTGTACACATGAAAGAAACCTACAAGGTAACCAGACTGCCCTACAGGACCTGTTACCTTTCCACAGATTTTCCACAGATGGTATCCCATTTGTCTCTGAGTTCACTCAGCATGTCATCCAGTTTCAGGTTGTCATCAGCCAGGGTGGTTTTCTCCTTCAGGGAACGTCCAGTTCTGTTGGTGGTGTCGTAGACAGAATGCTTGGCTCCAAGTGATTTCTGAAACTCCTAAACATTTAACAAGAAAACAGTGTGCATTTCTACTTGGGGCTAAGAAATAGTTAAGAGATATTACAAGAGTCGCCCCTAATAAATGGAGTCTTAATAGAGGAAGACACCAGCAAATGATCAAGTCAGACAGTGGAATGCACCAGGGTGGAAAAGAATCCTTATAAACTGAAGAGTTTACTTTTCTCAGAAGCCACGTGGCTTTGAAAGTACCTATTATTATGAAGACAGTAATTTCAAAGCGAAACAAATCTTGAACCTTTTATAGCTATAAACCACAAACAGTATACAAGTTATAATACAATGAAATTGCTAATCGCCTATTGAAAAACCCAGGAGTTTGGAAAGGAAGTAGTAGTTAACACTCAATGAGTAACTAAAGGCCCTATGTGGACACAGGGTGACTCATAATCTGTGAATTTACTAGAGTTTTGGTTTTTGATCAGACAGATCTGTTGTCACACATTGGATGTTCGCAATGATGGTACATATAATTTTATCTGTGAGCCAGGATGAGGGACAAAGAAGAACCACATCTCAAGATTCCTGCGTTCTGACCTACTGCTCATTCCAGTCACACCCCTTGGCAAGTCTACCCCCTCCTCCTCACCTCGATGATGCCTTCCAAAAGTCTCACAGGATCTACAGATTACCTCTCCAGTACCAAATAGCCATGTTGCCAATGTGATGTCTACACTTTGCCATTTTTACACTGTTAATCTGCATGTTTGTGCATGTAAATGTGTATGTGTGGGCAGGGTGGATTATATTCTGTACACAACTCAGGTAAAGCTTTTCTAGGGCAGGGACACTGTCTTTGCAGGCCTCTCATTATCAACTTATGTTTCATTTGTGTTTGTAAGTGTCTAATAGCAAGAATGAGACAGCTGCTATTGAATATACAATTTCAGGGATGGGAAGGAAGGAAGGTCAACCTAACAAGCTCATAATGTATCAGGGAAACACCACCACAGTGATTCTAAACCCTGAAAAGCACATGAGAATCACATTAGACAATAAAATGCTATGCAAATGTATAATTTTCCAAAATGACCTTGGTTATAATTACCTAATGAGCTTTTATTTCCCTTAAAAGCTAGATACTCTAAGTTTCTTAATAGAACTTAGATATTTATTTTGTCTTATAATAGGAAGCCACTTCATCTGGGAATTTTTAAGCAATAAACACCATTACAATACCACACTATTTCTGTAGTTTGTTTTCTGTAATTATTTTTTTCTTGTTTTCCAATAACAGGATGTTAGTTTCAGAATCATTGTACTGAAAGATTTTTTCCAAAAGAACAGATACATAAAAAATATTATAGCTGAATACAAGGCAGATCAAAACTTTTTTAAAAACAGAAAAATTACCCAAAAGATGAACAGAAAAGATGTTTAAGATTGGCTTAATGTACCTTGTACCTCTGTCTCAGACGAAAGCTGACTTTGGCAACAAGTCACACTAGGAACAACAGACAATCTATCAGGGTTCTTCACATACTCTTATTTCTAGGATTCCCCAACTTGAATACACAATATACTTTCATAAGACTACATGACATGACAACTATGTTCAAGTTCAAACAGGCATTGTATTTTGAGAGGGAGCCTCTCTTTTTTCCATCTGAAGGGAAGAAAAGCAGATGCTGCTCACTGTCATCATGCTGTCAATATTGAATGCGGCAGCTCAAGGGCAGAGAGTACCAGCAGAACAAGCCACTCAGTTGTGCTCATCTAGTCAAAGAACAGGTGCTCAATGTCTCCTTCTGTGCTCCTAGGATCATGACTTCCTGAGGTCTGTTAGAACTACCCAGAGAAGCAACCAACCTTTATGAAGAGGATGGTTAGAACTCTCTGTGGATGATAAGCCCTACATCACCCCAGTTTTTCCCAGCTTTTTAAAATTGATCACGTTTCAAGCAATAAAATATATGTAGACACTTAAAATGATAAACGTGTTTTTTGCAGGACCCACTGTCTTTTACCCATATCCTTACCCTGAGGGCTGATGATCACTTTATAACTAGAACGACAGACCCAAATTCAAAGAGTTGAGGAGAATGGGAATGTTCTTTGAATGCCATGTGGTATGAATAAAAGGTAGAAAATATAAAATACTATGCTTCTATACCTTCTAGTCTACATAAGGAAGCCACCAACCATATGTCTTTGAGGATAAGGATGGACTTTCATATACCACATATATATAATATCAGTTTGTGTAGAGGCAACCAATTTCCCCACTAAATTGTTTGAGAGAACCTAATGGCAAAAATTATAGTACTTTCTGCTATAAAATTATTTTCTACATGGCATTTGATCTACGAAAGAAATTACAAGACAGATGTGAAAAACTAAAATGCCAACATTTGAACTCCTATAAATCTTTTATATTATAGGTTATAGAACACTTCCAGCTTTAATTTTCTATATTTTATTTTAACAATTGACCCTAGAATCATAGGGGAATGGTCAGCAGAGAGAAAAGATACTACTGCCACTTGACCAATGTGAAGAGCAATCGGTTTTAAATTTAATGGAGGTCCATATTGGATGGCCTTTTCTTCCCCCTAGTGATGAATGAATACACAACCAAATAAGAATTTTAAAAGTGATTTTGAGATAAAGAATGGCATACATGCTTTTCTTAATTGCAGACCCACCTTATGCTGTGCAAGTTGTGTTTTTATCTTGTCTGGATCATTGGCAATTTCCAGCTCAGAATCCAAAGACTTTTCTGATTCCTCTAGCCATTCCATTAGTTTACTCCATGCTTCATGAAACTGTAAAAGAAATGTAAATTTCTGTCCAGAAAATTTTCTGGTATGCTTATGATATATAGAAATTAATGAAAATGTTAAAATTAATTCAAATTTCCCCTAAAAAAGAAGAAAGCAGTGGCTTCATTGGATTACAAATGTCTTCTTAACTCTTGACTTCTTTGATTGTGCCCCCACCATGGTCACTTTGTTGTAACTCATTCAAACACATAAACTTTAACAAAAACAGAAATGAGCTTAGAAACAGCAAACACCAGGGAGAACTTACCTCCCCCTTTCCTTTTGCTTAGTAATTAACATAAACTGTCAAGAGAATTTTATTTGTCCACTGCCCTCACTGACAGATTTGGGTCTACTTCTAAGGTGTTTCACTCCCATGTTAAAGAAAAGGAACAAAAAGGGAGGGATGAAAGATAAAGTTTATAAATCGGTCCTAAAAAGTAACAAGAACAACAACAACAAAGGCCTTACCATTCCTACTTAATACAAAGGGAGTTCAGTACCTTTACTGCTGCTATCAGAATCCTCAAATTCATGCCTGTGCCTCATGTACTGGTTTATATGTAAAAGCACCCATGGTACATAAATTCTAAGAAAACGTAATTCTCTTTGGCATCTATGTCCTTCCACTATTCTGGGGCTATGTACACTTGATTTCAGCCATGGTCTCTTTTCTGTTCACAGAGAACTAGTGAACTAGTGAACAGAGAACTAGTGAACTAGTAAACAGAGAACTAGTGAATACTATTTTGGAATACCAAATTGTGAGACTGGTCATAAGTAATTTCTCATAATAAACTTAAGTGGACAGATACATAACAAAAAACTGAAGTCATCAAAATAAAGTCTGTTTTCTATCAAAGCACATTAATAATGGAATAACAAAAAGAGACATAGCAATAAAGAAAAAGAGCATGGGATCACAAGGCTGGCAGGGTCCGATGAGGTCACCTCCCTGCAAACCTCTCCCCCAACACATCCTCCCCACAACTCCGATCAACTTAAATATGAAAATACAGAGGCCAGAAGAGGCACAGAAACTGCCAAAGTCAGAGGACTATGATCCATATCCGAACCCAAACTAAGATCTTAGAATAGTAAGAAATAAAGAAATAGTCACAGTGTTTGGTAGTCTTGCTATCACGGAAGGCAAGTTTAATGGTACAAATGCACAGATTCTAAAGCTGGTCCTGCTCTAAAAACTATTTTTAAGCCACAGAAATAGAAGAAATGCTATACTTTTGCACCCCAAAAGCAGTAGAAAAACCTTACAGACTAAAAAATATGAGGAAACAGAACTGACAGCATGGAGAAAGGACAAACACTTTTATAAACTAGATGTTTGTAAGTCAAGCAATGCCCCCATCACAGAGGATACTGCTACGCTGGTGGAAGGAGGATGTCAGGCTTATCATCATTACTGTCTTAAACAACACAGTGAGGCACTGATTCTATTCCAGACTCACTGATAACTGAACACATCATATATCCCCCTCACAAAGAAGCAGTACAGCATGTAATCCTACAACAATGCCATTGTCATTTCTAAAGCTTTTAACAAATTTGTGCTGAGAGCTTTAAACACTGAAACATGTGACTCCCATGACATCTTCTATATCACCCGACAGAACCTGCCTCCCCAGAAAAATAGAGTGAAATGCCAATTACAGAAAAATGCAACTAAATGGGGCAAAAAGAGTCATTAGAAAATTCAGCCTCAACATTATACTGAGTTTCTACAAAATTCAAAGATCTATGCCAACCAAGGCAGGCGTATCTCTCTCTTCCCTGGAGCACAGAGACACAGAATTTTACCTCTTCTCTGAATTTAGTCTAGGAATGGAATATTAATAACAGGTGAAGATAGGAAGGGGCATTCCTTGTGAGATTTTCCAGATTGTCTAGCTTAAACAAAAAAGGAAAAATAAAACAGCCCTAAAAGTTTCAGACGATTAATTTAAAAGCAGTGCGGAACTGCACCAAAATACTAGAGAAGAAACAATAGCCTGTCAACAAGGGTACAGATTCAGAGAGGTGAGGAGAACCTGCCAGCTCAGACATAGAATCTGCTCTTTCAGGAAGCTGCCCAGAATGTCAAGTGTCCCCCTCTCGGCCCTGAGAGTCTGTGGACAAAGTCTGGCTGAGAAGCTAAACACAAGGTAGCAATTTAATAAAGTATAATGACTTAGTCCGGGTATGAGAGTAGAGATTGCAAGAACAAAGGGAAAAACCAACAAACTGAACTCACAGCAAAAAATCTGAGCCTCTTTTTGGACCTTAATGATAACAGTTAGTCTATGAAGCCAAGCTATAATCAGTCTTTTCAAGATCAGTCCTCAGGACCGGAAGGTGCTGCCAGGGCAAAGAGTGATGTCACCATTGAAACTGAGGCCACAGCCCTTTTAGGAAATAAACACCTTGGCCTTGTGCCACGATTGTTACAATGAATACAGCTTGCAACAAAAGTACTTTTAACAACATGATATGTATTTCAACACCTAGAACTGATTGTTTGCCAAGTTCAGAGAGTTTTATAAAAGTTTACCTGCTTGGCTCTCTTCCTTGCCTCATCCAGAGATCGTCCTCTTTCTACTAACCGTTGAACCACTTTTTCCCATCGACTCTGGACACTGATCAATAGATTCTTGATTAGGACAACATCTTGTTTCTGACTGAAATATTTCAGGTGGGTTCCAGTTTTGTCCAGCTCTATTATCTGCTCACGGTGAGAATTTACTTCATTGGCAAAGACCTTTACCAAAGAAAAAAAAAAGGGTAGAATTAAAAACAAATGAAAAACTATTCTATCTTGGGGTGCCTGGGTGGCTCTCTGCCTTTGGCTCAGGTCATGATCCCAGCATGTTGGGATCAAGCCCCAAGTCGGGCTCTCTGCCAGCAGGGAGCCTGCTTCCTCCTCTCTCTCTCTGCCTGCCTCTCTGTGTACTTGTGATCTCTGTCTGTCAAATAAATAAATAAAATCTTTAAAAAAGAACAAAACTGTTTTTAATCTTAAAAATGCTTTTGGTGTCAAACCAAAAGCTCAAACCATTTTAAAGGACAAAATAAAGTTTTCAAACCACCAAGTTCATGCTTCTGACATAAAAACAGAGTGCTGTCTAAAAAGGCCTGAAATGAGAATGCTAGCCACCCGAGTTACAACATACCTTGTGTTCATCGATTTGAAACAAGACTGTGTCCAAGATAAGACTTGGCCGAGAAGCTACATTTAGGGTCTGCTCTGCCTGGGTTAGCCAGTTGATGAAGTCTTGGAGAGAATTGTGGAACTCCATTGCCAAGTTGAGGGCCTCTTCCAGTTTAGTCTGTGAAGACAGATTATTTAGTATTTGATGATATTTAATTCCCCCTCCCTTGCCCCAGTTTAACCACTCTCTGGCAGATTTCCTTCCCATCCACACTTTATTTGTTCTTAATCTGTTTTCTGTATTACCTAAACAGTTTATGAATGTAATGGGCTTTCACTAAAATACTGGCAAACCAAACTCCCTTCAGTATAGTGAGAAGATCTCACTGCAGCTAAAAAAAAAAAATCTAACACAAACTAAAATTGTGATTTGGGGGCAATTAATGACAGAATATCAAAGAACATAATTACTAAACAGAACTGTAGAAAGAAAACTTGACATTCATATGACTAATGTTGGGGGTCAAAGTACTAAGAAATATATGCACATTATGCTCTGTCAGTGAGGGCACACAATCTAGATTCCTAGCCTATCATTTCTCTGATAGCATTAAACACTGATAATTTTAATCCCTTTACATGACTTTTGTTATGGGAGTGCTTATTATATATACGATCATCTCGCTCTCTTGCCCTCCTTTTTTGCCTTCCCACTACATACCTAAATAAGTGTGATTAGAATTATTTAACTATCCAGAATTAGTGTGGTTCACAAATTTAAAAATATACCTAGTAACGCTTGATATATGATCTGTTTGAATAGACTGCTTTAACTCTGTTCTCCCATGAAAGAGAGTATTATTTCCAATTGACCCCATGAAACCTCCATATGTATACAAAGAAAATTTAAACACAGATCATTAAAAGTTTCACTGATAATTCTAGTCAGAGATAAAGCCCACAAAATAAAACAACTGAAACGATCATTCTAGGACATTAATTAAAGCACATACTTTCCTTTCATTGAGCTTGGTTTCCACCGATTCCCATTTTTCTTTCAAGTTATTTAAGTCTTGGTCAATTGTCTCTGCAGATTTGGGGCATCTTGCAAGCATCTGCTGGCCTTTCTGCATCAGACTTTTGTATGTTTCTTCTTTAACATCAAAGGCAGCACAGATTTCCTAAATTGAGATATCCCCCCAAGTTATATCATTTTTAAGAGAATAAAGTCCAAGAGTTCCTTTTTCGAGGTCATCAATCCCAAGCCCCTTATCCTTTATTCACCTCTATCCAACCCAGAATAACCCTGACACATTCAAATTTTTCACTGTACTGAAACAACACCTAAACCTAGAGACAGAATTCTGTCTTCCAGAAAGCTCAGAAATGGTGCTAGCATTATCGGTCCATTCCAGCATGCTAAAGTTTATGAAGTAATGTTTGAAATGTTTTCCAGAAAGGTTTCACTGCACTGTAACCAATCAGGTCTGTGACCCTGAGTGGGTAATTTAACCTCTCTGGGCCTCAGTTTCCTCCTCTGTAAAATGGGTTTTCTAAGTCTCTCCTCAGACTGTGATACAATGGCTGTAATAATTTTTAGTATAAGTTAATCCTGTGCTCAGAAGACAAACAATGAATAGAAAATAGAGACCCCAATACAGTAAGAGATTTGAAGCCGATTATTCAGACTTTGGAATTACAAAAGACAAACTGTGGTACTATGGATACTACTCTCATTTATAGAATTTTTAAAGCTTTCAACTGCAATGCAGTTGTGTTCCTTCTACAGAGAATATTAAAAAAATTATGGAGGCAAATTCAGAATTTAGTATCAATAACACAAGAGTTACATTCATGTAAAAATCTAAGACCAGCTCTCTTTCGTTAGTTCAATTATAACATGGGTCAAATTACAGCTCCTATTAAAAAATACATTCTGTGTCTAATATTTTCAACTAACATAGTTCAATAATTTTTAAAGTGAGAAATAATTAATAAAATTCACTATTTTAAAGTGTACAATTCAGTGTTTTTTAATGTATTCACAAAGATTTGCAAGCATTACTACTAATTCCAGAACATTTTTATCTTCTCAAAACTTTGTAATTTCTTAAGCCCTAAAAAAGAAAAACCCAAAAAACTTCCTAAACATAGTTATAATATCACCTACCAAAAGCCTTTAATCCTAAAGCAAAACTTTTAAATACAGCTAACTCTCAGGAAACTGTAATATTCCAGGTTTTCTAGTTTCATTTCTAACACAACCAAATCAAAAGAGCATTACTAAAATGATATCAACAAGTACCGGTAACTGTTTAGAATTCCTTAAATCATCGAATTTACAACTCTATTGGGTTAAGCAAACTCATTTTCAATACCTCACTCAAACCAAATAAGTGGATATGTATAATAATATTTTTCTAAAAGTAAAGTGTTTCTAAGATAAGCTCTTTGCTTTCCACCTTTTTTACTATATTCTTCTAAATCAACACTTAAAAACTATTTGTTATTAGAGACTAATCCCAAGGATGTTAGTTTAAGAAATCATTAAACTTCTACTTAATGGACATTGTCTCTGATTAACTATGAAGGTAGTTCCAGGAAAGTAAGAAGTATCTGAAAGTCGTTAGGTTTTATGGAAAAGGAAAACACAAGCACTGCCAAGTTACTAGTCAGTTACTTTTTCAATGAAACAAAGGGTCCCCTGTGGCACCAAAAAAATGACAGTAACAACAACAAAACCACATACACAGTAATTTTCTAGAACATTGAATATACATTAAAGGTTTCTAGGAAATTCCATACTGGATTGATAGAATTGATTTTAACTGCTCATAGCAACTGAGTAAGATGCTACCTCTGTTGTATTTCTTCACAATACCTACAAGGACGGTTACTTCCTCTCCAAAGCACCAAATTCAAAATTATTTACAACCAAGTGCCTTTTCAATAAGCTTTTACAACAACACTCTATATCCAATAAAGATGACAGGCTTTAATGTAGAATGGCCCATTTCTTATGCCCGATTCCTAAGTACCTGTACTTTTACTTCCCAAAATACTAATTATTAGCATTTGAATATTAAAAAAATTTTTCTGATGCAAATTCACAAGTACATAAAACGATTAGTATTCAAAATCTGAAATAGACTCCTTTCTCTTAGAACTTCAAAAGCTGAGTTACAATGTAAATGAATAGGAAATGTCAATAAATTGAAGTCTAAATTTAATTTGTCAGTACACATTTCTGTGAAAGAAAGCCAGAGTCTCGAGTTTCATTATTTTTTTCATCCTTATCTTTAAGAATTGACAGTGCCATAGAATCTGGGTGGGAACAGCCCACAGGCACAATGCTTCCAACTGGACAATTAACAGAAGGCTCCTGCTGGTCCATAGCTACTATAGGTGTGAAGTTGAAGATACAGTGTGAACACCCTTAAAACAAATAAGTAACTCTTGAACAGAACAAGAACATACTTTCCAGCCTTCCAGATGAGGTAGGAGTATAATGCTTACAGCAGTAGCTTTAAAGTCAATTCTAATTACTTTAGGAATTCTTCTTTTCACTCAAGATATAACAGTTTAGATTTACACTATGGTGTGTTACTATCCATACAAGCTCATCATTTTATGGGGAAAAGTTTGCTTCTAAAAAAATGTCTAGACTTCTAAAACCTTTCTTCATATACTGACGCACTAATCTCTGATATAAAGGATAGGTTCTGACTTGAAAATTTTAATCAATAAATGGTTTTTCTAGCACTTACACACAAAGATTTCTGCTATATAACTGTATATCCTTTAAACCTTCTCCCACAATTTATTTAGCACCAGGGCCCACACCAACTGGTCAGGGTCTTAATCGGAGGCCACAGCTGTAGGAAATAATAGACTTACCATGTGGGCATTAAGCTGCTCCCTGGCTGTTTCCGGTAAACCTCCCAGTGGCTTGGATGCTAACAGATGACGCTCCGTGTCCGTTAGCCATTGCTGCAAATCCTCAATCTCACCATGGAACCCTTTGGCCTGGAGTGATAGAGAGTTTTAAGTCTGGGCCATAAACACATTGTCACTTTCTAGCAGAAAACAAGGTTTAAACAATCCCGGCCCGCTAAGCCCCTCCACGCATTCTTAAGAGCAGGCAGGTGCAAATGGATTTGTCTGCCTTTCCTCATGAGAGCCCTGGCAGATAAGACTATTACACTAAGAACCAGAGGGCTGTCTTCTCATCTGCTCTGTTCTTTATCCCACTTATTTTTACTCCTCTCCTTGAGGGATAAAAATCAAATGAGGGTCTGCAAATCAATCAAAGAATTCCAGGCTACTTTTTAAATAAAGACTTATTTATTTATTTTAAAGAGAGAGAGAGAGAGAGAGACAGAGAGTGAAATCATGGGGGTGGGGTGGGGGAGGGGTAAAGAGAGAGGGAGAGAGAGAATCTCAAGCAGACTTCCCACTGAATGCACAGCCTGATGCAGGGTTCCATCCCAAGATGTTGAGATCACCAGCTGAGCCGAAATCAAGAGTTGGATGCTTAACCGACTGAGCCCTAGAATTCCATGCTATTTTAATCCTGCAGGACAATGAACGTTTGAGAATTTACTCTTACTCACCTGGCGCAAGGCACCATCCAGCTGCTGCTTCCTTTGTTCTGTTTTTTCCAAAACATTTTTCCAGCGTTGATTTAAAACCTCTAGCTTGTTCTGAAGGCTGCTTGCTTCTTCTCCTGCACTTGATTCAATTAGGTCATTTCCTGCTTTATTAACGGCTTCCACTGTGGACTGATGGGCTAATACATCATTTTGAAGCACCTGAAGATATTAAGATAACACTATGTTTACTAGCTCATCACATGTTAACATCGCTTTTCATGCAACTTTAATTTGCTGAGTATAAAACATTCTGAAGCAAAAACATATGCAGAGAATTTTAATACAAGAAAGTGTTAAAATAGTGGCCTTCTCTTCCCTTAATTTTGCAGCTTTCCTGGATATACCCTTAGTCTACCAAGTGCTCCTGAAATGATTATGTAAGAACATTTTGTTAGTTCTTTCCATTAGGATAACTTTGCAAATTGAGGACATTAAATATCTGGAGATTATAATTAAAAGGTTCTATATGTTTTCACAAATGATGTTTCACAATCATTCTAACTGAACTTAATTTTCATGTCTTAATAATTTTTAAAAAGGAGGGATCTTTATAAAAAGCATGTACTTTGACAGGTTAACAATACTAATCACTTTCAGAGGTTAAGAGTTAAATATTCCTGTGGTCAAAGTATACAGGTAGATCTATAAAATTCATTTTTCTGAATGGTCAAATTCCTGCTACATAAGGCAGAGCCTAGGCACCAGAGAAGCAAGAAGGAGGGGGATGGAAACATTCCCTCCCTTCTTTCAGCAACTGGGCTGGTGATTTTAAGCCCTTTCACTTCTGACCTTTAAGAAATGGAAGGAGAAGGGAGAAGGAAACCTTTCTAACTCCTCACAGATAGATAAACAGAATTAAAAGACCCCTACTCATACCTTGCCAAAATAAACTGCATCAAGGCCTGTCATGTCCCCACTACTACTGTATTCTAGAAAATTCCTGTCACCAATGTACGTTGCTTTTAATGACACCTGCTAAGTTTATGAAAATGTAAATCCTATATAAACTCGCACCACGGGAATAAACATCTTTTCATGCAGGACAGTCTAACTAGTCATTACTGCTTTTAACAAAGGTTTAAGACAGATATTACATAATTAAAAAAATTAATGATTCAAAATAAGTCCTAACTGCCTAATCAGATTTGGTTGGGCAATGACTATATAGACTATATATGACCATATAAACCGCATAGAGAGAAACGTTTTTTAAAGATTATTTTAGAGCTATAGGAAGAGAGAGTGTGTGAGACCTTAGGGCAGAGGCAGAGGGAGATGCAGGCGCCCTGCTGAGCACAGAGCCCTGACATGGGGCGTGATCCCAGGACCCCGGGACCATGACCTGAACTGAAACCGAGCTGATGCTTAACTGACTGAGCAGCATTTCTCTCCCCAAGCAGGAGAGAAATTTAAATTAGAGTACAATTACTATAGGGAGATGTATGAAAGAAGGAACACTGAACCAAGAATACTAAAAAATTATTCATCGTGACACTAAAGTGTCAAAAACCTTTCATTTTAATATAATAAACATGTAAAATTATTAAACATTTACTATTTGATAATCAAGGAAAATTTATATATGGTCAGAATTTAGGACCTAACCTTAGGTAAGATGCTTCTATTAATGTGAATGCTAAAGTTCTATGAAAGACTGTTGACTGTCACGATAAACTACTGAGCATAACCTGTTATTCATTAAGCCTATTGACTTAAGAGACAGAAAAATTTTTTTTCTCTTTTTCCTCTGAAAGAAAATTATGTATCTCACTTTTCCTGGCCAAGTCAATGGCTTTGATCATTTGCACAAAGATCCCAACAACTGGGTTTCAGGATTTATTTTTCTAGACAAATGAACTTTATCATAATAAGGTAGAGGTCAGCTCTCAACCCCTGTGAGGTCTGCTCTGATGACCTAGGCTGGAAATCACCTAAAGCCCAAAAGATGCCTCCTGCTTTCAGTTAGGGGCCCCCTGTGGTCAGCTCCATGCTTTTTTGTTCCCTAAACCCCTCAGGTTCTAAGGAGATAGGGAATTTTCTTTATTAAGAACTGTCAACCTTGGGGCACCTGGGTGGCTCAGTGGGTTAAAGCCTCTGCCTTCGGCTCAGGTCATGATCCCAGGGTCCTGGGATAGAGCCCCACATCCAGCTCTCTGCTCATCAGGGAGCCTGCTTCCCCCTCTCTCTCTGCCTGCTTCTCTGTCTACTTGTAATCTCTGTCTGTCAAATAAATTAAAAAAATTAAAAAATAAAAGAACTGTCAACTAAATGTCACAAAGATGACAATATAAAGTTGTTCTGAATGTATCTCAAGATTAAAATTTTTAATTTAAAGCTTTAAACAAGTGCAGATATATAAAAACCCTTGTAAACATAATAAATATTATTAAAGACTGATTCAGAAAGAAAAAGACTAAAGACACAGGAAGCCAGTGGGAATTAAGGGAGACACAGAGACTATGGAGCAAACTCCCACCTAGTGAGAGACACACAGGCAAACAGAAAAGATGGCTAATGTGCCAAACAAGCAGCAGGTGAGATACACGGAGATAAGGGTGACCAGAGGGAAAACACACACACAGCCTGCAGGGGAACATTTCGAGGCTATGACTTGTAGCCTTTCCCCAACAACCTTTAAAACTAGCCCATGTCAATCCAGTGACAAGGAGAGTCAGGGATTTAAACCAACGTTTGCCATGCAGCCTTAAAACTTCACCAGAAGTTTCCCACCCTTGCTGTTCTTGACGACTGTCTTGAACCACAGAGAAAAAATTTTGATCATGATCTTTTAAAAATTGTGTTTTTAAGTAGCTTAATTGTCAGTTACAAACGTCAAATGTGGAACTGTACTAAAATCATAAACTTGAAAAATCCATCAAGAGGAAACCTACCACAAACAATCTGATGGCACTAAAAATGCAAAGAGAAACACGACACGCAGCTACGTACGTGATGCTTGGCAAGTTCAATTTCAATGGCCTTAGGATCTCCTCCTACAGGTTTCTGCTCACTGAGCAGGCCCTCGGTGTGCGTCAGCCACGTCAACAGCTCATCCAGGGCGTGCTGGAACTGGCCCAGGGCTAACAGAGCCCCCTCCAGCTTATGCTATAAAGAAAGTGAAGAGGAAGAAAAGCCATACGAATTCGATATTATGAATGACATACCTTTATAAAAGTAACAAAGGCAAAAAAATCAGTTGAAAGCATATCCAGTGAAGCCCAATCAACATAGCCAGTTTGAAATTCCTTGTGGTTAAAAAAGTCATGTGAGAAACAGGAAGAATTCTAATAAAATAAGACTTTAGGGGCTTTAAAACTTTAGGTACTTAATTATCTAATTTCTTTTAATAACGAGTTTACCTTAATATATGAACTTGAACTTTTCTAACTTCTTAATGAAAGTGTCAGGGTTTACCTGTCTGTTGATAATTCTTTCATCCAGACTATCCCATATCAACTTCAGCTCCATTAATGGGTCTTGAACAGTGTGTTTGTCACTCTCTTCTGTTACTTTTTTTAGCAAAAGCTCTGCCTGATGGTTCAGTCTCTCCATTTCTATCTGCTGTTGGTACGCCTCGGACTTAAATTGCTATTTAAAAAAAAAAAAAAGAGATATAAAGGAAATTTGTTTTAAATCAAAACTTCAAACAAAGAAATTCTATGGATTCAATATTTATTCTAATTCGTACTTCTTATAGTCAGGGAGGTGAAGAGAAACAAAAATCTAACACAAAAGAATTATAAATTAAAAAAGATGAGAGAAGTCTTTTTTCTTTATTCAATGTTTTATGATGGAAAGGATTTCTATTTATAATTTTGATATTTCACACTTTTGTCCCCTATGGTAAAAAAAAAAAAAGTAAGAAATTACAAGATTAATCTTATTTCTAATGTCTACATATACTCAATATGCGAGCTTTGAAATTAAAGAAAATAAAATAAAAAATAAAAACTCCCCCAAAATATCTCTAAGAAACCCAGGTTAACATTGCTTGCTCAAAAACATATATACATCTTGTATCCACTGAACATTTTATGTTTTCCATAGCTGTGCTGTGTTAATAGTTATTCCTACACCTCACCCACTGCTGACTCAGAATAACATTATTTTTTCTCCCAGCACTCACTAAACATGTATTTAATAATCTCGGCTTTGCCAACCAACACAGGTTAGCAAATGGTTGCTTGTAGGAGACTGTCCTTTCATAAAATATTTATTTTTAACCTGTAATAGTAAATCATTAAATAGTAAGTCATTAATGGCTAAACAGTCCCTTAATTCTTTTCAAGCATAAAAATAATAATTAAAAATACTAATTAAGGTATCATGAATACGTGCTTTCTTTTCACCAAGCCTATAAAGAAAATAATTTTATTCTCAATTTAAGCTAAGGGCATAAAAGTGAGACCAGTTAGAGAACTGTCCCAAGGGTATCTGGCTAAGTGGAAGCACTGGGATGTAATGTCACACAATCTAATTTAAGAGAAAGCACTCTTAAGCAGCCTGCTGTATGAAAACTATTGAGATATATGTAAATATCCAAAAGTGTACATCTGTAAATGTACACAAAGTATATCATATGTTTACTACATGATCACATATAGTTAAAGAAAAAAACTGCAATCTAATGATGGCAACCGTAATAATTTCTAAATGAAATATTCTAAATTTTACTCAGAGATGAAAATGCTATAATTTTAAACCCAGGTAATAACTATATAAAAAAATCTAGCACAGTTCATTGAAAATAGTGTGATGTTTCTGTGGATGGAAACTTGAAATTAGGAAGGAAACAGCTGATCCCATTTGGATAAATCATCACCAGCACAGAAGAATTCAAAGAGGAAACAGTCCAGCCATTTTCACAGCTGGAGATCAAGAACCACAAAATCAAAAATTACAGAGGAAAGCAGATGGAAAACAACAAACATTTTTACAAAACAAACATTTTGGGAAATACTATTAGACCACGGATGTTTCTTTAGCCTGTTAGACTAAATGGATTACTCTGACCCCCTGAAGAAAACAAAAATGTTGCTATATATGTACTGAGGGCAATGAAACACTCCTGAATAATGAAGTTATGAAAATCCCTATAGTCTGAGCTACATATGCATAAAACACACCCCCCACACCCTACCTGCACCTCCCCCTCCTCACTGCATTCCCAACAGGAGGATATCTGAAAGGCTATAAATCAGATCTTAAGAGTAGTTGCCTCTGGGTACATAACATTTTGGGTGGCTTTAAAAAAGCCACTTTTTGGGCGCTTGGGTGGCTCAGTGGGTTAGGCCGCTGCCTTCGGCTCAGGTCATGATCTCAGGGTCCTGGGATCGAGTCCCGCATCGGGCTCTCTGCTCAGCAGGGAGCCTGCTTCCTCCTCTCTCTCTGCCTGCCTCTCTGCCTACTTGTGATCTCTCTTTGTCAAATAAATAAATAAAATCTTTGGAAAAAGCCACTTTTTTTTCCCTCATTTGTATTTTCTGACTTTTTTATAATGAACAGGGACTGATTTAATAATAAGACTGGTATTTTCTATCATTTAATGAGCATTTACATGCTGCTCATTTTGTACAAGCACCTTATTAAACCAGTTTCACAATCAAAATGTTAACTAATTATGTAAAATAAATTTGCATAAAGAATCCTATGAATAAAGAACATAAAATGCAGTCTTTTGAAATTAATGAAGTCCACACATACCTTTAGCTCCTCAATCTGCTGCTTGACAGTTTCAAGATCTGTTCCAATTGGTGACATTGAAGCTAATTTACCACCCGCAATATCTACCCAGTCAAACACGGCCTGAAAAACACATTAGTCCACGAGTTATCAATGCATATGAAATTGTTATAACATCCCAAGTGTTACAGAAAAGTACAATCATAAATCTATACAGGTATTAAGGAATGAGCCCATTTTACCAATTAAGATGGTTCACCTAAATAAAAGCAACCATATGCTAAAAAAGTTGTCCCAAATATGCGGTAGACATAACCTCCAATTCTGCATCCAAGTTTGCAAAGGAAATTGTTTTCTGAATAGAATCTTAGAATACTAAGAACTTTCAAACACACGCATCTGAAAAAAAAGTTTTACAAATTCCAACACATGAGATAGAATTCTCCATGCTTTCTTATGTCTAAGAGGCAGATGATGTAAAAATACTGAAAGAAAAAGATTCAAATCCATCTGCTTATTCAAATAAGCAAAAAGTTTACTGTTTAGCACTTGAGCGAAATAGTTGGCCCAAATAAAGCCTGATATGTTATTTAGATTAGCATTAAAATCCTGCACCTACAGAGATTAATATTATGACCATTACTCTGAATTACAGCACAGACTGCACAATCTATTTTTCCTGTTCTTGTTAGGTAATGCAAACATTTCAGAAAGGCACAACTCACATTTCTTTTACATACTGAACACACAAAATCATAATGGACTTTAACAACGTTGCCAGACCATAAAGAAGGAAACGATCTGGTATTTTTGGTTATCATTAATAAACCCAAGAACTTAAGCAGCAATCTGGGAAATAAAATTTATTTTACTTCACAATCAAACCCTGAAATGACTAGAGCTTCTGGACCTTTAAGATCTAGCTCTAGGGGTACCTGAGTGGCTCAGTGGGTTAAGCCGCTGCCTTCGGCTCAGGTCATGATCTCAGGGTCCTGGGATCGAGTCCCGCGTCCGGCTCTCTGCTCAGCGGGGAGCCTGCTTCCTCCTCTCTCTCTCTCTGCCTGCCTCTCTGCCTACTTGTGATCTCTCTCTCTGTCAAATAAATAAATAAATAAAATCTTTAAAAAAAAAAAAAATCTAGCTCTAGTGGGGCACTGGGGTGGCTCAGTGGGTTAAAGCCTCTGCCCTGGGCTCCAGTCATGATCCCAGGGTCCTGGGATCGAGCCCCACATCGGGCTCTTTGCTCAGCAGGGAGCCTGCTTCCACCTCTCTCTCTCTCTGCCTGCCTCTCAGCCTACTTGTCAAATAAATAAATAAAATCTTAAAAAAAAAAAAAAAAAGATCTAGCTCTAGCTAGCCCCAGCTATTTAATAAATCAAGTGGCCCTTCATTTCCCACAGGTGATGCTACTAACCTCCAGTGGGTCTTGTTTTTCTAGCAGGGGTAAGGACAGAGTATGAGTGCTGGTGCCTAGCCAGACCCCTCTGGCTAATGGCTCGGAGGCCCACAGTCTGCGACTGGCAGCAGTGCCATCGCTTAGCCATGGCGAGGGCACAACTCAGTCACTTACCAGTAGTTCAGGAAAATTATGAACTGGTCTCACAAACGGAGGGCTGGAGCCTGATTAGTTACTGGCCTTTGAAACCTAACCAATAAATTATCTCTCTGGTTGAAAAGTGGGGGAAGGAGTAAAGTTATATAAGATATTATTTGTAGTGAATTTTTTCATACATTTCCAAAGTTCAAAACACTCTCAGCTGGCAAAAAGCCTGGCTTGTGATATTTATTTTTACAAATATAGAAATGAAATGGCACAATAAAAAGGAAAAGATGTTCTCATCTGAGCTTTAAAAATAATATTCACTTGGTTATGGAAATACGCAGAAGGGCTTTTTCCATACGGTAGGAGGATTGACAGACTCAGCGCTGGCCAGCCTATTAGGAAATGGAATAAGGCTGAAGAAGGTAGGGAGAAACGCCCCTGAGCTGGCCTCATCTGACAAGGCGATTATTCATTAAAAAAAAAAAAAAAAAAAAAACAACTTTAAAAATGGTTAATAAACTGAAGGAGAGCCCTTACAGGATGTGAAAAACAACTGTGGAAAGGAATTATGTATATGGAAAAGAAGAATAGCATTTTACATTTTACACAACAGATTATGAGCCAATAAAACAGAAATCTATTTTAGTTCACGGGGAACACTGGCTTCAAATCAAATTTCTTTACTTCTGACTTTAGTTAAACTTAGTGATATTTTTAGATAGCGTTTACTCCTTTCATCTTACTCCACTCAACTTCAGAACAGAACTCTGACGCGGTTCCATCTCACTGTCTGGTGCTAAACCATTACAATGTTTTAAACAGTAAAATTTTTCTTTTCAAAGCAAATTTCACCATGTGTATAAACATGCTTAGATGTCTCTGTACATCTACACAGATCTCAAGAACTACCTTCTAGAAGGCAAACCACGAATGACAGTAGACGAGGCAGTTGCCTGCACACTGGCAGCCCTAGGGGGTTGTCTATGTGGGCCTCTGCAGACCTCAGTCACAGGCCTCCTCCCCCCGGCAGCCCCGCTGTGACCCCCTCACCTGCAGTCCGTCCTGGTACTGGACGGCAGCCTGCATCGCCTCCTCGAGCTTGTCCACCCGGTCTTTCCAAGCCTTATTTAGAGAATCCCAGGCTGAATTTAACTACAACATAAATATTAGAACTCTTTTAGTATCATTTGTTAAGTTTTCAACTCCTTCTATCAAATATGCTTTACTTATACAAGATCTCTTTAAAAATGCATTCTAGCAAGAGAAGGAAATATGCTAGTTGTACCTCATCTATACTCTTCTTGACAATGGGTTTATCAGGTTCCCCACATGCAGCAATGAGTTCAGAACCCAAGTTAATAACTATATCCAGCTCTTCCTGTAGTCCATCTATTTCTTCCTTTATGGCCTACAATAAAAAATAATTTTTTAAGCAGAAACACACTGGAACTAAAAAGATACACACAAAGACATTAATGAGACTTATTTCTAGGAGGTGGGGTTATGATCAATTTTCTTCTTTCTCTCTTCCAAGCTTCTGCAATAAATTTTTTCAATAAGAAGAAATATTTTAAAGAAAAAACAGTGTCCTTTGTAACAGACATCAAATGTTTGTTATGAAAACAACATTTAAAGAATTACTTCTATGTAACAAATACCACAAACCAGCTCCTTTAAATATTAAGAACAATGAAAAGTGTGGAAACATATTTTGTTTTTCAAACAGAGCAGTTTGGCAGTATTCATTTAACATGGAGTTAAGTGATCAAAAAAAGAAAAATCTAAAAAACCCTGCCTCCTCCCCACACAGCAAAACCGAGCTTACAGATACAGAGAACAGATTGGTGGTTGCTGGAGTCAGGGGACAGGAGAAGGAGAAATTGGCGAAAGGGGTCAAAATGTACAAATTTCCAGTTTTTGAGAAAGAAGTCATGGAAATACAATGGTGACTGTTGTTAATACTACTGTGCCGTATATGTGAAAGTTGCGAAGAGTAAATTATAAAGAATAAAATAAAATCACAGAACAAAATAGAAATAAGTAAAGTATGAGTTTGAAAACTTCATACAAATTAACGTACTCATTAGTAGATTTAGGATAATCTAGCTCTGGATTAAATTTTACGTCATTTCCCTAGGACTTGTAAGCTACCAAAAAAAAAAAAAAAAGAGGAAAATGCAGTGTTTTACTTTTGCCTTCATTTTCTTGGTTAAATATATTTATTTGTTTGAGAAACACTTAAGGAGCATAAACAGGCCCTAAACTGGGCATTGTTTGTACAAATGGATAGGGCCATTCCACTCAAGGAAACGAATATGCAAAGGTACAGAGACCAGAAGGTGCACACCCCAGTGCTGGGGGAGCCCCTTTCTAATGAAGGAGCAGCAGGACAAAACGGCTTCGCGAGGATGCGAGAGGCCAGTCCACAGTTGGGAGGCCACGGAGGCCTCTGAGAGTTTTGAAGCAGCGATCGGTGAGAGTGGATCTGGAGAGAAGACTGAAGGCACGGCTGCAGGCCTGGCAAGGGAAGAGCTCCGCAGGTAGGGCGACCACTCTGGAGGACTTCAGGAGCCAAAGATGGAGCTAACAAGGCCCTGAAATAAGGCAGCGGCAGTGGGGATGAAGAGAAACTTAAAAAATATGTAAAAGTGAAATCTGTGGGTATAACCTATATCCTACTACGTCACCAAGCATTCCACTTTCAGAATGAAATATAAATTTGAATACAGCAATTCTGAATATTTATCAGAGGAATCCAGGTTTCATTACACCACAACTTATTTTATTTTTAAAGGAGGTCTTCTGCTTACCTCTGCTGCCTCTTGTTGCTGTTTAACTACTGAGGGATCAATTCCAGGATCCTCTAGATCCCGGATGAAATCTTGTGTATCTTTAGTGGTTACTACCAATGACATGTGATCACACCAGAATTTTTCTGCTAATTCCATTACATCCAGTAGTTTGGCCTCCCTTTCTTCCACCAGTGTGTGTATGTTCTCCCAAATGAAAACCATTTGGTCAAGCTTATCCTGAACAGCTATAACAAAACATAGTATCAAAAAGGCAGTATGTTAGTGCCATATAAGCAACAAAGTCGAAGGTTTTAGTTCACATGGCAACAGAGACTCAATCTCCTAAGTATCCAAAACTGGATCCAATTTTGGTTGACCCCAGTCCAATGGGTAATGCTAGGCCCAACACAACATATTCCAGACAAATCCAAGACCTCAGGGTATCCTACCCCTGTTGAACCAAGGCTCTTTTTGACAAAAGCAGATGCTCAAAGTCAAGTGAGCTCAGAATAGACCAAAGTTTACCAAGTTTCAAGTTCACCAAGGCTGACCTTAATTCCAAAGAAAAATAGCATAACCATCTAAGCTCTCCAAATCAGGAATAACAATGACTGTTCAATTCTAGGAATATAACAATGTAGGATATGTATTTTGGGCTTGTTTCTAGAGTACTCTTATCATAAACTTCCACTAATCTATGTGTATGCCTTTCCTTCGATCCACCCAGCTCCTATCTTTAAGACGGCTGGCTAAGGTCGTGGTTGCCATTTCTGCAGCTATGGGACTACCCATTCTGGGGTACCCATTCTGTAAAGTAGTGTGTGATTAGTAATGAGGGGAAAAAAAAAAAACCCTAGATTTGGTGTTATTAGCACCATCCTTTAAACATCTGGTTTAAAAGTCCCAGAGAACACATGGCTTTTGCATAATGGCACGTTGTATCTGTAACTGATCCCACAAACACAGGAAAACACAAACGAGGGATTTATGTACACAGCCCTTCAACCCCACGGGTAATACCTTTTCTAAAATTATTATGCAATTTACTGTCAGTAAACAGCATGAACATTTAGATTTATTTTAAAAGTAAAGCTCAATTGTTTCCTTATTCTGAAATTATTACCTCTGGCAGATATGTCTTTGTCAGTGCCCTCAGATCTTGCGATCATTTCTTCTCCCCGCTTTTTAAGAGTTTCATACAATGGCTGTAGCTTCTCCATGTCCACTGACACATTCTTATTCTCACTGATCTGCTCCTTAATCTTCTCCACCTCAGCTGAGATTGAAGGTGGCTGCCTCAAACGCTCCACGATGCGTTCCAGGCTCTCAAGGATCTGGTCTATCTTGTCATGGAACTAGAAGTAAATCAAAGGGATCACTTATAGGGAAAAGACTTGTGATATCAAAAATGAAATTTAAATGGAAAAAAACCCATCTATTTAATGTCTCAATCAAGAATTAGATCTTCGATCGTCTGTTAACACACCTACCCAGTTGAGTGTATTTGTTACCAAACAGGATGGGTTAATGTAAAATTGGACAACCTGGTATCAGTGTCTTACCCATCACTTCATTTTATCATATTTAAATGAATTTTAAAAATTAAGTCCAATAAACTGTGTGTTTTTCTATCAAAACTGTTTTGTTTTTTACTCATTACTTTGATACCCTAAAACATTATATTATTAAGTATAAGATTCATGAACATTTTTGATGAGAATAAAGGTATTTCTTAAGATATAAATTTCCTGTACTGAAAAACGTTAAAAACGAAACAGAAACAAAAGGCTCCCTGATACTGTAACAGAAGTTCATGTTCAAACTTCATTCATGTTCAAACACATGATCAAATTCATGAAAGCATTTTAAAGATCTGTCTGCAAAGGTACCACAGACAATAAAGCAAAGTTATAAAAACTCACTCAAGTTCTATACTACCTTCACTATTAAAGGAATCATCACTCAGGATTCCATAAAACAGACCACTCTAATGTTAGTGCATCTAACAATTAAAGTCCAACTCTGAAAATGGAAAATCTGTTGGTAATTTCAAATTCAACTTCTCGAAAAAAAGTATTTTCAAAAGGGAAAAATACCAGTTTCCAACTTCGTATTTTTTTCCTTCTTACTCAGTACACACAGTCTTTCTTCTTATTGCCTTCTTGGGAGTGTCTCGTTAATAATGATAATGACATTTTCTTTTAGCTCTCCCAGAGGCATCTACTGTGGGTGGACACTTCTTTAAATATCTGGGCAGTGACGAAAACCGTATGTTTCTTAAGTCATTGAGAATTATTTTGCATTGTATCTACAGCAGGTAAAGAAATTTAAGGACCAACCAAATACCACTTTTGAGGAGCCAAAACATCCATACTCAGATTTAATGTAGTGAAATAATTTTGTTTGAACTTTAATCAGAAGATCTAAGAAAATGTGTTTCCATGCTCTTCTGTTTGGAAGAACTCAATCACCTTTCTGGTGCAAATGATTACCTGAGTAGACTGAGAAATAGCTTCATCCAACGCCACGGCCCGCTTTTTGACATCCTCTTTAATTTGACTGTAAAGGGTGTCAGCTGCCACGTACTTCTCTTGGATAGAAAAGCCTTCGCCTGGGCTCAATTCCAGTAACTGTGGCCCAGTTTTGTTCATCTTATCTATATGAGGCTTGTGTTCGGCTATCAACTCTCGCAGTTGCTATAACAAACCAAACAGCTTCTCAGTATCTCAGGGTCACGCCTCCATATCACAGCTGTCTACATGCCCAATGCATCCAGCTGGCAAGAAACACCAAACACCCTCCCCATCACAAGGCATTTAACACAGGATGCCTCATACTGCTCTTGGCCAGCAAGAGATGCCCTGACAGAAAGAATAAACAACAGTCTGGTCATGTCAAATGCTGGTTGACTGAAATAATCGCAGTTCATTTTGCCTTTCCCATGAAGAGCAGTTCACTTGGACAAGGGTCATATTACATAAAAGAATTATGAAATCACTATATCCCCAACCTATAGCAACCAAGCCATAATTCTTGGTAGTCCCTTTCTATACACTCAGGATAAATGCAAAAATTTAAAGTGGAGGAAGGAAGAAAGAGAAGGAAGGAAAAGGAAAGAAGTTCAGCTGAGGGTAGACATAATGCAGGGAGAAAAAAACTATACATAAAGTTAAGTTAAGGGGATATAAGCCCACAAGGCATTGTAATTATATATAGTTAAACTAATACAAGATGTACACATATGCATTACTTTAAATATACCTAAGTATAAATCTATTCTATGTACATATATGATATGTATGATATATACATACAAATGAATCTATCTGTATTTATTTTAAAATGCTAAAGGCTACAGGGTAATCAATCTATTAGATACACAGCTATATAATGAGCATTATTTGTAAAGCCCATTTAAAGAAAAATATATGACACGTTTTGCATGATGTCATCTAATTAAGAGATACAATGATGATGATATTTACACCAGTGAGTGTGTGTAATCCAGGTGGAGCCCCCATTCCTTATAGGGAGACAAATAAATCTGGAATAAATATACTCCACAGAACTTGGGGCCTCCACTGAGTAGTTTCTCTTGGGCCAAATCCAAAGCCACATCCATCTTTGCTTCCAGGTTTCCTTGTGGCACTGAGGAACCTTCCATTTGTACCATGTTAGTGATTAGGTTCCATAAGCAGAAATTCCTTACCCTCACCAAAAGGTGTATCTCCTTCTATTTTGCTACTCAGGCCCCACCAAAAATTTCTCTGAGAGAAATTATATTCAGGAGAGATAGCCTAGAAAAAAGCTACCAATCTTCTCACAAATAGTTTCATTTCTAAGATTCATCAAAAAGAATCACCAAGATGGCCACATAACTAGATTTTTATTTAAAGTGCTCACAAAAATCAGTCATATAAATTATTTTGAAAATCCCTATGGAAATTGGTACATTACATCATCAACAATCCCCAATACTATTTTTGAAGTTTTTCTGAAGGCCGTCTCAAAACTCTTAAAAAAGAACTAAATAAACATAAATAAAATTAAAAAAAAAAAAAAAAAAAAGAACAGGGGTGGTCCAAATCTAACCTGCTGCCCATGAGAATGTGGGAGGGTCCTGTCTGCGATCTAGCTCCTGAGGGATCCAGGCTGAGATGTTCTTATTTTTGTTTTCTGTTATTAGACCACCTAGTAATGCTGCCTTAAAGAATGGAGGTGGTAAGGGTAGTATCAGCTAATAGACAGTCCCACAAAAAAGGAATGTGTATACATGTTCTGGTTTCACTACTCAGCAAGGCATGGTTGGAAAACCAGCTTACACTTGGAGTTATCAAGAGACTCTCGGGTAAAATGAGAGATCTCTGCTCATTTGAGATCTTTAATGAGAGATTTCCCGAGTTTCCCAGCATCTAGGAAGGTCTCATTTGTGCAGCACCACCAAAGGACACCTTAGTTTGGGACTTACTGAGATGACCCATTTTTAGGCCATTCCTCTTCTAGATGTGTAGTAGTACTAGATGTCTACCTGGGGGTACGCGTGAAGAAAGAGCCCAGTAGGAGATGTCTTTTGCCTCAGATGTAACAAAATGATTCTTGGCAACATCATTTCATAACAGTCCAGTCACGTTCACGTTATACATACTTAGTGTGACCTCAACACACCTACCATAGAGTAATTGGCTCTTGGAGCCATTTTTTATTCCTGATTAGAATGAAGCTCAAGATGAAGCTGTGGAGCTACAGAAGAAATGCTGTTCTAGAAGGCTGTAAATATTATGAATAATTTTTTTGAATAATTTGAAGACTTGGCTACAAAGTTTTATAGTTCCTTTATATAAGAAACTGTAAATTTGACAGCTGAAAGGTTATGCTAAAAAGAGAAAGTAAATTCAATTTTGAAATTTAATAATAATTCAGTAATAACCTTTCCATTATCTGATATTACGGAGAAGCATAGCTACTCAAATCCCCCTTCAGAATAGAAGGAATCTGCAGAACATTTTATATTAGAAGTTATTCAGTGGATAGGCATCAGGATTTCTGCCACAAATAAACCTTTATATCGAAATTAAATTCAATTCTTCATAATTTTTAAGTCTTTCTCCTGCTGATGTAGATAGAACTCAGTAAAATTTCCATTTTACATTAAAGTGTTGACTAAAGCTCTTGTAAACAGAGATATTCTTCAATGGCAGTAGATTAAAAAAGTCAATAAACAAAATTAATAAGAAGCGTGTCATGTCCTTCAAACAATGATGTAATATACCAAGTTAAACTTTCTGCACATGCATGCACACACACATGCACACACACACACACACACACACACACACGAACAGTCTCAGAGTATAATTTGTATAGATCTGGGAGAGAGCAACTAGGTTCCTAAGTCTATAAACAGCAAGAACTCCAGATTTTTTCTGATAGTCTTGAGCCCTCTCTCAAACCCTTCCCAAATTTCAAGCGATGTTAATATTAAAGTAACTGCTGAAATGAGGGCTTCATAATGCCATTTTATTTATGTTTAAAACATGAGGCATTTATAGATGTAAATACACTCTCTAGTTTACTCATATATAATTATAGGAGCAAAAACCATCAAAACAGTGAGAAAAAAGGGGAAACAACTTGTCTTCATACTTCAGCATTTTTCCTTTTCATTGAGCTAGCTTTTACATTATTTGTGCTTTGACATATTGTTACATTGTTCATCTCCTCCGAGCTCAGTGGTCTAGTCTGTATGATGCTGCTTTGATATATTCCTACTCTTTGCTTATATTCTAGATGGCTCCAACCAATACATATGAAGTATAAAACTAAGTCAACATATGTAAATTAAAAACAATTCAACATGCATAAATGGGAAGTACTTCAAAAGCATATTTCTCTAACATTTTAACATGGGAAATTAGTTTGTACCAGAATGGTTTATACTTCATACCAATCACTCTAGGAAAGCTGTGATACAATTAAAGGCATACACAATGAGTCTCCTCACTGTAACCCCGGAAAACAATAGGTAAGCAACTCTGAGGAAAACAACTGTGCAGACCAGAATAGGATATTGCTAAAATCGCCACTGAACTGCATTAAAAAGGACCATGACAGTTCTCCCTTTGGCAGCACATGTACTGAAAAACACCATCACAGTGACGATTCTCTTCTAATGGGGATTACAACAACCTTCTAATATCAAGCTTACCCGATGCTCTTCCTGCTGTTGTCTTAGAGTCTCATATTCAAGGGCTGGGGCAGGAAGTTGAGAGATGATTCTTTGTGTTTCTGTCAGCCATGGCCAAAGCTCTTCATAGGTTTCCCAAAACTGGTTAACCAGGGACTGTGCCCTTTCTAGCTGTAGATACCTCTCTGAGTTCACCTGGCAGATGGCATCATAGTTCTTCAACACTTTGTCCAGTTTTTTCTAGAAAATAAGAGAATGAAATGTGTTCAGCTGGCCAAGCAGGCAAAGACCTCAGGAACTCCAGAATGCTTTTTCTAGCACTAAATGCCTAGTGCAAAGCAGGTACTCAATAAATGTATGCTTAGTGAATAAATCATTAAAGCCTATTTAGATTGTAACCAGTTCTGTGTATAAAATTTCATTTTAATTAGAATTTAAAAGACCCTTCAAGGGGCACCTGGCTGGCTTAGTCAGTAAAGCATGTGACTCTTGATCTCAGGTTTGTAAGTCTGAGCCCCATGTTGAGTGTAGAGATGACTTAAAAATAAAACCTTAAAAAAAAAAAAAAGATCCTTCAGGTTCATCCATATTGTTGCACATGGCAGGATTTCCTTCCTTTTTAAGGTTGAATAATATTCTACTAAATGCTAATGTTGTGTTCTTGCCTCAATTTAAAAAAATTTCCCCTTATATATGTAAAAAAATAGCAAAAACGTGGAAAACATCTTAAAATACAACAACTAGAGATTAAGCTAATAAATTATGGTCTCTTCACACAATGGATTTTTATGTCAACATCAAAAATCATGGGATTTAATGACAGAGAACCACCCCCACCTCCAAATACTAGGTGACAAAACTCAAGATATAAACAAATAAATAGCCTCAAGTTTATGAATAAGACACTGAGCTTCCCAAACATAATTAACAAAATTCTTCAACTATCCATCTAGGTCTTGTTGGTCCTTTAAGGTTGGAAAACAGGTCTCATATGAGTCTAGCAACATTAACATTACTTTGTAGCCAAAAACAAGGACTATCTTTCACAAATGAAATTGTAAGATGAACTACTAGTCAACAAAATTAATTACATATATTAGAACCAGAGTAGAACATTATATTTTACACTATGTTTTGTGGGCTGGTCACAGTGATCTAGATTATGGCATAAATTCACATCATAAACCAAGAGCAGAAGATAGAGCACAATAGTAATCTAATAAACTCCAGAATGACACAGAAATTATTTCATCAAGACCGGCATTTTTCATGTCAAGATCTTTGTAAAAATAATAAAGGAAATGTTAAGTTACAAATGAGCAAATTTCCAGAAGAAACAGAAGAAGAAGTACCAGTATACAGTTACATTCTATTCCTTTGTCTATGCTATACCTTAAAAGCAACACCTACTCTGAAATGTGATCTTAGGCACAGACTTTTATGTAATTTTTTTTACTGTGGGATATTTTCCTACCAGATGCATTCATACACATTAATTTCTTTAGTCTGCTCAGATGTCTGAATTTGAATGGAACTAAACATTTTTACTTGTGGCTGATTTTTCATCAATTTAAAAGATTATTAAAAATGCATAAAGTAGATGCTTTCTTAATTATTCAGCTCATTGTTTTTCCTATACAACTTACTGAAATTTTATACAGAATGGATCTCAGCCTTAGAGAAAACGAGGTATTTTGAAGCATATAAACAAGAGTTGACATATCTAGTAACAGTTTATACTGACAGTAATGTAAGTAATACAGCCAACATTAATCGAATGTCTAATGTGTGCCAGTCATTCAAGGACACAAACCTTAATATTACCACCTATTTAAAAAAAAATTGTCCCCATGGTGATTCCCTTAAGGAATATTCCTTTTACTGTCACTCTAGAAGCTTGAAAAATGCTTTATTTAAATCTAATGATTTAGGGGTCTAAATGGCAGCTGTAGATAAAGGAAATGTGCTTCTCTAGGACTGAGAGCTTAACGCAGGCCATTTACTCAAGAGTCTCACCACCAGTCACACAGACAAGATTATACCTTCATTGATTGCTTTTCCTCTTCACTGCAGGTGGCCATGATTTTATGTCCAGATTTAACAAGTTCATCAATAATATCCTTGTGTCGCAGTATCTCCATGGTGAATGTCTGTGATTTACCAAAATAAAGATTAAGAAGAGAGAGAGTGTATGACTAAAATGAAAACAATCAGGCAAAGTCATTAAAAATACCAAGTTATGCTAGAGGGGTCTTGCAAAGTAAATCATACGAGCACATTGTCTAGACTTGGGGCCACACTAACAAATAATTCTGATATAATTGGAAATTCACCTTTTGAAGCTGCAGCTGAGCAGAGGTCTGCTCTTGCTCAAGCCTGATGTCACCCAGAGACATCAATTTCTTTTCAGTCTCAGCAATCCAGGATAACTCGGCATCAGCTGCCTGGTCAAACTAAACAAAAGATAAATACTTAGGTCAGTAAGTTCCTATAACTGGTGCCAGAAAAATACTTCTCTACATTTCTTTCAAATATCCTAATTCTGACACAAGCGGAAAATTTGAGCTTCTCTCTTCGTGGCATCCTGAAACAGTTTATGAGGATGACTAAAATCATAAAGAAAGGAGAACTTCCAGCAGAGTAATTAAACACAAGCTCTTCAAAGGCACTGGATGCATAACACAGCGTTAATGATTTTAGGAGCGCTCTCTGTTGCCTTCTTTTAGGTAATCAGAAAACTCTTCTCCTTAAAAGTGCTACCCAAATTGAACGGCTCCAGAAGTCAATAGCTGCATCAATCACGGCACCCATCACTTTAATCCACATGACAGGCAGGCGGCATCCTGCTCTCCACATACAGGACTCGTAGCAAAACTCATGAAATAGTCGCATGTATTTACCATATTATGTGTGCATAAATGTATGTGCAAAGTACGTTCCTTTATGCAGAGTAAACCCCCAAATATCTCACGTATAATTTTTTTTACATCTCATTTAAGAACAGCAAAAACCACTTCCAAGAGTATTCTTAAATTGTCTAAGAGGTTTCATTTTCCTGATCTTAACAATTCATGGCAGAAATTCATATAGTACAGAAAAATATACAGAAGAACATTAAAACCTGGAGTTAATACTGTTGGTATTTTAGTGAATTTTATTCCAAAAGTTGAAAAAGATTTATGAAAGTCCAGGATAAGACTGTATAAACAGTTTCATATCCTGCTGTTTCATTTATTATGAACACTTGCCATGTCATAGTCTTTTAAATGAATTTTAAGTAATATCATTGTATTCTAGCATACTCGGATATTTTTATCTAGGCTCACTGTATTTTCTGCTATTACATAAACAAATCTGTAATAAATAGAAATCTCTGACAGCATCTCCAATTAGTTCCTTAGGATAGATTCCTAGAAGTTGAGTATCAAGTCAGACAGCATGAACATTTTTGATACCCTGCATCAGACAGAAGCCAGTGCCTTCCAGGCAAGAAGTTATCATAAATGAGCAAAGTGGGTGAGTGCCCCCACAAGCACCAGTGGGAAATGGTAACTAACGGTGGCCTCAGTTGGAGGATTTCATGGGAAACAGACATCATGAGCTTTCAATTCTCTAATATTTCAAGAGAACCTGGAAATCTAGACGGGGGGTAGGGGATAACTAAGTGAGGAGAGAGAAGGGTAGAGATAAGATACTAGACTGGAAAATAATCCATACTTTTGAAACACTCTGCGACACTGTGCAGACTCCTGGGCAGATGGAGTAGATGTACTTTTCCCTGTTCCTTGCAAGTATACCTAAAAATCCTGGGCATTACACATTTGTGTACACTGCATACGAAACATACATGAGAAGACTGAAAAGAAAGAGAAGAGAGCAGAACTGCTGTGGACCTTGGCGCTCAAAGAACAACACAGTGGTTAGTTCTCTGGGTTTTTTTTTCTTGCCTCACGTATCCTGCACTGGATACTGGAGAAAGTGCAACCCAGAAACAATGAGAGGCACAGACAAAAACCCCAAGAAAAGACTGCTCTCTCAGCCAAATGACCAAGAAAGGGGCACCCCAGCAAGAGAACATTTAAACAATAGCCACTCTGTCTATACACCACAGAACAGAAGCTGTCACCCACACTCAAGCCAAGAAAGGCCTAGATTTTCATCCTCACGAGCAACAGGACAAGCTGCGGACACTGCTGGTGATATCAAGAGAGGGCCAAGTAGGGAGCCAGAACTTTAGTTCCCACTGGCCATTGACAAGGTTCCTGCCCCCCACAGTCCATAGAAAGGATGTCGGGAGCCCCCCACGCAGTAATGAGTTGCCCCTCTCCATCTCCTCTGGTGTGGTGTCAGGGAAGGCCTAGTGGAGAGTCAGGATGCTCACCACCACTTAGTGGTTAAAGTAGTCACCCTCACTGAGGTGTGGGAAAGGCTGCTCAGAGAACTGAAGTACAACTCCCACTCCCAGACAGCAGATATGGGGAACACCCACATTAGGTATCATGAGGGGCTGAGTGGGGAACGTGGAGCTCTTCCACCTGGTAGCACCCCTGCCTTCTTCTGCCAGAGAGGTGCCAAAGGAAGTCAATCAAAACAGAAAGTTTAATTAAGACCCAAAATTCATGACTTCACAGCAAGAACTAAGAAGACCTCCAACGGAACTAAAGAGAGATAATCAATGGACACCAGTAAAGAGAGGACAGAAATGTTAGCACTGTCTCACAACAATGTGAAAGCAGCCATGATAAAAATGCCTCACTGAGCACTTCCAAACACAGCTGAAATGAATGAAAAATTAGAGAAGACCTTAACAACAAAACAGTCTCAGCAAAGAAAAGAGGCTATGTAAAGAACCAAATGGAAATTTTAGAACTTAAATTTATAATAACAAATAAGCTTGGTGGGTGAGATCAATGAAGGGCATGGAGGAATGAGTCAGTGAAGCAGAAGACAGAACAGAAATTACCCAATCTGAGTAAGAGAAAATAGATTGGGAAAAAAAAAAAATCAACAGAACCTCAGAGACCTGTGGAACTACAATAAAAGATCTAACATTCCTGTCACTGGAGTCTAAGAAGGAGAAGAAAAAGAAGCTGTCCCAAAAAGTACTCAACCATTCTAGAAATGAAGTACAGAAAGTTTGTGGTTGCCAGGAGTAAGGAGAGGTAGAGGTGGGAGCCTATAAAAGAGCAGCATGAGGTAGTCCTGTGGTGATGAAATCTTTTGTATCTTGACTGCATCAATGTCAACATCCTGCTTGTGATCCTGTGCTATAATTTTGCAAAATACTACCCTTGAGGAAAATAGGTAAACGGTACAATGAGATCATCCCTACATTATTTCTTACAATTGCATGTGAATCTACAATTATCTTTTAAAAAGTTAATTAAAAATGACAACAACAATTCTGCATGGTGAACCTCTCATCTGAGTTCTTATTCGCATTTTCTTTTAGATTTATACTACACCAAACAGCCCTTCAGATGGGATGTGCCAATTTATAATCCCACAAGGAGAGTTTTGCTAGACCCTCATCACCATGGGGTATAATTTATTTTTTAATAATATTTGCCAAGCTTATCAGTGGACTTCCCTTCATTATAAGGAAATAACCCGTCAGTCATGAACTGGCACAAACATGAATAGCACTGATTAAGAGTACTATTATGCTTTCAATCTTATAAGAAAAAAATAACAAATTTTACAAGTAAAGAATACATAATAGTAATATAAGTTATTATTACAGTTTTTTTTTCTATATGCCATGGACCCACTTGTTTTCACCTTTGCGACATGAGTTAAATAAATTTGCAAATAAGTAAATAAATACTGAAGCTATTTGCAGGTCAATTTCTTTTAGTCAACAGTTCAGAATAGAAAAAAAGTTTAGATAACCATTTGAATAATGGGTCCAAGCCAGACATTTAATAGGGGTAAAAATAAGTCTTACATTTACCTTAAAAACTCAACTGCATAAGGATATGAAAGGGAAAATAGGGCTTAACAGACCTTTCCCGAACAACCTCTACACATGCTACCAGCACAAAATCTGAATATAAACCAACATCTCCCCAAAAAATGATGCAGAGTCAGGCTGCTTTAAGACAAATATAGGATCTGGGCAGCAGTCACACTATCATACCTGCTGATCAGAATTTTCCTTCAAGTGTCACACACTGAAGAGGATCACAGACATGCTAACGTTGGTCCCGACAGAAATTCAGAGTTTTAGCCCTCAGAGTGAGCTCCCTTAAAAGGGCAGTACTTCTGAAACAACTGTGTACATGTGTATATTCCAATAGAATTATTTATTTTTCCTGTATTTCCCATAATATTATACATTCTTTTTTTTAGCAAAGCCACATTTTCCATAAAATTTATTGAAGGGGCTCACGGTTTTGCAGACAGTAGTATTAAGACATGTTTTTTCGTTGATTCGTTACTTTTTCTGCTACTGGGACAAATCAGAACAGTGTGGATTCCAGAAAGAATCTTGAAAAACACCTGAAAAATTCTATCTTGAGGTGCTTTGGTGGCTCAGTTGGTTAAGTGTCTGACTCGATTTTGGCTCAGGTCACAATCTTAGGGATGCTGGACATGGAGCCTGCTTAAGATTCTCTCTCTCAAATGAAACAAGATGGGATTGGGAGGGAGACAAACCACAAGTGACTCTTAATCTCACAAAACAAACTGAGGGTTGCTGGGGGGGGGTTGGGAGAAGGGAGGTGGGGTTATGGACATTGGGGAGGGTATGTGCTTTGGTGAGTGCTGTGAAGTGTGTAAACCTGGCGATTCACAGACCTGTACCCCTGGGGATAAAAATATATGTTTATAAAAAAAAAAAAATGTTTATAAAAAATAAAAAAAATTATTTAAAAAAAAGACTCTCTCTCTCCCTTTGTCTTTGCTCCACCTCTCCCTCTTTAAAAAATTCTATCTTCATCAATAATTTTTACAATGTCACTTAGTTTCAAATGGAACTACTCATTAGTTAGCAATAAAATATCAATGTGAAAAAGAAAAAAACTTGGGGGGTACCTGCCTGGCTCTGTCAGTGGAGCACATAACTCCTGGTCTCAAGCTTGTGAGCTCAAGCCCCACACTGAGGGTAGAGATTACTTAAAAATAAAATTGTAAAAAAAAAAAAAAAAAAAGAATAGGGGCGCCTGGGTGGCTCAGTCAGTTAGCAGCTGCCTTCGGCTCAGGTCATGATCCCAGGGTCCTGGGATCCAGCCCCATATTGGGCTCCCCGCTCAGTGGAGAGCCTGCTTCTCCCTCTCCCTCATGTCCCACGAGGGACTCCGTGTCCCTTGGGCTCTCCATCTCTCTGTCAAAAAAAAAAAAAAAAGGAAAAAGAAAAGAAGAAGAAGAAAAACGTCCACTAATTTGGAAGCTTCAGATGTAGAAAAAGAAATCCTCATGAAAAACAAGTACAAGGGTCTTCTATGAATGGTTCACAAGCTTTCAAGCCATACACGATGAAACTTCAAAATAAAAGTTTATTATGTGATTCACTTAAAGAGTACAAAACTGAGCAAAATAGTCCAGGCCTTTGTACCCGAGTGCAAGTGCTGCAAAATAACCTGAATAAAATTTAACAGTAAGGAGTTTTTTTCTCTACTGACCCCTAAAAAAATAAAGTGACACACCACCCTGCTTGTTTGTAATCGGGCTATTTTTAGCACTTATACGACAGTCCCAAGAAATAAAGTCAGGCTGTTAGTGTCAATATTAGTTTAAATCTATTTTTCTCTCTCTCTCCTTAAAAAAAGGGGGATCCAGTGAAAAACAGTGTGATGATACACTTTAAGTTGCCAAAATGGATAGCTGAAACTCAAACACTGTTTCTTCGACCAAGGCAAATATTTGCTCTGCTAAAAGAAAACAAGACTTCAAGCAGAGATTTCCCTTCTGTCTTTTGAGAAATTTTTTCATTAAATTAGCAAATATTTATTGTCCAGCAACAAACAGAACAGCCACAGGGTCTTCACGAAGCAATCTGCAGTAAAGCAAGGCATTTTATTTAGGCCTATGAATCTTTCAAATGACTCTCTGTGTGCTTTTCTAATAGACCATAAAAGCTGTTTATTTTACAATGTGAGCAATATGGAGAGCAAGTTTACTAGACCAAATTTTAATAAATTTGTTCACAGCTTACTCAAATAGCAAAAATTAATTTCAAATACATTGTAGATAATCTTACCATCCATAATTGCATTCTGGGAAATACTTTATTAGGTATTATTAGTGGAGTCTAACCACTGACCTACTCTAACTCCTATTACAGTTGAACTAGTAGTTCAAGAATTTCCAACAAGATAATGAAAAACAATTTTTAGGAGGTTTTTATTCTTTAAGCAATCTCTATATCCATTGTGGGGCTTGAAAGCACAACCCCAAGATCAAGAGCTGTATGTACCCCTCACTGAGCCAGTCAGGTGCCCTGATAGTAAGAGATATTTTAATTGGCTATCTCTAAATATTCCTGAAAAACAGTCTAAAACAATAATGGCCAGGATCTTACTGAACACGCTAAGTGCTTTACACTCAATATCATCTTTAATCCTGACACAATGGCATAAGCTGGGCATTACCATTAACCCCATCCACAGTTGAGAAAACTGAGGCAGAGAGAAGTTATCTGACTTTCCAGAGATTAAGCAAAGTGGCCTGACCCCAGGGACTGTGCGTCTAGTTGCCATGTTATGTATCACTTGTGCTGGTCTACAGTCTGGGCTTCATGAACTCAAAATATTCATGTGATTTCACCGAAAATGGCCCAAATACCCTAAGTCAATAGTACGTTTTAACTTCTTCTTTAAATATTTCTCCAATCTCTGACAAACTTCTTTTGTATTTATCTAGAAAATTTCTCTAAAGTGGGAAGAGGTTTGAGAAAGGCAAAATGATAAGTGAACCTTAACTCCAAGGACATCTTTTACTCCCTTCCCCTGGCTGAGGATCTTATCACTTTCTTTTCGTTCGTATTTCCTTCCATTTTGCTCTGCATTATTCATAACACAGCCCATATTTTCCCATCCCCAACACCTGGAGGGTCAAAACAAATCTCACTTCCGTGGGGGAGGTTTCCTTCTACTTCTTTAGAAGAAATAAACAGGTGTTATTTTTCTCCAAGGCTGATTCCTAATAAACCAATGACCTGCTTATTTTAACTGCTCCCAAATCACAAACCTACGTGTCTTTAATATAAAGGGGTCATTGCGGCCACTAAAATAAGACAAGCAATCAGAACTGTTGAGGAATGCCTGAGATTCCCAGACCCGGTGAAACACACCCATTTTAAGCAACTTCTGACAACTGTGTATATTGGTAAGAGGCAAAGGACAATGAACTGCTCTGAAATTTAAACAATGACAAGGGTCTGACTTCAGGCTACAAGTCTATACATCTTTTAAATGAAAGTGCCTTCCCCCTTTACCACCTTGCTCATTTGGTTCAGTTTGCAATTAGAGGGAAAAAAAGCAACAAAACTATGTTATTATACACAGGTTTAACATGCAAAACCACATACAGGTGCTAACTCAGTTGACCTTATGTATTATGAGAAGGATGCAGATGTTTCACTTTGTTTATAAAGCTAACCACCACTATTCACTAAGTTGCCTCGTTCTGCTCAGACTTTTCCTAAAAATAATGAATGGGCCTAATTCTTATAAAAAAGAATGCTCTTGGGGTGCCTGGGTGGCTCTGTCAGTTGGGCATCTGACCCTTGGTTTTCCTTCAGGTCGAGATCTCAGGGTCTCAGGATCGTGAGATGGAGCCCTGCATTGGGCTCCATGCTCAGCAGGGAGTCTGCCTCTCCCTCTGTTCCTCCCTCCCCACCCATTTGCATACTCTCTCTCTCAAATAAATAAATGAAATTGTAAAAAAAAAAAAAAAGACTGTTCTCTTCAGAAGGTCAATGCCTGTCAATCTGTAGCGTCAGATGCATACAGTCCTTGCTCCTTAGCCCATAATTGAGGCAGTTTGATTATTTCTCAAGTAGCAATAAATACTACTCACATTTACACAGAGTTCTACCACCGGGCTCTAAGATTTCAAAATTCAGTGACAAATGTCTTCAAAACTTACCATGATATAGGAGTAACATTAAAAAAAAAAAAAAACATATCAAATCAGGACTTTTCTTAAAAACTATATTAATAGAGGGCTGTTACAAAGTCATGCTAATTAGCAGGTATCTGTATGCATCCTTCCCTTTCCTTTTCAAGCTAATTCTTTCCATGTTTTCCTGGACATCTTTCTTAGGGGTGTCTGGAAGTCAATATACTCTGTAATAGTGGCCTGACACTTGACAACGTCCTCATATTTCTGCTGTATTCCAAAAAGCAAGTGATAATCTTATAAAGGAGGTAGATCTGTACATAAACAACTGTAATGCCTGGCACAGAGTGAAACACTTTAATAGAAATTTGCCTGGAAACAAAACATTCAGTTATTTAAAATCTAGTTAATCTAGCTAGCTAATTATAAAGCAAAGCATTAAATATATATTTAAAAATGAACAAGTCATGTTCAAGACACATATCCTTACCCCATTAACCTGTGGGTGTGGGTATGTTGAAGGTAGGGACATGGAAAGGATTAGCAGTTACTAAAACCAACTGTATGTGACTACGGGTATGTCCGAAAAGATGGACGGTGGTTAGATCATGTCCAGGGTTTCAGAGGAGGAGAAACACAGAACAGTACATGATTTGTTTATACGCCATAAAACAGTACAAAATATGTGGCTAACATCCAAATCTCAAGATGTTTTTGCATCATCTCTTATAGTGCATGGATGTATTATCATTGCGTAAACAGAAAACAAATATTTTAGTATCAACTGTACTCTGGTCCTAATTCCAAACATTTATAAATGGGAAAAGTCACGAAAGGACTTCAGTGATTTATTAAGCTCCTTTATAAACTTGAAAATTGTAAGTTTAGAAACCATTCTTTTGGGTACAAAACTAAACCTTTGCCAAACCAGAAAAACAGGTACCAAATTCGTTTTTAAATTCTCCTAGAGAATGGTAATTTCATATCCTGTCAGCACTGTACTCTCCTGGCTCACGGTCCTTGTAGATGGAGATGCTTTTATTACATACTTCCCTTTTGCTGTGATAATGGCACCTTTCTTCAGATTATTGGAGGAGGTTAGAAAAAAAATTACACCACCCCTCAGGATTTCTCCTCTCTACATAATTTGTTAGGAGGCACCACAATGAGTAGAATGAGATCTGGATTAAATCTGGGTCCAACTCCAGCATGTACCAGCTTTTGGGATCACAGACAAGTGCTTTCACCACACATGTTCTTCCCACTCAAAAAGCATATCTCTTCAGCATAGTGGGAAGATTTCAATTTTTTTTTTTTGATGTCTTAAGTACATTTTACAGATTTTCTTTACTGCTGGAAGTATTCCACTGGACAGACTTGCAGGCATTTCAAAGGAATGCACATGTGAATACAGAATAAATACGTGCGAACAATGAGAAAACAGCATTAACTTTAGCTGTGTGACCTACCTTACTACTACATACATTCTCTCTCTCTCTCGGAAGGAAGACTAGAAAGCTAGTGATCATATTATTTACACACATTCTTCCTTCCAAGAGTTTTCTGTATTCTTTCAGAAAATTTTAAAATTTTCCATAGCAAATGATTTTATCAGAAAAAGAAAAGAACAAACAAACAGTAACTGTTATTTTTCCAAATGACATATGTTTGGGACATATACTGACTTGGTTACTTCAGAAAATACCTGCTAACCTTGAAAAGAATTGAACTACAGTTGATGACATGAGCACATCACCAAGATCACTAACCTATAAAGCTCCACCTGCCATCTTGCCCTCATTACAGTCTTACTTCAGTGAACTGACCAGCCATAGTCAACTTCTCAAGAAAAATCATACTCCAGGTGTACGGAATATTTGTCTTGCTATTTAAGAAATCTTCAGTGCCAATTCTGAAATACTGATACCAGTTTTGGTGAAAAAAAATTCAGTATTTTCCTATAGCTGAATAACTTCACAAATAAATGCATTTATTTTCTTGTCATAAGGAGGCACAGAAACTGTGCCAAACTTGGAAAACAGAAGTCATGCAGATACATTCCTCAGGCATGAATGCTTTCCCTCACAAAAACTTTTTTAGGCAGACCTTTTGCTGTCATGGTTTTTCATCAGCTTTTGTGACTCCAGAGCATGGCACGGACAGGAGGAGGGAAGCACTGTGCCACATAAATGAGGATAGATAACAATATATAAGTTACACCTTTACAGCAACCTTCAGAAATTAATTCCGGACGCTTCCACACAATCTGCATGATTTGTGTTTCTTGCTTCTGGCACGCATTAGGAGAAGCTTAGTTATGGACCTTCCATAGCTCTGCTCTACAGTACACTGTAAGAGTGCACTAACCCTGCCACAGCAAGTCTGCAGTGAGATTCTGAGGACTTAATGTAAACAGTCTGGATACTCCATAGAAGTTCATTGAAACATGTCTTCTAAACTTCTGTCCCCAGGACCCCACTCATTGCCCACAGGTTTCTGAGGGAGCTGGGGTGAGAGCTGGGTGCCCATAAAACTCTCCAGAACTACAGACTCTGCATGAGTCACACACAGGTCAGAAAGTGTTGTTCTCCGCCTACAGTCGTCTCCAGAAAACACACATCATCAACACACCACTGCTTCCTTTGCAGAAAGAATATAGCCTTTCTCCACCATAGCTGCATGGAAATGAGCCGCTAATACTGACTTAGATGAAAACTCAAAATATTTACTCACAGACAGATCAGACTTAGCCAAGGCATAAAATTAGCATTAGCAATTCACATACATGGAGGCAAAAAGCACTCTGTTTGGAAAGCGGGGCTGGTCTTCCCAGTGAATGATTTGGTAAAGGCTAAGTCTGGGATACAGTGAGGCCAGACAGATGGCTGTTAAACAATGTACAGATTAGCAGTGCCCTGCCTGGCACTCCCATGTCCAAGGCACACGAATTCTTTTCAAACCCCTCCTTTCATTTTTGAAGCATAACAAATGAGTGGGAACACTGTGAATAGTAATCTTTGTTCAGGTAAAGGCTCAGAGAACAACTAGGGAGAATTTATTGCCGGGACAACAAACCATGCGTCCCTACCTGCTGGGATCTCAGAATGGCGGCATCGATCTCTTCCACCTTTTGAGTGATGGTGTCGCTCACTAATCGGTAGCGCTCATTGTCCTCGGCCACCATTTTTTCAAGTCCTTCCCTTGCCCTCCATGGTACCAGCTCCAGTAAAGCACTGCTCACTTCGTTAAGGGAGTCCAACAAGGCTTTGCTGTTCTTTGCTTCCTTTTTCAGTTCCTGAAGACAGAATTAAGAAAACATACAAATCTGGGGGTACTGCTCAAGAGTAAACAGGCTTTTCCTTTCCCTGTCATTGGCCCTAAAGTCCTTTGCAAGCCAATAGTGCCAGGCCCTGGTTGCCCAGTTAAGTTCTAGAAACCTTTGTTATTTAAAGCTATTCTGTAAAAAGGAAAGTGTTTCCTGAGGAGTTCCAAAGAACAATTCACTGGTCAACATGGCAAAGAGTTTATCTTTGAACTTTAATATAAATGTTTAAAATTTGGGAAATAAAACCAAGTAAGATGGCACGTATTATTCTTTGCCTTCTGGTAACTTCTCAGTAATCAGATACCAGAAAAGTAAAATAAAGAGGAAAGTCCAAGCCAGAACTGAAGTGACCCTCAAGATGAGAACATACTGGCTTTCATCATTCCAGCTGAATCATGACAGGCTCTGTGAGCCCGACCTCCCCAACTCCCTTTCACCCCACGTGATCACACTTCCTTTATCAACTTCAGGGTTGATAAAAACAGAGGTTCTCTCTGAAGAGAAGAACCATTACCATGACAGAACACCACCTCTGCAGTACAAGGAGAAAAGCTACCTCATGTTGTGCATCTATCTTAGAAAAATATGGTTACTCTAAGCAATTACGTGTATGTCTAAAACAATCATTTTCCTTCTTTATTTTCTTCCTCTCTGTTTTCATCATTCTGTCTCTTGTGTAATAAACTATACTCCCAACCATAAGACTTGAAACAAATTATGATGCACTGTGATCCTCTCTGGGTTCCTGAAAGTTCTAAACCATGGATTTGCTGCCAGTTTCTCTCGGGTCCTCACCCATGGAGGCATCCTCCAGTCTGTTAGGAATGACCCGAGACTATCTCCCCAAAAGAGAACCCACAGATCAAAACGCATAGATGAGAGCGTACTTTCTGCCTCGCTTGTGCTTGGCTTGCTGCGTCTCCCGTCAGGACCTGCGTCTCATAGGAAAGTAATTCCACCTCCACCCTGTCCAGCCAGGCGCAGAGCTCCTCACGCGTGGAGTGCAGCCGCCTCGCGAGCTGCAGGGCCTGTTCCAGAGTCTTGGCTACATCCGTGCTCAATTTCGTAATGTCTTTGTACCTCACTTTAATGGCTTCCAATTTATCTTGAATTATTAAAACTTCATCACCTAAAATTTCAAAGGCATGTTAGATCTCCAGAAAGAAAAGGTAGAGAGAGGGTTTCCTCAGATATTATTGTACACTGATGAGATTTTTCTAGGGAGGGGGAAAAAAAAAGGCGGGACATTTTCCCAAAGATGATCTGACCCAAGAGAAACCTTTTTCCATGTTTTAACCTTTCTCCCAGGACTTTTGGCAAATCTCAACAGCTCTGAAAACATAACTATAAAGTTGGAAAGGGCTACAGAGCCTCAGTTACATGAAGGCATCATCTTTGCATCTAACTACACGGCATTTTTGGTTTTCAAGCAGAGGGGCTAAACACTGCTTGTGTTCAAACACTGGCTCTGTGGCTTGTTACCATGTGTAAGAACCTCTCTGTTCCCCTGGTTATGCATCATTACATAGGGGTAAGAACAGAATCCACCTCATAAGGTCATGATAAAAATTCAATGAGTTTATTTGCGAAGTGTTCAGAACGGTGCCTGGACTATGTGTATGTATGCATGCCCATGTGTGTGTATGTGGGACACATGCATGGTGTGTGCATGTTTATACAAGTTAAAAATAGTAAACTCATCTGCACTGTTTCAGTAGGTCCTCACTCGACTCTACTTCACGTTCAGATAGAGAAATTGTGTCCTGGATTTCAGACTCCTAGTCCAAGATCCTAGATACTAGAATACTGGTCTAGATACTAGATACTAAAGTAATCTAGATAGATTCTAGGTACTATATTGAATCCTCCAACTCATAGTGAGTGATACTTGCCCATACCACAGTAACGATGCTCAGCGACATGGGTAGAGCGGAACTTTCCTATTGCCAAAGGAATGACCAACACAGGTCAGTCTGTATCTGTTTTGTTTTGTTTTTTTGGTGGGTTTAAGGATGAGAAACAAAGCCTGGGGGTAGCCACAGTGTGTGTGTGTGTGTGTGTGTGTATCACAGAATGCAAACTAGCTTAACACTGGAAAAATGTGTCTACCACCTATGCACTCATGTAGTACAAACCACCTCCCGCAAGTGGAAAACCCACATAACTCTGCTTCCCAGACCATCCCCTATGCCACAGTGCTTTGTGTGAGTAATACGCACAACTTCCATTAAGAACGCAAATGAGATCATGAGAAAAAAAGTGAGATCATATTCCAAAACCCCCTTGGGTTTCAGCTTTAAAAAGAATTCTGCAGAAGTTAAGTCTTGGAGCAGCCCCAAAATTACAAAATACTGTTTTTCCCCTCTCCCTAAAATATTTAGAAAGCAATGCAAAAATGCTAACTGCGTGATGAGTTGATTTGAAAGATTCTCACCTGTTGTTTGTTTTAGTAGTTCTAAGCCATTTAGTAATGCCTGATCTACATTTTGTTTTCTGAGTAGGATGTCCTCTTGCAGAACCTAAAAACACAGGTATCATTTTTATGGGGGGGGATTTAAATAACAATTAGCTTTGGTTAATCTTAGAGAACTCTGTGTTTCATAGAGATTTAACTATACGCCTCCCATTTTCAACTAGTCATTCCTGTTCCCCCGTCTCCCCCTCCTCTCTAAACCATCCTGGCCCACGTCTCATGTTCAGCTACCCTAATTCTCATACTCTCTGTTTCATAAAACAGCTTCTATGAAAATACTGGACTACTAGTTAATTACGGGTCTTTGTATACAACCCTAAAACAACAAAAGAAAAGTGAAAAATCTGGCTAGTGGGTAAATTTAATCTTTTCTGAAAGTGACTTCATCAGAAGTAATCTGCACACACAGACAAAGTCTTTTTGGGGTATAGCAATTCACCTAAATCATAAGAACATAAAATAACACAGAAATAAGGAAGACTGAGAAAACAATGACAACTGAAATGAAAAAAAGAACATAAATAAAAATACCCGAAGTTCAGACTGCTGCTTCCACAGCCCCTCAGTGCTGTAGTCCTGGACTGAGAGCTTGCTGAGTTTATCATGCACTTCGTTCAGCCAAGTCATCAGCTCAACTTCATCTTCCCCAAAAATCTTAGCATTACATAAGGCCTGCTGGAGGAGCTCAGACCTGCTGTGACTTTTCTCTTGAATCTCAATGTACCACACTTGAGAGGAGTCTAATTTATTTTGCACCATATCTTTATCCTCCCTGGAGCTCAAAACCTTTAAGGACTGGCCAATGCTAACAGCCTGGTGTAAATGTTTATTGTGATGGATGATGTCATCTTCTAAGGCCTAAAATAAAGTTTAAAAAAAAAAAGAGAGAAACAAAAAGGATGGGCAAATAAAAATGAAAACACAAATAGAACGAAAGAATGACAACTGAAATGGGCTGCTGCGATCATGCATAACGCAATAGTATATAACTCAAATTTATGACATAAAACCACAAAGGAGATGGAAAACGGAATCTTACTCATGTGCAATGGGTATCTTACTTTGTGCTGTGCAATTTGTTCCTCAAGTTTTGACGCTTGGGTTCCTATGGGCTCACAATTCGCCAGCCTCTTTTCTATGGTTGTAAGCCACTCATTCAATGGTTCTAGGGTTTCATGAAATTGCTGTGCTACCACCGAGATACCTTCCAACTGACGATTCCTACACAAGTGCCAAGATAAAGGTCATTTAGGGATGAAGAATGTGTGAAACATTCAACAAAAGCCTTTACTCATGCTCTTGCATTCGAAACATTTTTTGTGGAAAACATCTAAGGTTAAAGTTAAGATCTCTCACATTTAAAGGACATGTTAAAATAGTTCTCCTACTAAATAAAATTAAAAGTGAACCACAGATAAATCCCAAGTACCTAAATCTTAAGAAACTCTGAAGAAATTTGGTTACAATACTTATAATAATAACAGCTGGATAATAAGAAGAGCAAACGTTTTAATAACAGCAGAAATAATAATGACAGTAAAAAAAAAAAATTTACTGAACACATGATCTGCAACAAACCCTGTTCTAAGTGTTTTACATATTAATTAACTTCGATCAGAGCACTAGTTACTGCGATTGCCTTAATCAACTGGTCAAAATTGGATTCACATGTTGAAGACCACCTATAGCTACCCCCGCATGGAATGAATAGGGATTCCTACTAGAGTAGTGTGTCGGGTGTATTTTCCACCCCCCACCCCAAGTACAGCGTCAGGTATATTTCCCAAAAGCAACAGTTAATATTTGTGGATTAAAATACCATGAAAGAAGATAAATGTTCTTCAGACTTTGACTTATTTGAAATACACTTTTATATAATTTGAAATGCTTCTAGAAAACATACTGTTTCCTCAGTGTAAAAAGTACCACGGAAGTGAAAACTCACTCTCCCCGTCCTCAGTTTTCACCCAGGGCCAGAGACTGTGCTGGTCTCTATACTGAGAACCTGATTCAGTATCAAATCCTGGGACAAAGGGTTGTTGTGATAACTTTTTATCCTATTTAATTCTAAGGGAATCATGTGATTTAAGAAATTTGCTTCCTACAGAGACCAAAGGATTTCTAGAAAATTGGCACATGCGACTGAACACAATTTCTGTATCATTTTATCACAAACTACATATTCCTATATGTCTTAAAACTTTCAGATGAAATATATTTGATCTTTAAAAAATGAATAAAATGACAAAACTATTTTTGACTTCTAACTTACCACTAAATTCAAATATCCAATCATCTAGAATCAGTGAAAATAAATTATTTTGCGACTAAGTTCAGTTTACTGTGACTTAAATTGTGAGTGACTTTATTAAACTGTGTAGGAATCATAATACGACCAGTACCCTTGCACTTAATACCATTGTGAGGAAGGTTTAGGACAAGAAATCTATGTGGTAGCATAGTAGGGACCTAGACATTCACTAATTTATTTTTTAAAAAGTACTAAGAGTATCCCCATGGCAGCCAGGACACAATGTCCTGGGCATTACACAGAAGGAATGATCTCCTGAAACATATTAAAGGTCATGAAGCTTTTAGCCTCCTGAGGAGCATCTTATTCTATGGTCCTACAACTATAATTAATTCTATCTCAATATTCAAGATGAGACAAATCCTTCTCTTCACCATTGTAGTTCGAAAGAACGGAGCAATTTATGGAAATAATCATTCTGTTCAGGGGTTCGTCTATTTTCAAACAGTCTCCCTGTGGCTATGGTTACACTTCAGTGTGGCTACTACTCAGCACTGGTCAATGTGATGCCAACATGGACAATGAAAAAAATACAACTAAAAACCAAGTTGACTGTGTGCCCAGCACACCATGCTCCAGACCTCTTAGCCTTCATAAACGTCACTGCATCCTACCATCTACCTCGTGTCTCAGCTAACCCTACTCCTTTAAAAACATAACTGTCATTTCCCTGCCCCCAGGCTCCATTCTTCCTATTTTATGTTCCCACAACACCCTATATTTCTGCTCTGAAACATTACACTTGTCATTACTTTCCATTGGCTATGAAACTCTACTAGACTCTTCCTCGAGAGCTCACCTCTACAACCCAAGGCCTTGCTCTGTGCCTGACGCCCAGCAGGCAGGCAGTCACTAGGCCATAAATATAAATAACTTACTCCTAAGGGAATTACTTCTTTTAAAATAAAGAGTTGAAATTATTTGGTAACTCTAAGACCTTACCATTAGAGGAACGAAGAGAGAGGCCCCACAGCCCTTGCTCCCTGTTCACGTACACAGTAAACAAAAGAAAATGACTGTTTGAAGAAAAGCATTATCAACACACAAACTATCAGCACAAAAGCCTTTGCTACTCTTCCAAAAGACTGTAAGTATTTAAGTTACCTCATTTCAGCTTTATTAAGCAATGCCTCCCATCTACTATCCAAGAGACTCAGCTGTTTCAAAATCTTCACTTTATCTGCAGGCTCTGCTGTTGCAGCAATTTTTTCTCCTTCTCGTTTGATTACCTCCACTGTAGATTTGCGGTCATCCAACAATCTTTGGAGAAGCTTCAGACGGAACATTAAATACCAAGAGCAAAAGGGGTGGGGTGGGGTAAAGGAATAATTGTAACTGTAATTTGTATGGAGTCACATAAAAAAGAGATAGGATTTTAAAAATAACTCATTTTGTTTGGTGATTCATTGCTATTGTGTCAGACACTGTGACTGGGGCTCTTCATAGCAGATATAACTAATATTGATAAGGCCATTAAGCCCATTCATTATTAATTTTTTAATATAAAATAATGGGGTAGAAGGTACTGCTGAAGGGTAACGCTACAACACTGAAAGCACAAAATCCCCATTATTTTAACGAAATGGGAATACCATACACCATACATAACAATACCATACATAACATACATACCATACATAACAATCACCTGTTTTACTGAGACAAGATAATAATAAATCATCACTGTCTTCAACACCTTTCCCCCATGTTAAACAAACCATTCTAGACAGGGAAACAAGCTAGCGAGGCTAAAACTGGAGGCTCCTGCCTCTCTTTACTAGGTGGAACTAGCCCCTAAAATCCCTTCATGAGGCTAGAAACTAAAAAAGGGCCCCTAAATATCACTACCAAAAGGAACAGAGGATGGAATAAGTCAGAAATCCCCAAAGCTAGCTAAATAAGACTAGCATTTCAGGATTTAGCAGCAGAATAAAATCCAATTTAATTCTAAGCAAACATTTCAAAAAGCCTGGGATGGAATGTTTGACAGAAGTAGCCAGAACTCAGGATTACCTTGCTCTAATCTAATCAGAACGATTATTTCATGAGCAAGTGCTAAGCACTGGGACTGTGTTAATCAAAGTGAGGAAGGCACAGGTATAAGAAAAGCTAAATACTTCTTCACTGCTTCCTTAATCTGATCCTGACTGATAGTTAAGGATTAAATAAATGCACAGTTACCTCTAGGTAAGAAGCTAAAAGTGTATCCTCTCACTTTCACTTTGGGACCACCAAATCAGGCAGTAAGAAGAACACATTTAAAAAAAGAAGGGAGAGACATGCAAACTCTCTCGATACAGGGCACAGTCATTATAAAATCAAGGTACAACAGGTGGTTACGCAGTAAAGAGAAGTAATTAAATGGATTACTTCTGATAAACTTTAATAGCAAAGCCTCTAGCAATGAAGAAAACAAAATCAACAAATATATTTTGTTGTCTAAACATAGTTCATTGACTTTGGGAGTGTAAGAAAGGTTTAATTAAATACTGAATGGGAGCAATTATATTATTGTATACAACATCCTATTATACTTATAAAATATTAATAAGTATTTAATAATATTAAATATTAACATTATTACATCTTATATATAACATATATATTGTTTAAAAATCATGCAAATGCAATGTTTCCTGTTCTGTTTCTGTAATCTTTATCTCTAAATCTATTTCTAATAGGTTAATTCCCAGTACAACAGAGTCTTCAAAGAATTTTTAGAGATAGTATTGAATGTCAAAACTAAATTAAACCTCTTTATCCATTCTCATCTTTTTAAAGTTCCACACACACAAAAAATCTTACCAATGTGCTGTGTGCTAGGCCCCTCCTATATGCAATTACAAGTCATGGCTAACAAATTGTCTGAAAATGCACTAAATGCTTCCTAACTCACCACCACCCTCGGGAGTACAACATTTTTTTGCATGTTATCATCCCTTTAACAAGTGTGTCCTTCTTTCCAACTTGGTCTTGTACTGGTAGTCTCAAAAGACACAACCACATATTCCTTAGCATATACGAATCGAATATTTGCTTCCTTAGCACACAGGCTGAGTCACAAAAAACTGCCTGTATTTAATCTATAAATAAGGAGTGAGACATACCGGCTTCCAGTTACGGAGTGAACAAGTCAAGGGGATGAAAGGCACAGTAGAGTTGATAGTATTGGAACAGTGCCATAGGGTGACTGATGGGAGCTACACTTGTGGGGCACACAGCATAACATGTAGACTTGTTGACTCACGCTATAGTGCACATCTGAAACTAATGGAACTTTGTGTGTCAACTCTATTTAAAAAAAAAAGCCATTTCAAATAGATCGATCTAATATATAAAGGGAATGGTATTTCTGCCAAAGTCACCTTCTCAGTGAGTGAGGTTTACCTTAACTACCCTACTGGAAACTGCACACACACAACCCCAACTCCACCCCAGCACTTCCTGCCTTCCTTCCTTGCTCTGGCATTTCCTAATTCTTATCTCCCATCCCTGCTTTATCACTTGCTAACTTATTACAATTTACTTAACTTTTACTGTCTCACCCTCTTCCTCCCCGCCCACTAAACCTTCAACTCAATGAGGAGCTTTCCTCTCCAGCACCTGAAACAATGTCAGACCCCTGCCAGATGTTCAGTTAATCCCTGCTGAATGACTGAAAACTAACGTTTAGAGCACCAATAGCCAGTCAACTAGAACATTCCGTCAATACAAAGAGAGTCACGAAGAAATTTTTACTCTCCTTACTCTCCTTACGATATGACATGATGCATGATACAACAGTATCCCTGACTTACCTTCTGCTCTTGTATCTGGGCCTTCACCACCTTGAACTCGGCTGATGGGGGCTTCTGATTGGCCACCAGCTCCTCGGTGTCCAGCATCCAGCTGAGCAGGGACTCCAGGGCGTCCTGGAACCGCCCACAGTGCAGCAGGGCCTCCTGCAGCTGGGCTGCTCGCTGAGCCACCTGCAAAGTTGCCGTTGAATCAACTTGTTTCCATGAAAAATGAAATTGGCCCACCAGCCACCACTTTTCATGCTCATCTTCCCATCTGGTCACAGATTTTCTTTTTCTTGTCACTTAAAATCTGCCCAAAGCCTTGACAGTGGGCAGGACTGTGGTGGAAAGGAGTCAAAGTCTAGCAAGCCAAGCCAAGAAGAAAAGGTTTCCATTCCAAACAATAATGTAAAAGATGAAATCTTTTAGATTTTGGAGATACCAAACATAGTTATGATTAGCCATGAATAATTCGAGTACTATAAGGTTACTGAAACAATGCCTAATTCATTTTTATCAGTATATTTCTGATTCATTTTTTCTATTTCCTACTTTTAGCTTTAGACAAAGCTAAAAAAAAAATTGATAGTAGAGAGAAACAGATTTCCATTTTGCTAGGCAAAATACCTGTAAAGTATCTGATTAAATTCTGCCAATTCCAAGTCCTAGAGTCCTTTTTTTGACAAACCAGGGCCTTTGTATTCTAGTAAATGGAGTCTCTGTGTCCTACAGAGAGATATCCTATTGCCCTTCTCACAGATCTTTCCCTTCAGGACTGAAAAAGTAGTTGGCAAGACATTTTAAGTACCATGGAATACATTTACACCTGATACTACATTCCAATTGTGTTTGAAGGGCAAACGCAGGCTTTAAAGGATGATAAATGTACTTCTGAGATCAGGCAACAATTGCTTAAGATTTCAGAGCAGAGAAAACAGCAAGAACAAAAACCACCAGCACCAGACAAGCACAGCCATCCCACAGCAATGTCTGGTCATTTACATCATGTGAAGGGCTGCCATTGTGTCTCAGCATTATCTCCTTAAGGTATCAGTGCATTATTTTCCAGGGTTTTCCCTCATAGATATTTAGAAAGAGGTGGGATCTACATCTCGTAAGTAAAATAATATTTAGAGTTAAAAGAGTCTACAGCGAGAGTGGCAAACCCTTTAGTCCAAGGCTGACAGAGAGACAGAGCTGCTTTTACCTGCACAGTGTGACCTATTATACAGTGGGAACTTAGTTGCCAACATCTGAAAATTAGGTTTCATGAAAAAAGGAGAGATTTCCAGGTTTCTTTGAAAGAAAGTAGACCACATGACAACAATAAACCTAGGGTCCATACATGCAATGATTTCCTGGAGGCTAAGAACCGACTGTACCTTTGAAGTGTGTGTGCTCCCTCAACACGAGCTCATGGATCATGGGCCCCCTGCCATCACACAGGCACGACAGGATCTCTGTGGAAGTCGAGAATGGCCGGAGGAGACCCAATTTCACCCAACTGGCTTCTTTTCATTTATGCTGCCCACGGACCACCTGAGAGCATCTGAGTTTGGGCCATCCAGTTTACAGCAATATAAAAAGGTGGGCATGTGTAGGGAAGCTTAGCTACTAAAAATATGATTAGTCGTCACAACAAATGCTAGAGAATAATAGTCAACAGAAACCACAATGAAAAAGATGAAGAAATTACCTTCTTATTGAGAGTCTTCCAGCGGGCATTGACGTCGTCCAGGTCATGCTCCAAACCCTGTGTGCTGGTGCTTTTAGCCGCACTCTGAATAAGGCCTTGACCTAACCAGTTTACGTCTTGCTGTTTAACCTGCAAAGGTTCAATCTCTTCTTTTTGGAATACCTGCAGTCAGAAGAGCAATCATTTATACAAATTATCTAACAACCACCAAATACATCATTTGCTTAATTATCTGCTTTCCAGTATTAAAGGTAAAAGTTGTTTTTGTCACTCCTCCTACGTCACAGCAACCTTATGAGTAACGGTAAGAAACTAAACTAAGTACAAATTTATAATATTATCAAAACCACTCAAATTTTAAAGAATGATTTTCTAAGTACCTTTAATCAGATTACCTCTAAAACCAAGAAAAGAGATTATCTGTCCTCTCTCTATTACTTCATTAGCATAACACTAGATAGTTTCTATCATTTTAGTTTAGGTCTTGTAGAAAAAAGTATGGAAAATGCAAAGAAGGGAAATGATAAGATGGGCCCCAAAAGAGCCTTACTGGACTTTATGAGCTCCTCCGGGGATACCCGCTGCTAGCTGGCAACTGCTGAAGTTTGAGACTCAAATTGGAAGTGAAGGTAAAGAGCAAGGTGCCGAGAGGAGCCAAGAGGCCAATCTATAGCTGCCAGTGGGGCCAAAGTACAGAGCTAGGAAAAGAGAAGGGATGTTGGCAGGCACGGTAATAGAATGGGTCCCTCCCCGCCCAGCCCCCTCCACACCTGTCAAGGTGCCGACGACCTTGCAAGAGCACGGAGCCCTCACCCCGCGGATGTGCTCACACATGTCTCTGGCCCAGCAAATCTGGTTACTCTCTGGTCACTGCATGCAACGCCAGCCATTTGCCAGAACTCTCCCCCCAACTCTCTGTCCCATCCAATTTATGGTCCCCAAATGCCTATAACTGGCAAAAAAAAAAAAAAAAAACACCACCCAAAAACAAAAACAAAACCCTCATGTGCTAAGGTAAAATGCCAGTTCCACAAAAGCAGAAATTTCTGTTTTCCTTAAGTGGTTCTATGTCCTGGAGCTACCACAGTACCTAGCATGTAATACATACCCCATAATTACCTGCCGATGAGTATCAGTCCAGAAAAATTATATTTACATCTTGGCGTGGATGACATTAACCTTGCAAAAGGATTATACTGATAATATATCAACTCTTTTATAGAGATACAAATATTTTAAATATAGGGCCTAAGGGATGCCATAACAAAAAATAACGTAACCAAGGAAGGCAAGTTTCGCTAGATATTCAGACAAGACGAGGTTTGGGGTTTGAGTCATTATACTACAGGGCACTATATATCAATAGTCCAAGTAAATGAACAATTAACAGACTATATGAAAACATTAAAAAGAAAAATAAATTAGGACTTAAAAAATTACAGACATCTTATGGAAAGTAATTTTTAAAGATGTAGAGGCTACAAGAGAAACTCTTCAAATTCTGGCCTGGGACAACAAGGTACTCGAGATAGTTCTGTGTTACTGCATGAATGAGAAAATTTAGAAATAGCAAACAAATAAATGATCATTTCCCTTAAAAGTCTCCTCTCAGCTAAAAGCCCAAGTTTCTTGTTCTACATAAAATCCTTATAATTTCCACACTGGCTCGTTGTTTCTATATAACAGTACAAAAATATAAACAGTCAGTTACATATAACCAAAGAATTAAGAACTCAAATCACTGAGAAAAAAAAATAAGCTTTCATAATTTTTAAAAGGTTATTAAGTTACCTAATAAGTCAATACAAAGTTGCAGCAAGGTGATGAAAACAGAAGTTGTTACTACCATTCTACTTCTTTTCCTTAAGATTTCTAGGAACTAACTGCCATGGATATGTTTTACTACTCATAGAAAAGAAGGGGGACTGGTAAGAAAACTGCTCCTTCATAATTCCAGGAATGTGCCAGGGAAAAATTCTACTCTCCCTTCTCCGATAACATTCAGGACAAAAAAAATTTAATATAATGTTCTAGTAAATTGCCTTCACCTCTGATCTTGGTTTTAAAGAAATTAATTTTAGGGTTGCACATCAGAGTAGGTCTGGGTGAGTCTGGTGATTTTCTAAAGTGCTACAAAAAAAAGGGGGGGGCTATGGGCTAAAAAAGAGAACTATATATTCCTAAGAGCTTAATTACTTTCTACAAATAAAGTGCAAAACCCTTTACATAAAAAAGTACTTTTAAAGCTTTTAACCTAGTATGCCATTTAACATGTGCCCAAGGAAAGGGTAATGCTGATGGGAGCAGTTATTTTGTAGGCTGGAAGAGGACCTTTCCTGATACTGTCTAAATTCCTTATCTCTCAGTGGCAACAAATACCTAGGAAGAGAGACTTTCCCCCTAATCTAACCCATAAGCACACAGACGCAAAGTTTAAAATAAAATAAAATTACCTCTGAGGCAAAGTTTACCAGAAGAGCTTAGTAAAAATACCAAAATAGCTGAACTTCAATCTGAGTGGGAAGAAAATAATCACAGGCTTGACAAACAACCCCTACTTAGGACAAGGCTGCACCCTTTACTTTCTTACCCCACTCACCGCTCACAAGTTAGGAGCTTCTAATGACTGCAAAACACAGCACAACTTCTCTACTTCCACATTCAGAGCAACTGAGAGAAGATTTTCAGCACGTTTAAAATGTCCTTAATTTGAGCAGACTACTTCGCAGACCACAACAATAAAATACTATGTGTTTGTACCTTCGTGATGAGGTCTGTCCAACCTTAACAAATCCAAAATGCCATCCTTAAATGGCAGTGTCTTAAACCACAATTTGTGGAAAAGCCTAAGAATGTTAACATAAATTCCCAGGGGTAGCATTCTAAATGCAGGGAACAGGTACTATGTCCACAATCAACAGGACTCTAACCAGCTGGGAATAATTATTCTTCTTTTTTAAAAAAGGTCCTAATTAATTTGTTATAATGATAGATTTATCCCTACCTGGCATCTTGGAGGGTACTGGGCACATCCCCAAAATAAAAGACTGGATTTGAGCCTTATTAGAAACACTAGTGACCACTTTAAAACAGACCCACAAACTAGGGGTTGGCACTGCAGAATTTCACATTCCCATTAATTACCTGAACTGCCTGAAAGCCATTACAGACTGGGTCCAATAGTCCTGCCTGGGCCCTTGCTTTTCGGGGAGCTGCTTGCTTTCTTACTGGTGTGAACTTTGGGGAACACTTCCTGTGGACCATCTCCGTCTCCTGGGCAGAAAGGGGTGCCTCCACTTCCTCTTTAGATGCTATGTTGGATTCTTCTGGATCGTATGGTGTCAACAGAGTCCCATTTTTTACTAAACTTGTGCCACCACAACCTGTATCATTTCCCTCCAGATCTGTGAGAGAGAGATGTAAAACCTCAGAAGACTCTTCCACCAGTTCCCTACTTCGCACTGTGATTGGAGATCCTCCTGGTCCATATGTTTTCCCTTCCTCTCCAGGATTAGAAGTACACTGGCTTTCTCCATCTCTTGGTGTCATTAAAGGATCACACTTAACAGTGCCCTCTTTCAAATCATTCTGCAGGCAGCAATTTTCACCATGGATTTCCCTTTGACCACTTACACATTTTGTTTCTTCTAGTGGAGAAACATCATGTAAAATCATTCTGAAATTTTCATCAGGGTGGGCACTTCTACATGAAAGCAATGGGATTTTCTGTTCACTAATGGAATAAACAGAAAAGAATGGTCCGTATTGCTCTGCTATATGAATATCTTCAGCAGAAGACAAGCTTCTAATTCGTGACTGGTCTTCAGTTAAAATGCCCTGTTTTTCTTCCCTCTCTGCTGGAGGGCTACATAACCCAGAGTCATCCTCCTCCGATGTTAAAGAATTAGTACCCCACCTGCACTTGCTGTCTTTGGTAACGACATCTGACATATCAGTAGGTTCAACAAAAGAGCTTTCACTTTTGTTTGCATAATCCATAAAATTGGCTGGGACAAACATACGCCACGACCGTCTATGTTCTTTCTTTTCTGCATGGGATTTGGCTTTGGGTAATCCTGTGGTTCGAATGATATCACTATTTAGTTTGAGCGCATCAAAGATCATCTTTTCATCTAGTTTGTTAGCTTCACGACCTCTCAGCTCAAATACACTGGAAGAAGCAAGGGCACCGTTAGAGCATAAAGAACTAACATCCAGTGTTCTGTGACTGTAGGGTAAAGTCCGATCGGTAAAATGCCTGGAAGACAGGCTACCCTTTGAACCAGAGTCTATCTGTTCATTTAGTCTGACAGTGTCATAGATTGACCGCTGTGGGACGTAACAGTCTTCGATATTTAGGTCCTCTTCTTCTTCACCTTTCCCTACACATGGGGGATTCTGACGTAAACAGTCTGGTCTGCTGAGTGGCTTCCCCATTTTGTAGATAGTTAAAACAAATATTGCAGCTCTTGACACAGAAAATAAGAAAGAAGGTAAAGCATCTTTCAAAAAAGTGTACTTCTGACCAGAGTTATAGTGTCCTCAGCATAAAGACATGCTCAAATAATAACAGGTTGTGATCTATGAGGTGTTAAGGTCATCATCATCAGTGCATCACTCTAAATGCAACTACCTTTTACCTGGTTCTTTTTGAAATGAGTCTAAAAAATAAAGTGCATCAAGAAAACAGAACAGAAATCTCCTTCCTCCCCCTTCCCCTGTTCCCCAAGTTCCCTAACACACACTCCAATACACAGAACAAAACAAACACACACTTAACAGTGGCTCAATCAAAACATTCCATTATCAGTCCATTTCCCTTTTTAGTCTAATTTTGCATCTGAGATTTCCAGGTTAAAATTTCCAAATGAGCGAGCATTTTTAACAGGCTGAATGTTAATATCCGCAGAACTCTGTTTAACTGTAATCCACTTAAGGATGGCTTGCAAAACTTCATCTCCTTTATAAATAAACCATGCTTCAGAAACTTAAAAGACAAACACAGGGGCCATGTATTTTTCAGATCAAGGCACAAATCAAATCTTCAGAGAAAAATAAGTTGTCTAATGCTGTTATGAAAGTTAAAGTCTTCTTTTACTTTTTTTGGGTGTAGCTATAAATAATCTTGATTCAAAAGGCAGTTTTTCTTCCCATATTAAGCTTCTTCGAGGCTACCCAAAAGAAAAAAAAAGTAGACTTTTGGACAGCCAAGCCAGGACAATCCAACAACCGTTTAAAGTAAACAGAAAGCACGGTGTACTATAAACTCCCCTTTAAAAAAAAAAAAAAGCCATTTCCAAAGTCTTATCTGATCTTCCTTAAGGCTTATTCCACCTGAGGAAACTGCAGCAGAGAAGAGCTCCGGGTTTCCTCTAAGGCACAAGCAGCGCAATTCCCATTCAGCTGAAAACCGAGACTACTCTAGCCTTTGAAACTGACCCACTGTGGCCGCGGTTTGGCTTTCATTTTAGCTACAGCTGGAGAGAGGCAGAGGTGGCCGGTGGGGGAGGCAGACAGTCAAGGAACTCCAGCAGGGACGTCCTGCGCTGTCCCCAGCTCCTCCGGGCAGTGCGGTCCCCGGCAGGCATCCTCCCGAGCCAGGGCGCCGCCAGCAACGCCCTCTCTCTTCCGGCAGCCCCGACTCGTCCCTTCGCCGAGCCGCGCTCCCGGCCCGCAGCGCCAGGCTTCGCTGCTACGCCCTCCCGCGACTTAACTTCGCAGTCATCTTTTTCTTTGACTCCTGGCCTCCTCTCGGGAGCTGGCGAGCTGCTTCAGGGGGAGGTACCTAGAGGCCGGGAGGCGGCAGCGCAACAGCTTGGTGGTGACATCAGCGCCCATCAGACCCGCTCCCGGCACCGGGGAGAGGGGCAGCTCGGGTTCAGAGATCCCCGAAATCCCACCAACTACGTGATTCAACTTGGGGAGGGATCCGAAGGGGTCGCAGAGGTAGAGCCTGACTCCAGGGACTCCCTGAGGAAAGCCTTTTGTGAACGCCCCTAGCCGTGCTCATTTGAATATTAAATATTAAATAGAGGGGGAAAGGGCTACGCAGGTCCCTACCCTCCAGATGAAACCACACCCTCAAACCACACCTCAGGCGCTGCTGTTGCAGACTCTGTTTCAGTAGCATTTGCCATGCAAAGTGCGGATCACTTTGAATCCGACGGTGAATCATTGCTTTTTAAAGCCCAAGTTCAAGTTTGACTGTTCTCCAGAGTAAATTATTCCTGTGGGCACAGTCTTGAGCGCTGCTGACATGAATATCGGTAGTTACTAATAACCACACAGGCCCCTGGAGCTTAATGCAAGGCTCAGACAAAGATCAAGGGCAGCCAGTGACTCTGGATATTTAATAAACAAAATCACATCCGCAGATGGTTATCGATGGAACACTCTTTAAAAACACTGAAAAATTCAGCAAGACAAACCTTAACCTTTGCAGGAAAAATTAATAATTTTGTTTAGATAAATAAAATCTATCCATTTTTTATTTTATGAAATAAGCAACACTATTAGAGTAGCAGACAGACCTACAAATTAAGGTGGATTGTTTTTTTCTCAACCTCACAAAATAATCATTTGAACGTAAATAAAACTGTGTTGACCCGAAGAAGGCAGTTATGGTAAAATAATAAGAATAAGAATAAGAATAATAACCTTATAAACATTCTCTGGTAATTTTACAGAAAAGATGTGGCTGGGAACTTTTGTACTTTTAATGAGAAAACATTATTCCAAAATTATTTTTATAAACTTAAGAACTGAACCTTAAAAAAAAAAAAAACCTTATTTCCAACCAGAACTCTATAGGTAATAACACCCATTCAACAATTATTTGATGCAATTCAGTATGTGGCCACCATTAAGTTGGGAAATGAAAAATATATACATATATAGCCATCTATAAAGACAAATGTGTATAAAAGTACCTATTAATATCACAGTATCAATGCCCATTTTTCATAGTCAAGTAGTGAAATATTTCAATAAGCCCTTGATCCTCTGGTGCTTGAGCACAGAGGTTGTTCTGGGGTACTAACAGTAAAAAAAAGAAAAAAGTGCACACAGTTACCACGTTTGAATAGTAGACTGGGCACTAGACTGAGAATTATGAGAGACCAAGGGTTTTACTCCCAACTGTCCCTATCCTGATATGTTTAAGACTGAAAAGTACTTATTCATGGCAATATTAATATTCAAGTTTCCAAGAATATGGATGAGTACCTTTCCCTAAACATCCTGAGATTCTCATGAAACTTTCCATAAGAATGGCCCTTATTCTCCTTAGAATCTTACTCTGAATCATTACCAGAATATTATTTGGGCTTTATGCAAACCTAAGAAGAGCAACGTGTAACTTTCACATTTGAGGTGGATAGTGTATTTTTTTAAAGTTAAATTTTTAAACTACATATACAATCCACTTATAAATTCAAGCATTCATAAAAAAAGTACTATCTACCAAACACCACAGTAAGCACTGGCAAAACATTGGTGCAAAGAGATTCAGTACCACTGTCCTTATACAACTTAGAGTACAGTGGAGAATATGGGTGAGAAAATGGGCACAATATACAGTTTGGAACTAAGGAATGTTAAGGGAAATTGCCCTCGGTGATTATGTTTAAGTATATGCCATTTATTTAATAACTGAATTCCTATTTTATTAAACTAATTTCAACTAAGTCTACAAATGATAATCCTAATAATTCTGATTCAGGTTAAAATCTGAGCTATTGATATTATATTAGTATTTATGATAATTATAGTGTGTGTGTATATATGTATGTATGTATACACGATGCATATATGTATATATCTTTGTTACTTAAAATCACATTCCAGGGGTGCCTGCGTGGCTTAGTCGATTAAGCACGTGACTCTTGATTTTGGTTCAGGTCACGGTCTCAGGGTCTCAGCCCCTCCCCACCCTCAAAAAAAAAAAAAAAAAATCACACTCCCAAGGTGTATCTGGATAACTAAAGAACTCACACATTTTTAGAGCAAAGCTAGACTGGTTTATCTTCCCTTCCCAAATTTTATTTATACAGCTACTTTAAATGTTATAGTCTCTAATGTTAATAAAATCAAGATGTATTATATAATATATAATAAAGATATGTTAAACTGTTAAATATTAATCATTATATCTAGACCTCTCACATTTTCATAATACACAATGAATAAAATGAGCAAAGTTCTTCTGAAAAATAGTCAACCCTATTATTTCATACATACAGAAATCACAATGTTAAATGTTCCCAAAATGTGACTGCTTACTCGATGTTGCTTACTAGGTATTCGTGAGCTAAAGTATCTCCTAAAGGCAGATGATTTTGGAAAAGTACACAAATTCTAACTGCATAATAGCAAACTAGTACCACTTTCTCATTTTCTATTTCTAAGGTGAAATTAAGTCATTGAAAAAAAAAGTTCTCCAAAAGTCTTACCACCAAGTGCAACAATCCATTTCATAGAAAAGCTAAAGGCTAATTTTACCAACTAAAACATGCAGTTTTTAGGGCTGAAGGATTGGTAATATTGAGAAAGTCAATGTGCAGTAAGCGGAGAATGTGCATTATCCACGAAAACGGACAGGAGTATTTTCCTGTCGCAACAGTTAGGTACTGAAATCTGGATCAGAAGCCAAACAAGAGATATATGGTTTGTTGGGGGAGGGGAGAATATGGTTTGCTATGACACAAAAATAAGCCTTTGGAGCAACAATTTCTGTTTTTCTCTAAAACATAAACACTACTAGATAATGAAAACAAAGAATCCCATGTTTTTAATTTCAAAAATAATAAACATCTTCACATAAATAACTAAAGGATTTTCAAGGATACTTATCAGATGAATATGCAATAGCTATTTATTTTAGTAGAAGTAGTTTATATTTAAAAAAAAAGTAGGATATGATAACCCACCACAAAAGCAAACAACTTCAAAAACACTTAACAGACTTACTGTCTGATCTTGATGGGAATTTATCTTGATGTGAATGCTAGGTTAACAGTTTTAATAGGCATTTGCTATTTTTCCTGTAAGTAACTATAATATTATTTTTCCTCTATCTTCAATATGGTTTTCAGATGACAGCAGATAAAAAATACTCTGATAAAAAATACTCTGTGTAACAGAAAGTGATTCTATATATAACACTGCTAACTGAAATATAGGCATATGTGCATATATAACTTCTGAAAGTTAAAGTTTTTTTAAAAAAAAACTTAAGGTTAAAAAAGTTTTTGCAAGTTAAGCAAAAACCAATGTCTCAATGTTCAACCTCCCTCAGAAAACCAAAAACCAAACAAAACCTGAAAACACTTTTCATACTAAGACACTACTAAAACAAAGTAGTCTTGAAATTAAGGCAATTAATAAGAGAGCAACAGGATATGTGAGCACAGACATTTTCTCAGGGTATCCTGGTTCCTGGACAGCTCCAAAAGCTTTCCAGTTAACTTTATAACCACAGCATTGACCTCCCTGAGACATTACTTAATGAATGATTACAGTCCTAGGCAACAACTTAAAAAACATTTACAGATCAAATTTTCTTAACAAGAGATCAATGTGTAATTCCATAATCACAAACCAAATTCTCTCTCTCACACACACACAGACACACCCACACCTTTAAGCAACTTTCCACATTAATAAATTATGTAGACCACCTTTCATCTAAGGGAGGTCTATATGATAATGACAGTAGATGTGATAATCTGGCACTGGGGGAGGGGATAATCCCTTTAAAATGGTGATGTAGTTTTATCCCATTAACAACAAAATAAAAAAAAAAAATAAAAGAGAAGAAAAAAAAATCCTTCCCTCCTCCCCCCACACCTGGCACATAAAATCTCTGGCTAAAACTGCCCTCTGAACAACCTACTTTAATTCTCAATCTTAAAGCAATAGAAGAGAGAACCATGCAGCATAGAGAGTGACAGTGTTACTTAGCAAAAGCAGAAAGAGAACGCACGTTGCCAAGCACCCATGTTCTACTGGTTTTTGAGTGAGAATTAGGAGGTTTTACTGACACCATACAGCAGATCAGTGTCAGCTCTCTGTAGCTTGGCATCCTGGTCTCTGCTTGGGTGGGTCTTCTCTCTTGCCCAGCATGTATGATATTTTTTCTTCCTAAAATCTTAAGTGCCACACTGATGCTAGCTGATTAAATGATGTGACCTTCCCATAAGGCCCATGCCTCAAGTTGTGGTTTCTACAGTGAAAATATTTTCATTTTTTAAAAATACCAGAGGAAGATATCGTACAACTGCCTTGCTAATAAAGTCACGTGAACAGAAATCCAGTCAAGTAAGTAAGAATTTTTTCCCTAAGAAAAACCTCTTCTACAACAGCTTTACTTCATGTCCTCCTGTTCTCAACTAAAATGGGGAACAATTCGCCATAGGCCTCTATATAACAATATGGGCACACTTAAAACCCACTATGTTAAAGCATTCTCTGGATAGTTCAATTTTATCTTTAAAAATATGGTGATATCACAGAGATTGTTTTAAGATCATATCATAAATACCTTAGGAAAGTACTTGGTAAGTGATTTATTTCAGCAATACTATTTACAAATAGGGCTCCAACTGCCTGGTTTCTGCAGCCTCAAGATACCTGGCATTTTAGCTGACCACTATTCAAATGAAGACACCTGGGTTAAACAATGCCTTCACAGGGACCAGAGAACATGTATCCCAGTGTATGAGGCAGGTGTTTTGGTCTCTGTCTATGGTTTTGGTTTGGCTTAAACATTTTCTGCTCTATATAATTCTATTTCAATTTTGAAAATAAAAACAAATCAGTTTAGAGAGACTTTGTACTGGAGATACATTATTTGTGGGGACAAACTGAATTACAACTTGGGGCAGCAACAGAAATAAACAGTAAAGCAGTTCTGAGGTAAGCCTTTTTACCATGGCCTCTATAGAGGTGGGAAGGGTACATGTTTAGCTAGGATGTGACTATATATGTTCATTAAAACATCAGGTTTCTTTGATATTCACTGAAATTAAATCAATTCAATATGGTGACAGTGATTACTTCATGATGATCAGAAGAAGATCTGACTGGCTGTTGATGACATCACAGGAACTGCTGGGACATGTTCCTTGTATACAGTTGGTTATATGTGTCTTTGATAGATAAAAATGTGGAAATATTAATATTACTTAATAATGTAGTTTAGATTTGAAGATAATGTTACGCTAGGAATCTTTAGCAGGAGGCAGGGAATGGGGAACACCAAAGGGAATTTTTTCTTTTCTGCCTAGGAATTTATGATGATGCGCACAGAATTTAATGTAATATAAACAATTTAAGCAGAAAAATGATACTTTAAATTATCAACAGTAAGAGAAAACACCTCACATTTCATACATTTTAGTCAGGTGACTAATATTTAGAAGTCAGAAAACATATGGTAAACAGAACTCACGCAAATAATTTAAAAACCTTAAGCTAACACAAAAGTTAATACCAATCTATTTTCAAAAATTTGGAATAGCTTTCACAGACATGAATTAGGACATTTGGTTCAGAATAGCATATGTATTTAATCATTATGTTTAGGCTGGTATCTTAAACATGAATTAATTTTGAACTTTCAAGGATATTAACTGCTATTTCTTAGGTTAATTTTTAGAAAAAAAAAAAATGGAAGCAGAGAAGTCTTACCTAATTTAAATAACCCATTACCCTCCCAGTGACTACAAGGCACCCTCTACTGAGTAGCTAGGTAATAGCTAGGTAATAGCTAAGTTTCAGTCCTACTCTGAATTTTATATTATGGAAAATGGTTATAAGATTCTCTCCATGATATTACGTTAAACTAAAGCTACCTGAGAGAGTAATGTCAAACTAGATTACATTTCAAAGTCTAATAAAAAATAGACCCTTCTATTTTATATTTAGAAATTATAAAAAATAGCTATTATTAGCAGACTATTATTATTATATTAATAATATAGATTATTCTACTTAATATTTCAGTAAGATTTAAAAATTTTTTTATATTAAAACTAAATGTCCAACAAAAGCCTGCCCAACAAAAAACAAATTAAGATCTGAGTGGTTCACAAACTGATCTGCCACTTGAATCAAGAAAGACAATCTCACTTAGACAATGACACGTTTGGTCTATGTTGGCCGCAGAAGCGGTGGTAGTCAACACCATCACCATCAACATTACAGCATCTACACACATATCTATCTCATTTTTCTCATAGCAGCTGGTTTTATAGGACACTTAGGGTATTACTAGTCTTTGGATTCAAATCAACAATGGCTTGTTAATTAGGCCACCCAAATTTGGCTACAGCAGAGATTTTTTTTTTTAAGTTTTTTTATTTATTTATTTGACAGAAAAGAGATCACAAGTAGGCAGAGAGGCAGACAGAGAGAGGAGGAAGCAGGCTCCCCACCAAGTAAAGAGCCCGATGCGGGGCTCGATCACAGGATCCCAGGATGATGACCTGAGCCGAAGGCAGAGGCTTTAACCCACTGAGCCACCCAAGGGCCCCTAGAGCAGAGATGTTTTAAAATTTCCCAGAGAAAATACCAGATGTGCATCATGATGAATCAAGTTGACACAAAATGCTGTATTATTTCCACCAAAACATCCAAGCTGGGACACTCAGTACTTGTGTGACCTTGGGCAAGTCACCTACCTAACTCCTGGCTCTCAGCTTCCTTACACTAAGATGGGGATAATAATAGCATCCATGTCTCAGGACTGTTAACAGGATTAAGGACAGAGTTTAGAGTAATGCTTGACAGGTAGTAAGCCCTCCATAAATATTAATTGTTATAATTGCTTTTTTTAGAACACACATACACACACACACACACACAAATAAATAGAATTAGTGACTGTGTCTACACTACCATCTTTATTTACCATAATAACATTCTTGTTATTTTTCCCCCTCTGGTCCTCGAATATATTAAATGTAGACAACTTGTCCACTTGGAAACTTTTATTTTAGTCACTGGGTCTCAAGACACTGAAGTTATGTCAAGATGTTCTTTATTACTAAATTTCATTAAAATCAATCAACTCCTTCCAAAGTAATCAGAAAAGAGACAACACAGCATGATAAGTGGTTTATTTAGAAGAAATGACCACTTTATTTCTCTTCACAATCAAATAAAACAATCTCTGCAGCCATTAATGGTAATGATGCCTTTGTGCTTTTGAGTTTACAAAACACTTTCAATGCACTGGTGAGCGAGTTCCTCTTACCTCTGCTTTTTCTTACTTTCAAAAGAACTTTCTCTAGAGAGAGCCACATTTTTCAATGTACTCATGACTGGGAACACAGAGAGGGAGGCATCTACAACCAGCAGCACCAAAATTATTACTTTGGCCCATTTTCTTACAAGTAGTTGAAGTAGTTTTTTGTTTGTTTGTTTGTTTTTCCCCTACACAAATTCACAGAAAATCCAGAGAAATGATAATTTTTCACAAAGGCACTGGACATGCTTCAATTTCACTAGGAAGAAGGCAACTTGATTATTGCCATTCAAGCACTCAAAATTTGTCAGGGTTCTACAGAAAATTCCAGAGACTCACTCATCAAGCTCTCCCCAAGTCTTTGAGGCAGCCATTGTCACAGAACTTTGTTTTTATAATAGCAAATCCTCTCATGTGAAATCTCAACTTTGCAAACCAAAAACAGGAAAGTCTGACAGACCAATTAAGGAAGTAAAATCAACAGTGTGACAGCCTTCCCTTAATTAATTAAGGGAAACCTCCCTAAAATGGGGATAGGAAGTTCAGGAGGGGGAGCTCTCATTGCCTACCACTCTGTCCTCAACTGAAATCCAACAGGAAGAGACAGAGCTTGCGAGCGGACACTAATTCTTCACTGCTGCACAGACAGGAGCAAGAAAGGTTTACCTCCTCCTCCCTAAGGCCCACAACAGTCCGGCCAAGGAGAGACGGTCACAACTCAGCCAGTGAGAAGCCACTATCCTTTCAAATCCCAGTTTACTCCAATGGATATTTTGTTTATAACAGCCTTCCCAAATTCTAGCTTTCCTCTACCAAAGAATGTTCCTCTCCTTTGTTCTCCAGACTTGTCTATGGTTCTGCCCCAGCTTGCTCGTCCCACCCTGCAATTCTCTAATAAATCAATCTTTTGCTGGTAAAATAATTGGCAGTTTTACTTTTTAAGGTTAACACATTCTTCGCCTTCAAAAATCAGTGTCTATATAGATTCACAGATTTTTAAGCCCTGAAGGAACTGGGCCTTAAAGGTATCTTATAATAAACCACAAATAACCATAATAGTAATAAGAAAAAGAAGTTATTTTTCAAAACTCAGTCCCCAAAATAATGTTATTAAAGCTGAACAAAAGAGATACTATGTCAAATATAACAGCACAGAATTTGATAGCACATCTGATTCTTACTCATTTCTCATGGGAAACAATTCATAGTTTCACAAATGCTACTTTTATTTGGTCTTATTTTTATCCTTTATGTGCAAATGGTGGGACTAATTGTCATACCGGTCTTTACTGCAAAGTAAAATACTCCTCATGAATAGAACAAGACCCATGCTAACCCCAAAGATTCATACTGGTCCCATGCAGCAAATTCTTGATATGCAGGAGCCCCTCTGTACAGTTTGCTGTACAGGGTTGAACCTGTCTTTGTCCATTGTAGAGATACAATTTCTGCCCTTACTATCATAAATGAAGTCAAATCCAGTGACACTGCACATGGTCCAACCATTTTTATCTAATGTTCTATTTATTAAGCTCACTCCAAGCTATCAAGTGGCAGACATTTCTAGCACTGAGGAACTTACCATTCATCAAAAATATTTTATTCCTAATCCTCTGGAGCAGGAGCCCAAGATCTGTTTTTATAAAACCAGGATTATAACATGGAACTCCACTCTGCCTTTCAAAATATGAACTTTTGGAAGAAAAAGTTTACAAAAGAAATTAAATTAAAAAGGATAAGAAGACTATAAAAAGGAAAAGAGGAAAAGACTATAATTCATTTAAATAAAATGCTGGGAGACAAACATGAAGAGAACAAGCTTTTTATGTTATAGTTAGGCCTCTGCAGGAGAGTTTAAAACATGGCTCTGGTCACTCCAGATGTCGGTTGTGAATGACATCAGAAACAGACCCTACAATGTTAGTTTCAGGCTCACCTAAAACTTTTCAAGCACCCTTTGACCTCTTGATATTATCTCAGGTCTAACCCTACAAGGGCCCAAATCCCTAGAAGTCTTAGAAATCTCCACATGCCTGGTTATTGCCTCCACATGTGCTCATTCAGGCTCAAACACTGTATGATAGCTATATTAGAAAGCTCTACAAAACAGGCAATCTGGGGCGCCTGGGTGGCTCAGTGGGTTAAGCCGCTGCCTTCGGCTCAGGTCATGATCTTGCCTCCCAGGATCGAGTCCCGCATCGGGCTCTCTGCTCAGCAGGGAGCCTGCTTCCTCCTCTCTCTCTCTCTCGCTGCCTGCCTCTCTGCCTACTTGTGATCTCTCTCTGTCAAATAAATAAATAAAATCTTTAAAAAAAAAAATTTTTTTTTAAAAAACAGTAAAAATGAAGAATTCCTACCTTGAACACGTCAAGCTGTTGGTTAATTGTCTCTGTTTCCATACCAACAGGGCCTTGAGACTCTTCATGTTCTTCAGCCTTCTGAAGCAGAGAAGAAAATTCCTTCAGTTTGCTGTAGAATTCTTCAAGACGTCCAATTGTCCCTTCAACCTGCTCTTCCCTGGCTTGGGCTCGATCCAGTAACTTGTTGCATTGTTTGCTTAAAGCTTCCAAGTCCCTTTTGATTCCAACAAGGTCAGGTGAGGTCTCTTCCATGGCCAGCATCATCTTGCAGGTTTTATTAGCATTGTCGTTGCTGGCTATGAGGGCTTCTAGTTTCTTCAGAAAGGCTTGAATAGCCTCCTTCTGCTTTTGCAAGGTGTCTATATCTCTCCCCACTGGGGCCATGCTATCCAATTCATCATCGAACTCTGCAAACTGAGAAAACATCTCTCGGATGGTATTCTGGAAATGCCCAATGCCCTGAAGTTTTGTTTCCAAGAACGAACACCTTTCATCAACCTGCTGATTCAGTGCACTATGGTCTTGAGCTAAGGTTTCTGCTTGTAGTAAAATGTCAGAGGTTCCCTTTGAGTCTGAGGCTTCTACCACGAGGTCCTGGGCAAGTCCTTTGACCAAATCTACCTGATGCTTTACAGTCTGAAGTGCCTTTTGTTGGGTTTGCAACACGGTCAGGTACTTGTTACTGTAGGCCTGGGGTCCTAGGGAGTCATGGGCATCCAGCTGTTCCTTTACACACTCAAGCTGCCTTTTAGCTTCTTTGGAAACTTCCTGAAATTCTTTCAACTTCTGGGCCATGCTTTCCAGACAGAGTTTCTTACTGTGAAGTTGTTCAGTGACCATCTCTACCTTCTGGATCAGTGATTTATTCTCATCTGTAACAACCTCTTTATCTACCTCACAGACACTGAGCAAGCTGCTGGCTGCGTTGTTGAGCAGTTCTACCATCCCCAAGTGTTGGTTCATTTCCTTCTGCAAAGACTTTAACTTGGCCATAGCATTCTCAGTTTCAGCAGGATCCAAGCAAAATTTTATTTCCTCCAGGTTATTCTGACATTCGTCTATCCATGGCTGGAGAGTCTCTACATGCTCTTTATACTTGCGGGCTTTTCCCAGTGAATCTTTTACCTTGTCTTCTCGTTCTTTCACCTGCTTATTAAATCCATCCCAATTGGTTTTAATTGTGTTTAGTTGTGACTGTAAGGCTGCCTTCTCAGACCCTTGTGTTTTTAATAAGAGATTTTCACCTTCTGCAATGGTTTTTTCATAAATATTAGACTGAGCAGACAGAGTTTTCCTAAAGTCTTCCTGGTCTTTAATTAATGACTCCAAGACATCAAGTCTGGCTGATATTGGGGGAGAACGGTTTTGCTCCTCTTTCTTCGTATCCAGCCAAACCTGGAAATCTTGGGACATTTGCTGAAATTGGTGAGAGCTTGCACAGGCTGCCTGAAGGTGCTGAACATGATTCTCTAAAAATGAAATCACAGATATGTTTATTTTACATCAAAATGTAATCTAATCTATGAAAAGCCAAGAGAAAAACCACCAAATAAGTGGACAGAACCGTCTAAAAGGGAAATGACTTGTTCACTGGTGCGGTTTTTACATATCACGAAGGCCCCACGCAGCAGCACAGAGGGACTGCGTGGGTCTGGGTTCCGGCTTAACCCCTCAAGAGCTGTTAGACCCTGGGTGGATGATTAAACCTCTGAGCCTCATCTCCCCAAGTATAAACTGGCAAAATTAATAGAAGCTGCTGTGGCAATTAAAGGATAATACACGTGAAGTTCTCAGCTTCATGCCTGTCATGGGAATGTGGTTGCAACAGTAATCATCTCATCATCATCACAGCGAACATCACCAGTATCCCATCAAAATAAAGGAGTAGGTCGGAGACAGTTGCTACAATCAATAAGCAAATCCAATCAATTAAAAAATATATAAACTGAGTATTTACTAGTTGCAAGGCACTCAGAGTTACAAACACAGTAGCCAACTGTGCTCTCTTCAGGTACTCACTCCTGTTGCCTCTGAGCCCCATGGGCACATCTGTCACATAATTAGGTCCAAGGTAGGTGAGAGAAGAACCTAGTGCCCACTGCTTCTCTCTCAGGGGGACTACCAAGACTTGGTGAGAGAAGAACCTAGTGCCCAATGCTTCTCTTTCAACATTCCTCTAGAAAAGCTTTCTGTGACAGGACAGAACAGAGTCACCACAGGTAAGAAAAGGACTCAAAGCATTTTTAAGAAGTATATTCACCTGTTCCTCTGGTGCAATGAAACTGTCATGCAGCAAAAACATTAATGGACATCTTTTAAAGACCGTTTTGAAATATCTGACATTTCCACGGTTATGTGACTTTTGCCCATTGTTTGTGCGTTACCCCCACAGCTGTGTCTGTGCTCAGTAGAGTGGCCCCTCCTTCCTCTGCGCTCTCAAGGAGGGCAGAGGCCCCTCAGGGTCCTAGATTTGGGGCCACCGCCTGGAAAGAGGCACGGTACTGATCTCCGTTTCCGGGAAATCCATGTATTCAAAGATAGACAAACCTGCTTTTTGTTCAACATCCTTAAATAATTTTAAGATGCCTTCCAGTTGCCTACTAAGCTCTGCTTTCAAGTACTCTTCCTTCACCAGTGCTGACAAATCCTCACAGAGGGTCTGGGCCACTTTTATCTGCTTCATTTCCTGCTCTAGTTCCTGCTTCACTTTTTGGGCTGCTTCCAACTGCTGGTTCATAGCCTCAGGGTGTGTGCTCACAGCCACACTGCTGCTGACTTTATTATCCAAGTCACTCAGTTTATCAGAAAGGCTTCTCAGCAGGCTTTGATACTGCGTGCTTTTAACAATGGCTTGGTCAATCCAGCTGCATCTGTCGCTCAATTGTCCCGTGAGGCTGTCCCACTTTTGGGTCACAGCTGCCAGTTGCTCTTTCACAATCCCGTGGAAAGAAGGGTGTTCACCAGGTCTGCTCAAGATGCCCCGGCCAGCATCTGTTAGCTGTTCGTACTGAGGCTTCCGAGTGTCAAATTCTTGCAGCAGAATCTAAGGCGAAGAGGTAACGAGGGCAAATAAACACCCAAATTATTGGATGATTGATTATGGAAAACGGAACTTTACATTTTTAGACAGACAGAAATGGTATTTATCTATCTAGTGTTTGCTTTTGTTTTTTAGTTCCCGTTGTCCTACTTTTTATTTCAAGGGCAGGGCAATGATGTTAAATTAATCCAAAGAGGAGTGGTCTCTATTATAAAAATTTTAGCCAAATAATCACATTGCTCAGAATGTAGGCTCAGTTCTGACTCTCATTATACAATGAGTGATCCAGAAATTTCCCTTTGTTAGTACATTTCATCTCTCTCAGGGAGACTACCAAGACTAGGGACAATGATTTTCCCCCAGATACTTTGCTTCCATTCTCTTCAGATTAAGAACATATATGAGCTAGGACATGTTGACTCTCAATGACCAAGATTGCTTCGTATTTTCAATATACAGGACTGGCCACACGGCTCTGAGACCATAGTAGATGCAGGGAAATCCGACTAGCACCGCGATGGAGCTTTTGCTTCTACTTCTGACTCATATCTCAGGGATTTTTTTTTTTTTCTCCTCGTGGGTTCATCCACTTTATAATTAGACCAGTCTAACCCATGTGTGGTTCAAGGTTCCCTCTTTGTTTTTCTTCTTCTTTCTCCCCTTTTTATTCTGTCTCTCCACCCCCTCAGGGGCATATTGCATGAGTTTTACAAGTTTCATTATCTTCTACCACAATCAAAATGAATAAAACCTCAAAGGAGTAATTTCTAAACAATAAAAAGCACATACCAGCTTCTCATAAAAATGTTATTAGTTACACAATCACATTAATATTTCAAAGAAGGCCCTTTTTAACAGGGTCTGCACAATCCACAAGATGACTGAAATGCTCAAGAGACTTGACCCACTCATGGGCTCAGGAGACTGTTCTGGGATGCCTCCTGGCTGTGGTACTCTGGGGGTTTCCCTCTAACCTCAGGACGGTATCTTACGGGCATCTGAAGCATTACAAATACACTTCCAGGCAGTTTAAGCACAAACCCATCCAAAGCTAATGTAATGAAATGAATGTAATGAAATGAAAACATTTGTCTTGTTAAGTCACATAACACTCACCACTCACCTGCACCTGCTGCCTCTGTGTGTTCAGCATATTTGGGTCAATTGACAAGGGCCCAAGAACACTGACCATCAGTTCTTTTTCCACAAGCCACTGTTTTAACTGAGCTTCTACAGTCTGGAACTGGGTTAGATTATTAGAGGATTCTTCCAGTTTTTGTTGTCTATCAACTGTTAACTGATTGAGTTCTTGCCACTTAGAATCTAAAAGAAAAAGATAAAAGATGAAACTGGTGTTTGGTATTTATACATCTAACATCACTGTCTATGTGAATACTGCAGGATATGACTCAAAATGATACATAATGGCTATCATTCGGTCTTTGTAACTCTACTTACACAGTTGATTAAAGCCTAATCTAAGAGTTAATTGCATTTAATGATACAGATTTTATGGTCCTGGAGCTGTGTGTCAACTGAAATATAAGAAAAATTTGAATCTGACCTTAGAAGAATATGTAGAATATGGAATATTCCTTAAGGCAAACAGGATCCAGAGATCCCTTATTTCTTCTAGAAGTCCTACAGAGTCTCTCTGTTCAACTGTAACTGACCTACTAGAACAAGGAACATTAACCCTTTCTTTGAATAGCAAATCTTCAATGATCAGTGCTGGGCAAATGACTCCCACATTTGTATATGTACGCCAATTCTCTTTTATTCAAATCGCACACAATGACAACTAGCTGCTTGCTTGGAAGTCACAACACTAGGAAATCACATCAACCCTTTAAACACTAAAAAACAACTTTTTCTTCTTATCAAAACTGGTGGATTCTTCTGATTTTCAGAGTTCTTTGAGAGGTTATTCTCTCTTCCTTATCACTGAAGTTCAATAATTCAGAATGTTCTTTCATGACTCTCTTAACTCCTGTCTTCTTGATCATAAAGCTTTAAACCTATCCCTTACATTCCTAGTGCCCTAACTCCATTTTGGTCCTCCTTGTGTTTTGCCTGGACTAGTGGTTCTCAAACTTCAGCTGCACAGAATCACTAGAAGGGATTAACACAGGTTGCTGGGTCCCTTCTCCCAAATTTCTGACTCAATAGGGCTGAAGAGGTACCTGAAATTTTGGCATTTCTACAAAGTTCCCAGGCAATACTGATGCTGTTGCTCCCCAGAGCACACCTTTGAGAACTATCATCCTAGACTACTAGTCTTCTCACTGGTTTCCTTGTAATTAATTAGTGGTTCTCAGCTGCAACCCATCTGGTTCTAAAATAACTTCCTTAAAACAATCACATAAATATGTCGCTTCTGTGATATCCTTTAATAACTAAGTTGTCACCACCTAGATGATAAAATAGAAGACTTTTGCTCACATTCAAGACCTCCCACAAAACTGATCCTAGTCTAGTAATATTAGAGGGTCTGGATCCTGAGGTGAAAACTCTGAGTCCTATTGATCCTACAATTACCATCCAAACAGGCTTCTGTTTACACCAGCCCTTACCTAACACACTCTACTCCCTCTCTATGTATCCCAGCTCAATCTTTCTGTCACAGTTCCACTAGACCTTATGCCTCTGCTAGGAATCCTTTCCTGCTGTTCCCACCCTTAAAACAGTTTGTTCCCTGAAGCCAAGAGTTACTGACCAGCATTTGAACATATTAGTCACTCAATAGTCACTGATGAGCGTGATTAGTTGATCAGACAGATTTTTTTCATGTAGCACAATAAAATAAATGGTCGCTCTTAATACAACCAATCTGTTAAAATGTACCTAATGACATCATTCTATATGGTATGTTCTAGTCAAACACAATCTAACAACAAAAATAATGCAATTCAAAAAGTGAACTGAGAGGGAGAAATACCAAAATCTTATCAGGAAGCTTTTTTGAAATACTCTTCACTCTCAACTCCTATTCTAAAATGCCTTGATAATACTGTCCCCCAAGTAATTCTGATTATCCCAGGTGAGAGCCACTGAATTAGGGACAAATAAATTATAATGCAACAGGAGTCTATGGTTGGATTAACTATACCTTTGAACATTAAGTTTCCTTAGGATAACATTTTTCAAACTAAAACATACTTACTGATTTTTAAATTTATCATAGCATATCTGACTCTAATGGAAGGACAATATTTAGCTCAACATAATGGAACAACTGATTGTAAAATAACCATTATAATTATAGTGAACACGCAGCACCTACTATGTGTCAGGTACAGTCTGTCTGAGCTGTACACACATTAACTCGTTGAATTTTCCAAACAATATTATGAAGTAGGGAAAATTAGTGCCATTGTCTTACATGCATTTCCCTTATCATAATAATGGGAAGGAGTGATAAACTAAAAGGACTTGTGAAGAGAATTCTGTGTTTATGAGAAACAGTTTCCACAGGGACAGGATGGAGATGAAAGGGTAACTCTAGATGAAGAATGGAAACTAGCAGACTTCTGTGGGGAGCTACTTTTTAACCCTTTCCCTGACTGGGAAAGAGAAGAACATAAAGAAGGGCCAAATGAGTCCCCTGAAGGAACTCCAGGGAGGAGAAGGGAGCTTACCTTTTCCAGACAAAAAAAATAAATACATTTAAAAGGAATATTTAAATTTATATTATATATATATATAAATATAATAAAATATATATAAATATAATAAAGCATAAAAAATAGAAACACCAAAAATCAAGTAAAAAAAATGACAAAAACATGGTACTTGATGCACAGCATTTTATTCATTAGTATCTACACTCTTCATAAAAATAAATTTTGTTACGGTGTTTAGCAAGATAAATACAGGATATGCCCAGTCCCAGCATACTATAATTTAAAATGACATTTTTAAATTTGCAACATCTTAAACATGAAACATTAAAGCAAATTCAAAAATAACTGAGGCTGGTGGATACACTTTTTTCTGATAAAGACTATGATTTAAAAATGATTGTGCTCCTCATTCACAGACTCTGGGATAAGTGACGTGACATACCAATTTCCGTCAGCATCTGTTTCCACTTGGGGGCCTCAGGAGTGTCTGGGTTCTCCTCCAAGAGCTCTGTCAATTTGTCTTTCAATTCCTGTACCTTGTTTACATTTTGCTTCAGTTCAGCCTCAAATGTCTAAACAAGGGGAAGAAAACTGTTACAGTATGTCAACATCAGAAGACAAAAACACAATTGTAATAGATGAAAATTTCCACTGTGAGTGCTGAAGTGGGTGAGGGACCAGAATTCAGCAGTTAACTATTCTCCTCTCCTTTTAGGAAGCAGCCTTCAACCATCTGATAAAGGAATCCAAAAGAGGAACGCTACAGCTAGGGAGAAAATGACTCTAGTCCCCAGGAGCTGGGAAGAACTTCCTGTTATTCTTAAATCCCTCTGGAAAAAAGGAAGATGACATCAATAATATTGTAACTGATAAGAAAATCAGTCTTGATAAAGGCTGTCAGCTTTGAGAATCTACTAGTGAATCAACACTGTCCTTGGTAACATGCTATAGAATTCAAACATAGACATTTTTGCCACTGTTGTCACAGTATAAAATCATTTCCCCAATCCTGACAGATGGAGAAAGAAATGCCACCTATTAAACAAAGGGAAAGTGTGAGCTATCCTATTTTATGTTGGACAGAACAAATCCCTAATACACCTAAATAAATATTTTCCAATAACTGACTGGTTAAAACCCAAGACTTAACCTGATTTAAAGGTGGCGAAGTTGGGACGCCTGGCTGGCTCAGTTGGTGGAGCATGCGACTCTGGAACTCAGAGTTGTGGGTTCAAACCCCACATTGGGTATAGAGATTACTTAAAAATAAAACTGTTTAAAAAATAAAGGTGGCAAAGGTGCTTATGCCCCAATAGTTCACTCATTTTATAATGCATGTATGTGTAAAACAGGTGACTGTGATCATCACTTTCTACAGAAAGGCACATCGAACAAAACTGGCAAGTTATTTGCTGAAGGTTACAGAGCTGGGAATCAAAACATGGGTCCTGATGCCTAGGCATCCGATCTGGATGCTGGTCTGTTCTCTTTCAGGTCTTCAGGAAATGTATCTGCAGGATGTACCTTATTCTGCTCCACCTGCGTCTTCACGGCCTCGGTGTCTGTCGGTGTCGGTGCCTGGTGCCACTTGGCCGCAGTCTTGTTCATCTTCTGGAGCCACTGCATCATGGCGCTGGATTCTTCCTGAGCCTTTTGCAATTTGGAGAGTTTAGTATTCAGTTCAGCTATTTTGTCCTTAAGTAAAAGGCCAAGATCTTCATAACCATGGCTTATGTCAGTCATATCCTTTTTAATGGATGTCAGTCCTTAAAGTAATAAAATAAAATAAGATAAAATCAGACACATATACTTTCAGGACGTTTAGAGGAAAGCTCTAGAAATAAAAGTTTGCTTTATATGATATTCCCTTCAATTTTGTCCATATTAAGCCTACTATGATAAAGTCATAGATTTTTTAGAATTAAAGGTTTAAAAACCCTAAAAGAACTACCTTATAATGCTATTTAATAACTAACGATTTAGGTACATTGCATAATACAAGTGAAATGAAAAAGAGATTTTTCAATGGAATGGGAAACCAAAGCCATGAAATGCTATGTATTAAGTCCTTAGGAATCAAACTCAAGAAAATACCTCAAAGAATATTATTCCAAGTAACAAAATATCTTAGATTATTTAACGAAAAAGAAGAAAACACAACCAAATACCAAACCAAACTACCAGATTTCACTAACTTGAGGTGAACAAAATTATATGGAATGTGATATAAATATACTTATGAGGAAATTACTATGATATAAAATAATATCATTTTAGGGGCCCCTGGGTGGCTCAGTCGGTTAAGTGTCTGATTCTCAATTTCAGCTCACTCAGGGTCATGGGGTCAAGCCCCGAGACAGGCTCCACAGTTGTTGCAGACTCTGCCTGAGATTCTCTCCCTCTCCCTCTACCCCTTCCCCCAATCACACTTTCTCTCCTTCTCTTTAAAAAATAAATATCATTTTAATTCAAAGTTGACATTTCAATATAACTTGTTCATCTCTAAAAAGATTTTCTCTCAAAAAAAAAACCAAAGCAAAACCAAAGTTAACTGTAATCATAAACACTTAAGTTACTATTCACCTTTATTTGACAAAATATCTTGAGTATCTGTGGCTGTTCCTTCACCATTTAATATTACTCCACCTGTAAAAATAGTAACACTGAAGTAGTCATAGATTTCTATAGTATTTCTACACATTAATAGTAAGTAGATGGCAGTAAGTCAAACCCCATAAACAGTAATCATTTAAAAATGTTATTACTATTTGAAAATATAAAATATTGATTCAATGTCTAAATCAAACAAAGGTCCATTATTTATAGATCCTTTCTGGTATATAAGATTCATTTTTTTTTTTTTTTTTTTACTTACTTCCCAGTTTAATACACTTATACACAGCAGTGATACAATGTGGGACTGTGAAAAAACTTAATTTGAATATAAAATGGCTAGATATGACTCATTTATATAGATTTTAGGCAGCAAATTTAGCATTATGTATTTAGTTCCACGAATACTTTTGAGGGCTCCCTGTATCTTAAGCACTCTGGTGTAAACCATAGGGAATTCAAAGATGAAAAAAGAACCTAAAGGACGTAACATTCATTCTTAAAGTGGTAACGTGATCACCTTAAACATTAGAGTTTAATAAGTTTAGATTATATACATTCATCATTAAGTATTACACAATTTTGTGATAGCATTGTTTTACTGCTACTTTTAATAATAAAGTCCTTGAAGCTCAAAAGTTGCTCACTGTGTGTGTTGGATGAAGCATAAATGACTGACAAACCCTTAAGGATTTGAAAATTGTCTGGTACAGTTACACAGTGTTATTATGGGTTTAATGGAAGCAGAAAGAGGTACAAAGACATGAAAAGTTAAAAGGAAAACAAACAAACAAACCCTATTACTAAAACCCACACTCTGTCAACACAGAGAAAGAAGAGCACAGTGGTTAGGAATGCCCAGACTTCGGTCTATGACTCACCTGAATTTAAATCCCAGCCCCACTAATTACTAGCTGAGTGACTGGACAAATTAATCACCACCCCACCACGCTGGTGGGGATAATAATACCTAACTTTTGAGGCCACTGTGGTGTATTAAAGACAGTTAACTGATGGCCTAGCAAATAGGAACTACTCAGTAAGTAGTAATTAGTACTTCTCTTTAATTATATAAACATCTAGCCTTGGCTCCTTTTTCATAAGCAGAATATTAAAATACTCAATTAGACTTTATCAGGCAAGTGTGCATTGGCTGCCGATCTACAAAACACAAAGACATTTCCTAAAACTAGCCACAGGAGGACAAATTTTAAACAGGAATATTTAAATATCTGAATCTTAATCTGAGTTTTGTCTCTTAAAAAAAAAAAATCACAGACATTGGGATTTCGGTTGAAAGTGAAAATATCCGGGGGGGTGGGAGGTTGGGGTACCAGGTGGTGGGTATTATAGAGGGCACGGCTTGCATGGAGCACTGGGTGTGGTGAAAAAATAATGAATACTGTTTTTCTGAAAATAAATAAATTGGGAAAAAAAAAAAAAGAAAGTGAAAATATCCTGAGTCAAGACTGATTCCTACTGTGCTTGGTAGTTATCAAGAGTAGGAGGAAAAACAGAAACAAAAACCTTACTTATTGCAAATATGAAGTGGACATGAAGAACTAAAAACACAATAGAATTCCTTTTCTTTAAAAAAACAAAACACTTGACATTTCAGGAAATCTGATTAGAAGAGAAAGGAGAGATCATCACGCCATATAAATATAAGTACGCTCTGAAATGGGCTTAATAGAGTGGAATAAACGGTTGCAAGAGGCCCAGGTGCAACACCAGTCTCACAATAGGGGCAGCTGGGGGGCTGGGCGGAGCAGAAAAACCACAGAGGGTACTCAGAGACTCTCAGAATAAAGATATGCGATCTGCCTCCATCTATTCTTGGGGGGGGGGAACCCTGATATTAACAATATAAATGTTTTAAACTTAAACACATATCCACATCTTAAATTAATTTTAAAGAATTATTACTAATTCCCCACTTCTGTTGAGTGGCTCAATCATGACTACAATTTAAATACGCTGGCTAACCCATTATATAATTTTCTTTGGGAACCCTGTAGAAAATAAGATAGATGGCGATTTTTCAAAATACAGAGATCTACTCTGCAGAAAAGAGCTGCTTCCTTCCTTCACCTCTCCTTTCCCAGGAAACTGTACTCATTGATCAAATATTTCAAGTAGAATTTGAGTTATCTCCATTAATTAAAGTAGAAAACAAATTGGAATCTGATCTTTCCTCTTCCCCAATACAATCTTCCTTATTCTTACACATTAATCTGGCTACATTTTAACTGTAGTCTCTACGAAAATGAACCATAAGAGGGATTTGAAATTTGATTAATACAGATACTATTCCATGCATGGAACATACCTTAGGGCGTATATAGATGCCATCTTTGTCACTCTCCCTTTGTATTTCTGAGCTTATTTTATGCATTAGTTTAAAGATTAAGGGAAACAGAAGTAACATGGGTGGACCCAGTTCTTAGAGGGTCTGCCATGGATATAAACAAAACACATACCTGATTTCACGGCTGCTATTGCCTTCGCGGGGGTAGTCACAGCGCTGATTAGGTTACATAGTGAGATCCCACTGTTGTTTACTTTCTGAATCTCTGGTGTTTTTAAACTCCACTTTTCTTGTAATTTCTTGAGATATAAAAACACAGTATTTTTCAATCTTCATAATATTTTCAAAGTTATACATTATAATTCAATTTCTTAAACATATCTTAAAGCAATGATGACTGTGGGTCCTGATTTGTGGGGGAGTGGATAGAAAAAAAGGCACCATGCCTAGATGTTCTAACAGCCCAGGTGACTGTTAACACTGTTAGTGGTGAGAAGTGAGGTATGGTCCATCCGACATTCTGCTCCTAGCCACAATGCAAGTCAGGTTATATCTAGCTGCCATGGGTTCCAATCTAACTGTCAACTGTCAGTCTGAAAACTGCACTTGGTACCAGCCAAGTTACAAGAAGAAATGTGCCAGAAATGATTTTTTTAAAAAAAGGGAATTCAGAATTCTATTTAATAATGAGTTTTAATCCCCAATATACTTCAATGAATTTTTAACAGTATGCATCTCCACAAGGTTGGAGTGGGAGAACTACCATAACTGGTCATAAGTTTTATGACTTGGATCAGATGACAGAAGACTAGTGCAGTATCTCTACTAGAGATTCAAACAACT